>NC_138553.1:82397455-82432455 GCF_964273705.1 Natrix helvetica | reverse complement strand
AGATAGATAGATAGATAGATAGATAGATAGATAGATAGATAGATAGATAGATATAGATGATAGATGGACAGACAGAGTCTGAATTTTGAGCGTGATCTTGGGGATGCTGTAATGGAAGTAAGTTTGAAAAACGATCATAAGTCACTGTTTTCGGTGCTGCTAAACTTTGAACGGTCACTAAATGAACTGTTGTAAGGCGAGGACTACTTGCATTTCCCCCCACTCCTCAGAAATTGTCAGCAGATTGCGTTAGACATATATGGCAACACTAACCTGAACATTCTTGTCAGAAGGTGTACAATTCAAATTTCCAGTTGCAGAATTGGACAGTTGCATTACAGATGTTTTTGTCATGAGTTGCTTCCGGGCAGTTGTTGCAGGATTTCCTCTTGCTCCTGCACAAATTCTTAATCCGTCAGACAAGCACGTAACCCTTGACAAGGTGGTCATGTGAGCAGATGTACCTCTGCTGGACAAATAGGTTCTAGGGGATTTGATGGATGGAGAACTGTTGGCTGAAGCTTATGTTGGACGAGGATGTTGGAAATATTGTTTTGATAAGCTCCATCAATGGTTTGAGAAGTTCTCTGCTTTGGTCCAGCTCTGACTCCAGTTGGGATATGAGTAAAAAAAAAAAATTCAGCTCCTCCTCCTGGTGCCTGAAATTTAATGGTTAGAGCAGGAGTGTCAAACTCAATGCCCATGGACCTGATCCGGCTGGTGATGTGGTCCTGGGTGACTTCAGCCCAGGCTACCAAAGGCGAAGAGGACACCTCTGGCAAGCATGGATTCAGCGTGGTCTACACAATGTGTTGTGGCCTGCCAACAGCCAGAGGAGCTGGGTGCAGATTTGGACAGTGAGGAGGTTGGGGAGGAACATGGGCCAGTCCTGGAGTCTGGGGAAGGCTCTGATGAGGGCTCTGAGTCGGAGGCAGGGGGGGGGGCAGGGCCGTATGCCAGTTATCAGCTGCCTTCAGAGTCGGAGATCAGTGGGGCAGAAGAACAGCTGGAGCCTGTTCCCAGAGTGCGCATGTGCAGAGCTGCCAGACGAAGGGAACAGCTAAAGACGATGGACGATGAATGGCCCCTCCCAGAGGAAATAAAAGAGGAGCGGAAGGGGAGTGGACTTTGCAGGAGACAATTAGTTCGCTTAATTGGTTGGTGACTCTCTGAGACTCCTTCACAAGTTCTGCAGATATCGGCCTTTCAGCTCTCCAAGCCAGAGAAGGTCTGTGATTGTAAATCCTCCCTCGAAAGACTTTGCTGGAGGTGAATGAGCAGAATTCACAGCAAATTAATAAAAGGTTTTTTTGTTGGGACAAGGAGTTTGCTTCATGCTCTCGGGAAGCCTCGGTCAGAGCACAATGCAAAGAGGAAACATGCCAGCAGTTTTGGGAGCGGTATCAAAGTGGCCACGCCCACCCAGTAGGCCATATCCACCAAGTCGCCCAGCCCCCCAAGGTCAACTACAGCCCTGATGTGGCCCTAATGAAATTGAGTTTGATAGCGCTGGGTTAGAGGGACAGACCACAGGAATGCTTTTACAGAACTTCAGACAGCAAAATATGTTTAAAAAAAAACCCGTGTCAACCTTTCGGCCAGCTTACGATATGATGTGAGAAGACATCTCCTAAAGGATGATTTAAGTAATTTTCAGGTGGGAGGGAAGACCCACCATCTGCCTCCCATGTTTGGGTTGAGCATCCCATGTTTTTATTTGACTTAATAGGTTGATAAATGGGGAATTCTGTATGGAGAAAAGATGTGTGCATCGTTCGGTCGTGGTTTTCTGTAGCTCACAGGCGACTATGAATCACCTCTTTTTCTGATGTGCCTCATCACTGCTCCTCCATTCCTCGCCTTTACTAATGGGAATTAAATTCAGCTGCAGTGAGTTGGAGTAGTCCAGCAAGTCATCTCTGCAAAGCTCTCCAAATCCAAGCCATATATCACAGCCCGTTATTCCTATTAATAGGTTGCAAGAATTACATATAATGTAAGAACATCATGTCTTCCCCTTCACTAATGGGCTACAGATGTAAAAACCAGAGGTCTCCTCTATTTCAGCTGCACCACGCTTTCCTTCACATGAAGTCACTGAGCATATGTGAACATGTTGTTGTTGTTACTTGCAAAGTCATGTCTGGCCCATTGCGACCCCATGGACGATGTTCCTCCAGGCCTTCTTGTCCTCTACCATCCTCTGGAGTCCATTTAAGCTCACACCAACCTATTCTGTGACTCCATCCAGCCACCTCCTTCTCTGTCATCCCCTTCTTCTTTTGCCCTCCATTGTTCCCAGCATGAGGCTCTTCTCCAGTGAGTCCTTCCTTCTCATTAGGTGGCCAAAGGATTTGAGTTTCCTCTTCAGGATCTGGCCTTCTAAAGAGCAGTCAGGGTTGATCTCCTCTAGGACTGACCGGTTGGATCGCCTTGCAGTCCAAGGGACTCGCAGGAGTCTTCTCCAGCACCAGAGTTCAAAGGCCTCCATTCTTCCTTATGGTCCAACTTTCACAGCCATCCATTGCAACTGGGAATAATATGTGCAGAAATGATTGTGCAGAAATGAATAGGTTGACATTGAGAATAAAGGACTAAGAGGAATCAGTGCACTACAGGGCATGGGGGCGATTTTATGATTGGCTTGAAAAAAGATCCAAATAGAAAGGGAAAGGAACAAAGCACAAAACAAATAACTCAGATGACTCATTATTAAATCGGGGGGGGGGAGGGGAAATAAGAAAGTATGCAAATGTAAATATAAAGGAGGGAAAATGATATGATTTGACAAATGTTAAATAGCAATTATAAGAATGCATATTTAAGAATGAATTTGAAAGGAAAACTAAAAAGGTTTTTCGAAAAAAAATCATTTGGTGGTTAGCTCAGGGTGCAAGTAGGGATGCAAGCATTATTATCTGGCATGACGTGGGACAACCTGACCTCTTCCCTGCATTTTCCCAAGATTTGTTACCCAAATGTAACAATTGTGGAGAAACTCCAGAAATTGTCCCTTGGCTGATGGATGCCTTCCTTTCGATCCAAGAAAGTGCAGTTGCCTCCTGAAAAAGCACCTTTGGGGCAACACTGACCTGGAGGACTGAGAATCTCTACAGACTAGAGTCCAGTATTGTAAAACCCTGGATGACCATGAGATGGCAGCCTTAATCCAAACAAATGGCGTCCCACCTCAGAAAGCGTAAAAGAATACAACTTTACAAGGTAGGAAGTAATAAAATTGGAAAGCCGCTTTTCCTAGCATGTAATTTGACTTGCAGACGGATAAGTGGATGAGGTTTTCGTGCCATTAAACCTACCAGCCTTTTCCATTCTCGTAGGCTTGGCTGGATGTCAACTACAAGTGATTAATTTTTTTATTAAGTCTTTAATTCTCGAGTATCAAAGTAGAAAAGCTTATTCTGGCTCTAACCTAATAAATAGATGCATTCTCGCTTAAAGATTTGTATCTTATGGCTTGAATACTATAACCATTAACGTTTTTACAGCGGAAATACTTCCAATCTTGCGGCCGATTCTGTGTTTTTGTTGTTATCTTGATTGTTGTAATTTCAGCAGTCAGCTTACCGAGAAGGCAATTTAAAGATTGTTTACCTTGGTTCTGGTTCATTGCTCTTTGGTTTACCCCCCCCCCCCAAACCTTACGTTATAATCTTATTGAATTAAAGAATCTTTTCCATAAATCTGCTACCTTTCCTGCATTAAATAAGGGGAACAAAAGCAGGGAGGATTTCTTTCGGTTTCAACTTGGCCCGCACTCACACTTTACAGGGAAAGCTTGAAATATTAAGCACACTCGATTTTTTTTCAGTTGTACATTTAGCTGCAGTTATAAGTTTCGGCAAAATGTATGCCCCCTTGCTTGGATTTAATTTAATGTTGGTGAGGGCTTTGTGCCTGTATTAATTAAGCGTGTCTCACATGAATCTGCAAATTAAGAGCAGCCCTTATCAAATATATTTCTGCAATGTTTAAAAGGTAAAAGGTAAAGGTTCCCCTTGCACATATGTGCTAGTCTTTCCTGACTCTACGGGTTCTCATGTCCGTTTGAAAGCCGAAGAGCCAGTGCTGTCCGAAAACGTCTCCGTGGTCATGTGGCCGGCATGACTCAATGCCGAAGGCGCACGGGACGCTGTTTCCTTCCCACCAAAGGTGGCCCCTATTTTCCTACTTGCATTTTTTACATGCTTTCGAACTGCTAGGTTGGCAGAAGCTGGGACAAGTCACGGGAGCTCACTCTGTTACAGGGTGCTCCGTTACGTGGCGCTAAGGGTTCAAACCGCCAAACTGCCAACCTTTCTGATCGACAAGCTTTATTTTTCTACTTGCATTTTTTATGGTTCCACCATGGTTCCCCCCCCCCCATTTTTTAATGTTCTGAGCATGTGCAGGCCTGTTTATGAGCAACTGCACAAGCGCATGGAGCACACATCAGGCACATGAGTGAGCGAAGTAAGCACGCACGTACAAAATTGTGCACGCACCAAACCAGCAGTAATATCAACAGCAACTTTCCCCTGATGCACACGGCTTGAAAACATCCCTAAATAGGATGGGATAAAGGTGGGGAGGGCAGGCAGGCCCACCCACAATTTCCACTCCCAGTTCAGGTGAATCAGTCTGAACTGGCTGAATCCCACCTATGTAAGTTTGGCTGCCATCATGTCTCTTCTCCTGTCTTTGGTGGTCAAGCTAAAATGCAAGCTTAAGAGTTTAGAGAAAGCGAGACAGTGCAATCTTAGCCACGGAAACTCTGAATCTGTGAAAAACATTGTAAAGCATTGGCAAGCCTCCTACACATTGATTGCACATGGCTCAGAGATCTTCGGTTCGCTCAATTCCTTAGGAAGCTCCCACTTCATTAAAACAATTACCTCTTACTGTTAATTTTCAAAGTGGCGCTGGAGGGAATGCAAGCAGGTTTGCAGAGGATTAAGAAGGGTGACCTTAGGATCGATGTGAACTGGGTGACACGTTTTCATATCATTAGCTTCATGCCTATATTACACAGATTTGGAAGGGAAGAAGTGTAAAAGCTCATTAGTGCAACTTGTGAAAAAAAAGGAAAAAAAGAGAGAACCCACAAGAACCAAATTGCAACTGTTAAAAAAAATCAGAAGTAACTTCCTGTAAAATAACTTTTGCAAAGAAATAGCATAGGATGTAGGAGGAGAGCAGGCAGAGCATGGGATGGGGGAGTCTAGAGAGTAATAAGCCTAGAGCAGGGGTGTCCAAACTTGGGAACTGGGAGTTGAAGTCCACAAGTCTTAAAGTTCCCAAGTTTGGACACCCCTGGCCTAGAGTCTTTACATTCCCACAAATGTCTAACTCTAAGGCCTCTTGAATTCTGTTGACTCTTATCTATTGTCAATTTAGTGCTGACTGTTACCATAATTGACTAAATGTCTAGGGAGAATCTAAGAGATCCAGGACATGGTTGTCCCAAAGGTGTTTTTTTTCAAGAGGCATCTGGTTTTTCTTTGAAGATGTTTCGCTTCTCGTCCAAGAAGCTTCTTCAGCTCTGATTGGATGGTGGGGAATGGAAGGATTTATACACCTTGCAAACAGAATTGATTATTTGCATCCTTTGAGAGGGTCGTCAGAGACTCACTAAAAAGAGACCACCTATGACAAAATTGAACAGCCCACTCTCAACAGAAGGGGAGGATGCAACATTATGCATCTCCAGTCTACAACACAGCCCTTTCAACAGTTCCAAAAAGGCTCCACACCCATTTTCACCACTAAGGTGACCCTGAGGACACAGACAAACCTCCAAGTAGCCTCAAGGACTCTCTAAAAAGGATGCAAATGACCAGCTGTCTGCAAGGAATATAAATCCTTCCATTCTCCCACCATTCAGTCAGAGCTGAAAAAGCTTCTTGGATGAGAAGCGAAATGTCTTCAAAGAAAAACAAACAAACTTCCAAAGGGCCTCAATAACCGTCTAAAAAGGATGCAAATTACCAGCTGTCTGCTAGGAATATAAATCCTTCCATTCTCCCACCATTCAGTCAGAGCTGAAGAAGCTTCTTGGATGAGAAGTGAAACATCTTCAAGGAAAAACAGACAAACTTCCAAAGGGCCTCAATGACCCTATAAAAGGATGCAAATGACCAGATGTCTGCAAGGAAAATAAATCCTTCCATTCCCCACCATCCAGTCAGAGCTGAAGAAGCTTCTTGGATGAGAAGCAAAACGTCTTCAGAGTGTTAATTGATTAGATTCTTGTGCATAGGACTGAGCATTAATTCATATTAATTGGAACTTAATATGTGTTCCGGGTCCATTAGCATTCATGTTTTGAAAGATGAAAATTATGGGCCTTCATGGTGCAGAATTGTGTCCTTCTGACTTATGTTTTTGAACTCCTCCAGCATAAGATTTATATTTTTTTGACTAGAAAATACAGCCTTCTCTATTACCATATTTATCCTCTTCTGCCAAGTTTCATAAAGCAATGTTTCCCAGGATGTAGAAGTAATTGCCTTGTGGCACTAAATCAGAATTGTTTTGAAGGGCTTCCTTTGAAAAGAGCCCGACAGATCTCCAACTGGGGAAGATGTCAGCTTTCTAGTTACAGATAACAGTAAAGTAAGATAGGTAGACGGTTGGGGCATACACAAGTTGAGTAAAAGGAAAAGCTCCTTCCTGATTTAACTGCAGAGGGCAAGGCATCTTGAACCTTTACTTGGTTTTTTTTGAAGGCCCATCCACTTCTGTACATGGTGTCAATATGGACGGGTCTTGGATGGTGGCAATTAGAATAATAACGAGTGATGTGGATATATAAACCTATCTATCTATCTATCTATCTCTCTCTCTCTCTCTCTCTCTCTCTCTCTCTCTCTCTCTCTCTCTATCTCTCTATCTATCTATCTATCTATCTCTACTATCTATCTTCTCCATCTATCTATCTATATCTATATCTATATCTATATCTATATCTATATCTATATCTATATCTATATCTATATCTATATCTATCTATCTATATCTATCTATCTATCTATCTATCTATCTATCTATCTATCTATCTATCTATCTATCTATCTAATCTATATCTATATCTATATCTAATCTATATCTATATCTATATCTATATCTAATCTATATCTATATCTATATCTATATCTATCTATCTATCTATATCTATATCTATATCTATATCTATATCTATATCTATATCTATATCTATATCTATATCTATATCTATATCTATATCTATATCTATATCTATATCTATATCTATATCTATATCTATATCTATATCTATATCTATATCTATCTATCTAGCTATATGTATATGTATATGTATATGTATATGTATATGTATATGTATATGTATATGTATATCTGTCTGTCTGTCTGTCTGTCTGTCTGTCTGTCTGTCTGTCTATCTATCTATCTATCTATCTATCTATCTATCTATCTATCTATCTATCTATGAAATAAATAAATAACTGATTTCATTTGCTATTGTTGTTTTTTCCCAGTTATAAAATGATACATAACTTCAAGCCATCTCAAACTTTAGCAAATATTTGGATACCTTTAGTACTATTTTCTTTATGATAATATGGAAGGGGTTGACCAGAATCATTTCCAAAGGATATTTGTTTTCCGCTTCTCGATCCTGTTAATGTGCTTATTATTTTAAGTTGGTCTCCTTCCAAATGTTAATCAGACCTGCTCCTGCTTAGCTTTTCACTAGGGTGGCCAAACTTCACTAGGTTTTCAAACTGCTGTGATGCTAGTTTTCTAACAGCTGCTTATTTCAGCAACATATTTTGTAGTTGAGGGTGGAAACCTGGTTCTGCATTTTTGGAATATTTTGGTTCATTTGGATTGGATTTCAATCATGTGAATCTTTTTCCTTGAATTGTTGTTTCTCTCTGATTGTGGAAAAAAACCCCCACAATCATTGGGTATTTACTCTCTCCGTGGTTTCCTCTTTTATTCACTGATGATATTGAACAGAAAGCCTCCACCCATCCTATTATATGATATTGGGAGAGAAAAGGACACAGAAAGGGAGAATTGTGGGTGCTTTGTAATAAGAGGGATCTTAGAGTCTTAGTGGACAACCATTGAAATAGGAGCCAGCCGTGTGCAGCAGCTGCCAAAAAAGCCAACACAGTTCTAGGCTACATAAACAGAGGGATAGAATTAAGATCACATGAAGGGTTAATACCACTTTATAAGGCCTTGGTAAAGCCACACTTGGAATACTGCATTCAGTTTTGGTCACCACGATGTAGAAAAGATGTGGAGACTCTAGAAAGAGTGCAGAGAAGAGCAAGAAAGATGATTAGGGGACTGGAGGCTAAAACATATGAAGAACGGTTGCAGGAACTGGGTATGTCTGGTTTAATGAAAAGAAGGACTAGGGGAGACATCAGAGCAGTCTTCCAATATCTCAGGGGTTGCCACAAAGAAGAGGGAATCAAACTATTCTCCAAGGCACCTGAGGGTAGAACAAGAAGCAATGGGTGGAAACTAATCAAGGAGAGAAGCAACTTAGAACTAAGGAGAAATTTCCTGATAGTTATGACAATTAATCAGTGGAACAGCTTGCCTCTAGAAGTTCTGAATGCTCCAACACTGGAAATTTTTTAGAAGATGTTGGATAACCACTTGTCTGAAACGGTATAGGGTTTCCTGCCTAAACAGGGAGTTGGACTAGAAGACCTCCAAGGTCCCTTCCAACTTTGTTATTCTATTCTATTCTATTCTATTCTATTCTATTCTATTCTATTCTATTCTCTATTCCATTTCATATTTCTATTCTCTATTCGATTTCATATTCATTTCAAACTCAGTATTTGAAATGAGATTGTCACTTTTTTCTACAAGAGATGCAGTTGACATTCTTGGATAGCTGGAAAATTAGAATCCACTGATGGATTTAGAAGTTTAAAGGCTAAATCCATTTTAGAATCCTCTTCTGAGCAGGCTTTAGCCAACCAGCCTTAAACAGTTGTGTTACTTTTTAAACGTTTCTGATATGGAAGAAGCATTCAAGGTTAGGCTTGATGTAAGGGTATTGTTAGATCGGGTAATGGATAGGCGCACACAGGCTTAACAGTAACAACAGCTCTTTATTAAGTACAACAAGTGAGAAGAATCCAGCAATGGTTGAGTCTGACAGCAGCCCTTTTATAGGGAGCGGTCAGACCCTTCGACCAATAGGATTAAACCTCTGTTCCTACAGGAACAGAGGACCCAGGTGGAAACCACTGTAGTTAGAACAAGTATCTAACAGGTATCAAACCACATCCTTGTTCTACTAAATGAGATTTGTGCTTCTCTTCACAATAAACGAAGCAACGTTGTCATTTCACATGTTACAGGAATATCAGAAAAGCTCAGGGGAATCTTCAGCCAATACAACATATGTGCACACTTCAAACCCACGAATACACTATGGCAGGAGCTTCTCCACCCCAAGGATAAAACACTCAGACACAAACTGAGCAACGTGGTAAATACAGTTCAATGCAGTGAGTCATATGCAGATTGGTACATTGGGGAAACAAAACAACCACTTCATGACCGCATGCCACAACATAGGAGAATATACCCATCAGGACTAAGTTCAGCAGTCCATCTGCATTGAAAAAAAAACCAAAGGCCACTCTTTTGAAGATAGCAAAGTCCATATTTTGGACAGAGAGGACCACTGATTTGAAAGAGGGGTAAAAGAGGTCATCTACGTTAAAACTGAATAGCCCTCTCTCAACTGAAGGGGAGGATACAACACCATCTATCTCCAGTCTACAACTCAGTCCTTTCAGCAGTTCCAAGAAGGCTCCACACTAATTCGCACCATTGAGGTGACCCTGAGGACACAGATCAACCTCCAAGTGGCCTCAACGAGTCTCTAAAAGGATGCAAATGACCAGCTGTCTACAAAGAGCATACAACCTTCCCTTCTCCACCATCCAGTCAGAGCTGAAGAAGCTTCTTGGATGAGAAATGAAAACATCTTCAAAAGAAAAACCAAAAGTCCAGTTGCTTCTTGAACAAAGCACTGTTGGGATAACAGTTTGATAACACGAGACTGCACTCTTGAGTACCATTCCATTGCAATTCTTGTTACAAGAAGCTGAGATACGTTTTCCCTCTTTGGCCAGAAAAATATGTACAATAAATGTGATTCCTGTTCAAGAACACATTTGTACGTAGACATTTGCTTATTCTTCAACAGTAGGTCACCAGATGAGGGATTCCATTAAGTAATTTGGAGGGTTTCCCAGCCTGCAGACCCCTGCATAAACATCGGACTAGACTAAAGTTTACAATTTCTATCGCCCTCCAATTCCTTCAAGGGAATGCCGAAGTACACACTTGTATCCTGAGGATTAAACTTTTGTAAAGCCTTTGTACTTATTCTTGCTCTTCTTATTAGAATGGGATCATGAAGCCTTCATGAAAAGCTGGGGTTTCTAGGGCCTGCAAGAATTAAACCTGCAAAAGAGCTCTTGCAACCTTTAATTTATATATTTTTAAAAAATTTTGTTTCCCTGGAGAATTGTAACAGAGAACATAGCTTTGACATGCAATAAGCATGAGAACATTGATTTCATAACATCCCCACCCATCTGTCCCGGCTTTTTTGAAGCAATAATTAAAGTTCTTCACTCATCCAATGGAATGACCTGTTTACTGGACGTGCCAAGCAGGTGGGGCCAGGACAAAAATCGACTTGTGCTTTGATGGCACTTGAATTAATTTTAAATGGTCATCAGTTGGATATGTTCATTATAGTTGCGTGTCCTTAATTCCCAACTTTGGTTATGTTAAAAATAAAAATAAAACTCAAAAGTGAAGTTTGGAAGGTCTGGTAGAATACTCCCAAGAATTTTTGGGAACGGAGTCCTTCAGTTGCCCAAATCTACCTTACAGATTCAATTCCTTTATTTAACATATGGCATCTACAGGGGCCATGCCACCACTGAAATACAAAATAATAAAACACATTGTATGTGCAGACACAAATGCAAATTTAAATGAAGCACCAGAATATATGTGTGTCTGTGTCTATGTGTCTATGTGTCTTCTGTGTCTATGTGTGTCTTCTGTGTCTCACCTGATGGCCATGTTGAAAAATCCTTTCTTAGCAAGCATCTAGAAGCCAAAAGGAACATACGTGCCAAATTTCAAGTTTGTAGGCTTTACAGTTCTGGAGATTTTGTGATGATGCATGGGTGGTACACACACACACGCACACACATACTTAGACTTATATACTGCTTCACCGTGCTTTACAGCCCTCTCTAAGCAGTTTACTGAGTCAGCCTGTTTCCCCCAACAATCTAGGTCCTCATTTTACCCATCTTGGAAGGATGGAAGTCTGAGTCAACCTTGAGCAGGTCAGAATCGAACTCCTGGCAGTGGGCAGAGTTAGCCTGCAATATTGCATTCTAACTACTATGCCATCAGGAAGAAGAATGAGAAAGTGAATAAGAGAGGAAGGAATGAAGGGATGGAAGGAAAGGAATAGCACTTATATATTGTTTCACAGTGCTTTACAGCCCTCTCTAAGCAGTTTACAGAGTCAGCCTTTTGCCCCCAACAATCTGGGTCCTCATTTTACCCACCTCGGAAGGATGGAAGGCTGAGGCAACCTTGAGCCTGGTGAGATTCGAACTGCCAAACTGCTGGCAGCCAGCTCTCAGCAGAAGTAGCCTGCAGTACTGCACTCTAACCACTGCGCCATAGTGGCTTATACATATGCAACAAAATTTCATTTAATGTATGCCGATTAGTGTACATTCCAAGTGACAATAACGTTATTCCAATAAGTCTGATAAGGGATGCGGAGGCTCAGTGGCTAAGATGCTGAGCTTGTCAATCAGAAAGGTCGACAGTTCGGCTGTTCGAATCTCAAGTGCTGCGTAATGGAGTGAGCTCCCGTTACTTGTCCCAGCTTCTGCCAATCTAGCAGTTCGAAAGCACGTAAAAAATGCAAGTAGAAAAATAGGGGCCACTTTTGGTGGGAAGGGAATTGTTTTCCATGTGCCTTCGGTGATGTGTCATGACCATGGAGACGTCTTTGGACAGCACTGGCTCTTCGGCTTTGAAACGGAGATGAGCACCGCCCCCTAGAGGCAGGAACAACTAGCAGGTATGTGCGAGAGGAACCTTTACCTTTAATAAGTCTAAGTCATCCTTGGAGGTTTTTAAGAAGAGATTGGACAACCATTTGCCTGGAATGGTATAGAATCTCCTGCTTGTGGAGGCAGTTGGACTAGAAGACCTCCAAGGTCCCTTCCAACTCTGTTACTCTTTCATTCTGTTAATTTGATTTAATTGGCTTTTCAGGTGCCAATTCTCATTTGTTCAACTGTCTTCCAATGAAGGGGCTGCAATCTTTGAGAGCTGAGTCCATTAACAAGTGCCTCTGCACTTTCCCCCTTCAAAAATCAAAGGAAAGGAAAACAGAGCAACATTTTTCAGTCTTGATAATGCCTCCAGGGAGAGAAAGGGTGGTGGATTAATGATATCATGAATTCCAGCAATTGTTGCTGCCTGCAGCAAGTTTCTTCTCCAAACATGCAAAAATGTTTTCCCCTGAGTCCAGGAAAGAAGAGCGTGCATCTAACAAAACACAATGCCTGAACTTCTATTGCAAACCTAATAATCAGATGCTGTAGATTTCTCTTTATCCTGGGTTTAAATTGGTTGAGAGCAGAAATATACAAATTAAGTACGTCTGCCTTCTTTCATGCCAATCCTCAGGAGGGAAAAAGAGAGAACCTTATTCTCACTCTTACTTACTACAATTTTTCCAAGTATTTCCAAAATTGCAGGGAAAATTCAAGGAAGTTCGAGAGTGTTGTGGCCCACCAGCAGATTCAGACAGTGAGGAGGTTGGGGAGGAACCTCCTGGAGTCTGGTGAAGGCTTGGATGAGGGCTCTGTGTCGGAGGCAGAGAGGGGGCCAGAGCCATATGCCTGTTATCAGCTGCCTTCAGAGTCAGACATCAGTGAGGCAGAAGAATAGCTGGAGCCTATTCCCAGTGTGCGCATGTGCAGAGCTGCCAGAAGGGAACAGCTAAGGAACAGGGGTCGACTTGGGAGTAAGGCCACAGGTGGATGATGAATGGCCCCTCCCAGAAGGAATAAAAGAGGAGCAAAAGGGGAATGGAGTTTGCAGGAGACCATTAGTTCTCTTAATTGGTTCGTGACTCTCCGAGACTCCTTGCCAAGTTTTGCAGATATCGGCCTGGCAGCTCTCCAAGCCAGATAAGGTCTGTGACCATAAATCCTCCCTTGAAAGACTTTGCTGGATGTGAAAGAGCAGAATTCGCAGTAAATCAATAAAAGGGTGTTTTGTCAGGACAAGGTATAGGATCTCCTACTTGAGCAGGAGGTTGGACTAGAAGACCTCCAAGCTCCGTTTCAATTCTGTTATTCTGTTATATTCAGGCACCGCCATTTCATGCATCAAAAGTTATGGCTCAGAACACTAAAACTAAACTAAACTAACACAAAAAATGAAAGACTCCAGATTAATGTTAAGTACTACGGATAGTGAAGGCTTGCATGCTTGAGAACTTACAGCTGAGGGTTGAAAGAGATGCAAATGGTAAATTGTTCTATTTTCTTGAGCTGAAGAATACATAATGATGGATGGTTTTCTGGAGAAATACAGAGAAGATTAAATCCTAGGGAGGAAAGGGAAGAATGTATTGACAGCAAAGATGGCAAAGAATGGTTAAAATGAGAGTCTTCTTTGTTTCATGCATTTATTTAGCCATACATCTAAACCCTCCCAATCCCACAGGACGTAAAAGAGAAAACAAGTGAAAAAGAACAATGTCAAAACCCAAAACAAGCAATCACATAAAAGCAAAAACCAAGTCCCAAATAAAAGCCAATGTTTTGCTCCTGGGGAGGAAAGCTATGACAAATCTAGGCAGCCTACTAAAAAGCAGAGACATCACCCTAACAAAAGTGTGTGTAGTCAAGGTTATGATTTCCCCAGTTGCAATGGATGGCTATGAAAGTTGGACCATAAAAAAGGCTGAGGGCCAAAGAATGGAGACCTTTGAACTCTGGTGCTGGAGAAGACTCCTACGAGTCCCTTGGACTGCAAGGCCATCCAACCGGTCAGTCCTAGAGGAGATCCACCCTGACTGCTCTTTAGAAGGCCACATCCTGAAGAGGAAACTCAAATACTTTGGCCACCTAATAAGAAGGAAGGACTCCCTGGAGAAGAGCCTCATGCTGGGAACGATGGAGGGCAAAAGAAGAAGAAGGGGATGGCGGAGAAGGAGGTGGCTGGATGGAGTCACCAAAGCAGTCGGCGTGAGCTTCAATGGACTCCAGAGGACGGTAGAAGACAGGAAGGCCTGGAGGAACATGGTCCATGAGGATGGGTCAGACATGACTTCACAACCAACAACAACAAGGCACCCGCTCTCAGGCAGCTGTGACCACAGGCACACGGAAATAAAGCAATTTCCCCCTGTTTCCGAATTGAAGCAAGGAGGAGCTGCATGTAATGTACTTTATGCTTACCACATAAAGCTGAACACTGAGAAGCAGCAAGAGGCACAAGCTGGACACCAGATGGACTATGGATTTGGAGGTCAAGACCTTGGACTCTAAGAACAACCATAGAACATAGGATAACAGTGTTGGAAGGGAACATGGAATTCTTCTAGTCCAACTCCTTGCTGAAGTAGGAGACCCTATCCTAGTGATGGCTAACTGTTTTTGGCTCGTGTGCCAAAAGCGGGGGGAGTGCCCATAAGTCTATGCATGTGAAATACTCACACTTTTGGCTTACTTTTTCGCCCTCCCCAGACACCAGAGGCTTTCTAGGAGCCTCGGGAGAGCGAAAACAGCCTCCCCCCACCCCCGGAGGCCATCCAGAGGCTTCAGGAGGTTCCCTAAAGCCTCCGGAGCGCGAAAAACCAGGGAAACCAGAAGTCCATTCCTGAATTTCCAATTTGTCCATAGGGCCAGTTTTTCACCTTCCGGAGGCTTCAAGAAACTCTCCGGCGGGGAAAAAAACAGCCTTAAAAGAAGGCCGAAGTCAGCTGGCCAGTGCGCGCTGGGGCTGATGGGGAAATGCCTCACGTGCCCTGACAAATGGCTCCATGTGTCACGTGTGGTATGCGTGCCATAGGTTTGCCATCACGGCCCTATTCCATTCTGCGTAACAGCCGTCCAGTCTCTTCTTGAAACCCTTCAGTGATGGAAGTTTATAGACCTTCTCCGTCATCCAAGTCCCGGTTGTCCCAAAGGTGCTTTTTTTTTTTCAGGAGGCAACTGGACTTTGTTTTGTTTTGTTTTTTATTTCGAAGACATTTCGCTTCTTATCCGAGAAGCTTCTTCAGCTCTGACAGGACAGCGAGGAATGGAAGGATTTATATTCCTTGCAGAGAGCTGGTAATCTGCATCCAAATCTCCAGAACCATAAAGCCTACAAACTTGAAATTTGGCACGGTATGTTCCTCTTGGCTGTTCACCGTTAACTCTAGACCAGTGGTTCTCAACCTGTGGGTCGGGACCCCTTTGGGGATCGAACGACCTTTTCACAGGGGTCGCCGAAGACCATCGGAAAACACATATTTTCGATGGTCTTAGGAACCGAGACACCAATTTGAGGGTTGGGGGTCACCACAACGTGAGGAATTGTATTAAAGGGTCGGGGCATTGGGAAGGTTGAGAACCACTGCCCTAGACAGTCGCTGGGCTGCTTCTGACGAGTCTCTTCTCATTGTTCGGATCAGGTTATTGTGTGACACATTGTGTGTGTCTGTCCGTGGAAGTGAGTTATGGCTATTTAAAAGCAAGAGACGTCACCGGTGGATCATCAGCTGAAGCATTTCTTCTGAGAAATGGCACAATCTGTCTTACAATCTGAGTAGGAGACAGGAAGGATATTCTTAGCTCTAATAAACATGGAGCTTCTGAGATAACCACAGAAGCGAAATATCGGATTGGGTGAGACCTGCTTTACTCCACGTAGGCCCGGAGCTGATCCTGAAAAAAGGAAGGCTTGAGTCAATCTTAAAATAAAACACAGAGCGGATGGCTTTACAGAGCCCTGATTCTGAAAACAGGTTGCTTATTTGTTTATTTTTTAACTGGGTGACAGGAACGATGAGAAGACTAATAGTAATAAACAGGATGCAGTAGTCTGTCAGTCAGTCAGTCTGTCTGTCTGTCTGTCTGTCTCTGTCTCTGTGTCTCTCTCTCTCTCTCTCTCTCTCTCTCTCTCTATCTATCATCTCTATCCATCCATCCATCCATCCATCCATCCATCCATCTATCTCTATCTATCTCCATCAGCCAATCCGCCCGCCTCTCTCTCTCTCCCCCTCTCCCTCCCTCCTCTATCTATCTATCTATCTATCTATCTATCTATCTATCTATCTATCTATCTATCTATCTATCTATATTTCAATCAGCTGGCCTGGCACTTTCTTAGTTTTACCTCCCAGGGATTTATTTTATTTTAGGGTTTGGGGTTTTAATTGTGATGTTTTTAGGATTAGAATTATTTATTTCTTAGTACAGCCTATCTCCCCTCCAAATGTATCTTAAATGTAGCTTAAATGTATTTAATTTTATGACTGGTTTTATTGTATTGACTGTACACCGCCCCGAGTCCCTTTTTGGGAGAGGGGCGGTCTAAAAATCTAAGAAATAAATAAAAAATAAATAAAATATCTATCTATCTATCATCTATCTATCTATCTATCTATCTATCTATCTATCTATCTATCTATCTATCTATCTATCTATGTATTTGTTTTCATATGTATGTATATATGTATGTATGTATGTATGTATGTATGTATGTATGTATGTATGTATGTCCGCCTGCCTCTCTCTCTCTCTCTCTCTCTCCCAACCTCTCTCTCTCTCTCTCTCTCTCTCTCTCTCTCTCTCTCTCTCTCTCTCTTTATGCTAAAATTGGAGGAAGTGCTGGATATGCTATTTTGGCTCCTGGAAAAAAAAAGTCACAGTATGAGTTTAACAAACAAACGTATCAATTGACCACAGCCGGAATAAAAACAGCTGTTTGTCATATTCTGATAACCCCTCTTTTTCATGCAGATACAAGGCAAAAGGATGTTATTGCTTAAAGATCTCGGCAGCAGATTAAAATCCTGCTGAGATCACGTGGTTCCACATTCATTCTCCTTTGAATCTTCTTTGAGTCTTCTTTAACTTCTCTGACTGGTTGACATTTAAGTAGAGATCGATGAGATATGCTGGACACAACATGTCCAGCGGTGAAATTCAATTTGTGGGTGTTGCTTGGTGGGCGTGGCAGGGGAAGGATACTGCAAAATCTCCATTTCCTCCCCACTCGAGGGCCAGCCAGCTGTGGCATTTGTCGGTTCTCCGAACTACTCAAAATTTCTGCTACCGGTTCTCCAGAACCTGTCAGAACCTGCTGAATTTCACCCCTGCTCTTGTCCCTCCATCGTGATATTCTCCAGCTATGAAGTTCTTTCTCTCTGCCTCTTATCAAACAATCCTGAGTAGACATACCCACCATGGCTAAATCTGAGAGGCAATTTCATTGTTCCGGCTTTCCAGCTTGTATTTAAGACTGTTACCTCTCTGTTTAAATAATGTTTCAAAAAAACAGACTCTGTCACTGACTACTTTTGAATGCCTTCAGCGCCAGGATAATCAGAAAAACGTTGCGAGTGTTTTGTGTAAGACATTTATGTGGGTTTTGAAAACAAGGTTCTGTGAGCACCACATGCTTCCAGGCATGGAAGGGAAATGGCAGATGTTGAACAGAAGAAGGGAGCAGTAAATAGATAAATTATAATTTAAACGCAGGTAGTCCTCAACTTACAATCACAATTTAGCCCAAGATTTCCACTGCTAAGCAAGACAGTGCAAAGTGTCCTTTGACCCCGTCTTACAATTTCCTTGATGCAGTCGTTGTTAAGTGAATCACTGTAATTGTTAAGTGAGTAACACTGTTTTGAAGCGAATCTGGCTTTCCCGTTGACTTGGCTTTGAACCCCATCATCATGTGATCCAAGTGCATGTGCTTGGCAACTGTTTCATACTTATGACCGTTGCTATGTGATGTCCTTGGCCGCCTTCTTCTTCTTCTTCTTCTTCTTCTTCTTCTTCTTCTTCTTCTTCTTCTTCTTCTTCTTCTTCTTCTTCTTCTTCTTCTTCTTTCTATCCATCTATCCATCTATCCATCTATCCATCTTTCTATCTATCCTCTCTCTCTCTCTCTCTCTCTCTCTCTCTCTCTCTATCTATCTATCTATCTATCTATCTATTTATCTATCTAATCTATATCTCTGCCTGTCTGCCTGTCTGCATGTCTGTCTGTCTGTCTATCTCTCTCTATCTCTATATCATCTATATCTCTGTCTGTCTGTCCATCTCTCTCTATATCATCTATATCTCTGTCTGTCTATCTGCCTGCCTGCCTGCCTGTCTGTCTGTCTATCATCTCTCTATCTGTATCATCTACATCTCTGTCTGTCTGTCTATCATCTCTCTATCTCTATATCATCTATATCAATATCTATCTATCTTTCTATCTATGTATCTATCATCTATATCTCTGTCTGTCTATCATCTCTCTATCTCTCTCTATATCATCTATATCAATATCTATCTATCTATCTATCTATCTATCTATCATCTATCTATCATCTATCTATCTATCTATCTATCTATCTATCTATCTATCTATCTATCTATCTATATCAATATCTATCTATCTATCTATCTATCTATCTATCTATCTATCTATCATCTATCTATCTATCTATCTTTCTATCTATCTATCTATCTATCTATCTATCTATCTATCATCTATCTATCTATCATCTATCATACACTATATTACAATATATGCAAATATTATACACAAATAAATAACAAACATTCACCACTATCCTGCCTGAGCTGAAGAAGCTTCCTGGATGAGAAGTGAAACATCTTCAAAGAAAAAAACAAGAAGAGTCCTGTTGCCTCCTGAAAAGGCACCTTTGGGGCAATTATACAGCAAAGGAATATTTTGGTGCCCACACTTTATAGTTTGAAAGGGGAAATGCATAGAACTTTGCTCACTGGATGTAATTTTTAATGTGCTTTTCGAACAAGGGATTAGATCATCCAAATGGCTTCACAGTTATTAAACAACCACAGTGTGTAAAGTGACCTGAGCAACTGTACACCGTGCTTAAGGGTATCATCTAACGCCTGGGCTGTCACGCAGAGATCCAGCCCATGTGTTGTCCTGTTAATTATTGTCTTGCTAATAGTAAAACTGGCAAGGATGAAGACAAGAAAACATGGCAGGGAGATTCTCTGCTCATCACCAGGAAATATCCTGCTGTGTTATGTGAAATAAATTGATCGGCTTTTCCTCCAAGGAGGAGAAAGATCTTATGAAGTTCTTCAAAGAGCAGATGTTTTACCAAGAACATATTTTGATGATATTCCTTCCTGGTATGATTGAACGCAAACATATCTCCCAATGTCTTGTCCGAGCTGCTTCTTGGAGGCAAATTGTAGAGCAAAAGAACCAGCTGGTGGGGACTAAAACCAGGGAAAGCTGGGAAATGTAATTTTCCAGATGATACGGTGTCAATCTTGTAACCATGTCTGCAAGATGTCTATGGAGAGTCTCAGTCATCCAAGCCACGGTTGTCCCCAAAGGTGCTTTTATCAAAGGCAACTGGACTTCCTTTCTTCCTTTTTCCTTGGAGACCTCTCGCTTCCCCTCCAAGAACCTTCTTTAGTTCTCAGAACTTCAGAAGTTCTTCAGAACTGAGTCACCGAAGGTGCTTCTTGGGTGAGAAGAGAAAGATCTTCAAAGAAAAAACACAAAGAAAAGGCAATGAAAAGGCAGGATGAAAAAGCACCTTTGGGTCCATGTCTACAAGACTTCACCAGAATCTTCAGAAAAGAATGTTTCATTACACTATTATATTCATGAGAAAAAATACATGAATGCAAAGTCTTCAGAGAGTTTGTTATTAAGACTCCTGTGTCTCCATCAGGAAGTAGTGCTTCCATTGCAGATCAAGATAGATAGATAGATAGATAGATGATAGATAGATAGATAGATAGATAGATAGATAGATAGATAGATAGATAGATAGATGATAGATAGATAGATAGATGATAGATAGATGATAGATAGATGATAGATGATAGATGATAGATAGATAGATAGATAGATAGATAGATAGATAGATAGATGATAGATAGATGATAGATAGATGATAGATGATAGATAGATAGATGATAGATAGATGATAGATGATAGATGATAGATGATAGATAGATAGATAGATAGATAGATAGATGATAGATAGATAGATAGATAGATAGATAGATAGATAGATGATAGATGACAGATAGATAGATAGATAGATAGATAGATAGATAGATAGATAGATAGATAGATAGATAGATAGGTGATAGGTGATAGGTGATAGATGATAGATGATAGATGATAGATGATAGATGATAGATAGATAGATAGATAGATAGATAGATAGATAGATAGATAGATAGATGATAGATAGATGATAGATGATAGATAGATGATAGATGATAGATGATAGATGATAGATGATAGATGATAGATGATAGATAGATAGATAGATAGATAGATAGTTAGATAGATAGATAGATGATAGATAGATAGTTTAAGAAACCAATTTTGTTCCTTAAACTTTGTTCTTTAAAGCCCTGCCCCTTAACTATCCTTTCTTGTAGGGTCCTTGGTGTTCTCTGAACTTGCAGACATTTCACTACCCAACTAGGTAACGTTATCATATTGAGCCACAGTGGTGCAGTGGTTAGAGTGCAGTACTGCAGGCTATTTCTGTTGACTGCCAACTGCCTACAATTTGGCAGTTCAAATCCCAGCTATTCTTCACTACCAAAGTCCTAGCTATTTCATTCTACTATAAAAGAGGGTTTTTTAAAATTATTATTGCTGCCTTTAGTGTGTGATTATATGCCAGCTGGACTTTTTGGCATGCTAACCCACAATCCCTCCATCTGCATTAATATATATTGTGTATAAACTGCATATATTTCTTATCTCCAGCTTAAATTGCTCATGTTTCTCCTGAAAGACCCCATAGGAAAATAAAAATGCAGTTTATAAGATGCCTGCCGGATTTCTCAGATCTCGGTATAAAGACTTTCTCCACAGTTCTGTCAATGGATTGGCAGGAATAAGAATTAGCTGCATTGGCTGAAGTAAGGGGGTATAAAAAGAATTGAATTATTGGCTGAAGTGAGGGAGGATAAAAAGAATTGAATTCCAAATGCTTTATATTCTAGGAGAGATTTCCCCAAACCAATTATATTACCTTGCTACACCTAAAGTGTTATATTTCTCCACTATCCCCTTTAGAGTCTGTGTCACAAGTTTTGACCCTGAATTTCTAATGACTTATTCTCTATTCCGAATTTTTAGTATGCAGGTTTTCAAAATGAGGGGCCCTTGGTGCTCTCTGAGCTTTGGAGGTTTTCTTGCAGATGTTTCATGACCCATGTAGGTAACACCATCAGTTCTAGAAGAACGAGGGTTTTACCAGGAGGAGGAGGAGGAGGAGGAGGAGGAGGAGGAGGAGGAGGAGGAGGAGGACAACTGGTGCTTTCTAAGCTTGGATATTTTCTTGCAGACTTTTCGTGACCCATCAAGGTCACACCATTGGTTCTAGAAGGAAGAAGGATTTGCGAGGAGGAGAGGGAGGAGAAGGAGAAGGAGAAGGAGAAGGAGAAGGAGAAGGAGAAGGAATAGAACTATAATAATTGTCCAAAGGCCATTTTATAAGGAGTTGTATAATTCAGTATTTTCCTGGCTCAAAACTATCAGAACCATGAAATATTATCAGGGGGACGGCATGAGAAATATGTCACATCATGAGAGATTGTTCCTACTGTTAAAAGCTATTTTTGTAAGGAAATCCCCAATAGCAACTTTTCCCTAATCTGTCACATAATAATTATCCCTATTATTAAAAGCTACGTTCGTAAGGAAATACCAAATAATTCTCTGATTTTGTCACGTGGTTTTCCAGCTTAATCGGCAGCGTTAGGTAAGGAAGTTGGTTAGCTAGTTCTGCTTATTTATTTATTTTTTTAAAAACTGGAGCGTATTCAAAACCACTGACACTTGGCAGGAGGGAATGAAGTGTTCACAACGCAATTAAGGGTATTTAAACCTTACTGGAATAATTATGGAAGCTTATGAAAGGAATAACATAGAAACAGAAAACAGAGCCTTAAATGCAAAACAGAATAAGATCTTAAATCAAAGTCCTAAACCAAGGCTTGTGAACTGCACCAGCAAAAGGGTCTGTTTGAATACTTGACTGATGTAAAATGCAAAAATAGTGCAGTATCTGACAGGAAATAGCTATTTCTGCCAACTATCTTAGGAGACATCCTTCCGGAAGGGAGAAGACTAGGAATGGGTGAAAGTAAAACAAAAAATCTCACTTCCAGGTTTACTTTCAAAAAAAAAAATAAGGCAGCTTATTCTGATAGATATAGAGACACTAGCTGGATAGCCGTGTTTCGCTACGAAACTCTGTGATCGGACTTGATAAGCTTAAAAATTAATGAGTAGTTATGAGATTGGGCTTGTAAATTGGCAGTTCAAAGTTTGAAAATTAATGTAGAAATGTCTATTCTCTACCTCCCGAGTCCCAGCTGATTGGGAGGGAATGGGGATTTTGCAGTATCATTCCCTTGGAGTGGGGTGAGAATGGGGATTTTGCAGTATCATTCCCCTGGAATGGGGAGGGAATGGAGATTTTACAGTACCCTTGCTTTGCTACACCCACCAAGCCATGCCCACCAAGCCATGCGCACAGAACCGGTAGTAAAAAAAATTGAATACCACCACTGCATTATACTCTTTAATAAGGGTTTCTGTTTTGTTACCACATAAAAGTAACAACCTTCTCCTATTTTGTCCTTATTTTACCTATGTGTTTTTGTCAAAGTTTTCAATTGTTGCTGAAACCTGCAAATCAGTCCTGCTTAAAGACAGACAGGAAGCACGCTATGATACTTACTAAGTAAAAAATTCTGCGGATGTAGCGTCTTAACACTAGGGTTATGACCACTACTTTTAATATTTTTTTAAAAAAATACAATCAAGAACAATTCATTGAAGCTTAACATCATGGAAGGACTTTGATAAGAAAATACATCATCTGCAGATATAATTGGATTGATAAAACCCCACAGAAATATGAGAAGTCTGAAATTCATTCACCTTAGCCCTTTCGTTTCAACAATTCAGCTAATCTCTTTCGCCTCTAACTCCAATTTTCAATCCCATTATCACGGAACTGTGGGGAAACTCTTTGTATAAAGATGCGGGGGGGGAAGGGAATCTGGCAGACGTCTCATAACCTCTAATTTCACTGAGCGGTGGGGTCTTCCAGAGAAAATGCAGGCGATGAAAGCTGCAGAAAAGAAATGTACATACAACAGCGATGGATATTAATACACAGAGATTGCAATTAACGTGATGAAAAGACCAGCAAAAACAAAGCAGTTCCTTTGTTTAAAAGAAATAGAAGAGGGAGAGAATAGAGTAGAGTAGAAAAGAAGAGAAGAGAAGAGAATAGTGAATAGAGTAGAGTAGAGTAGAGTAGAATAGAATAGAATAGAATAGAATAGAATAGATAAGTAGAAGAGAATGAGTACAGTAGAGTGGAGTAGAATAGAATAAAATAAAATAGGAGAAGAGAATAGAGAATAGAGAATAGAGTATAGAGTAGAATAGAGTAGAGTAGGGTAGGGTAGAATAGAATAGAATAAGAGAATAGTGAGTAGAATAGAATAGAATAGAATAGAATAGAATAGAATAGAAGAGAAGAGAAGAGAAGAGAAGAGAAGAGAAGAGAAGAGAAGAGAAGATAATTCTTTATTGGCCAAGTGTGATTGGAACACAAGGAATTTGTCTTTGATGCATAAGCTCTTGGTGTACATAGAAGCAACAAGGGATAAATCCTTATCATAGTCATCATAAAAATCCATTAATCATAAATCATGATACGACACTTGGTGAATCATAGGATGCTAAATAAGGAATCAACATAAATCGTACTAGGAAACTAAATAAAACAATATAAATCTTAAAGATACAAGCAACAAAGTTATAGTCATAATTGGAAAAGGAGGTAGGTTCTAGGAAGGATGAGAAGAGTAATAGTAATACAGTCTTATTAAATAGTTTGACAGTGTTGTTGGAATGAGTTATTTAGCAGAGTGATGGCATACGGGGGAAACTATCCTTGTGTCTAGTTGTTCTGGTGTGCAGTGCCCTGTAGCATCATTTTGAGGGTAGAAGTTGAAACAATTTGTGTCCAGGATGTGAGGGGTCTGTAGATAAGCAATTAGGAAAAGCAATTAAAGGAAAATAAAAACTTGCATAAGGAAATAGGGAAAGATCCACAGTGATTCAGTCAAAAAAGTTTTTATTTATACATTCCATTTCGCTTTGTACACAGAAAAAAATGGGAGAAAGAAAAACAGAAAAGGGGGTGTGGATAAAGAAAATGATCTAACACACACACACACACACACACACACACACACACACACACAACTTGATATTTAAACACAGCCTTAAGCCTTGGCCACACAAAAGAAATACTGATGAGTTTTTCCATTGCATCAACAAACAGTCATTTCATAAGCAGCAAAATAACACATTGCTTCAATTCAACACTGTAAATCTGGGGTGGAACAGTGGAATTCCATTATAAAGGAATATATAGGACTGTACAGGAACATCTGTGCAGTACATGGGCTAGACTCTCCTAAGTCAAGATAGGAGATCCCATGGAAGGTTGTGGAGAATAAGAAAGCTAAGATCCTATGGGATTTCCAGATCCAGACCGACAGGCAGGTATCAAGATGATTAGGGGACTGGAGACTAAAACATATGATGAACAGTTGCAGGAACAGTCATGGCTAGCCTAATAAAGTACCAGGGGAGACATGAGAGCAGCCTTCCAATATTTGAGGGGCTGCCACAGAGAGGAAGGGGGTCAACCTGTTTTCCCAAAGCTCCTGAAAGCCAGACAAGGAATAATGGATGGAAACTGATCAAGGAGAGATTCAACCTAGAAATCAGGAGGAACTTTCTGACAGTAAGAGCAATCAACCCATGGAACAGAAGTTGCCTTCGGAAGTTACGGGAGGCTTTCAAGAAGAGACTGGACTGCCATATTGTCAGAAATGGTGTAGGGTCTCCTGCTTGGGCAGAGGGGTTGGACTAGATGACCTACAAGGTCCCTTCCAACTCCGTTAATCTGTTACTGGCCAATCAACCAGACTTCTTGGTCATAAACAAGGCCCATAAGACAGCAGTGGTGGGAGATGTAGCACTGCCAAGGGACAGCAACCTCAAGAAGAAGGAAAGTGAGAAGGTGGAGGAGGAACATGTCCTGAAGAAAGCAATGGAGAGGATGTGGAAAGTCAAGGCCCAAGAGGTCCCATCAGTGGTAGGAGTACTCGGGGCTGTGAGAGGAACTCCAACAGATCCCAGAACAATATCAGAGCTCTGTATCCAGTGGAGTGCTGGACCAGCTATGATCCTTTGAGGAACCCTCAAACTTCCAGGCTTTCAGTAGAAGACTTGAGATTGAGGGAGACACACAGCAGCCACAAGTATGAGAAGGGAATGTTTACACACACACACACGCTCAAAATGTTTGCTGTGCAATTGTTTAAAATCACAATTCATAATCTTCCCACCATATTTCTCTTCCCTCAACAATAATTAGCCTTCATCCTATACATAAATGTATCATTTTATACTTCCAATACCACGGAGCACTGTTTAAATGTTCTCTATAATAGCATATATATATATGCTATTATTCTCCTCTTATTTCTATCTCTATTTTAACTTTTTTCCCCCAATATCACTATAATATTCAAATACGTTTCTTTTCTATTTCCCATCTATCACCTGTTTTATTATTCATATTTTCCTTATTTAGATCTTCACATCTATTTATGTTAAAATTTCACCCTTCATTCTTTCATTATTCAATGTCTCAATGTACACTCCCTAGTTCCAACACAATCATTTAAACATCTAAAATACGTCTTTTCATGTTCTTTCCAATCTGTATAATTCTACTGTTAATACACAAATTTACATGAAAGTATATTCTTTTAAATGGGACGTGGTAGCTCAGTGGCTAAGATGCTGAGCTTGTCAATCAGAAAGGTCGGCAATTCAGTGGTTCAAAGCGTCATGTAACGGAGTCATGTAACTGAGTGAGCTCCCATTACTTTCCCAGCTTCTGCCAACCTAGCAGTTAAAAATGCAAGTAGAAAAATAGGGACCACCTTTGGTGGGAAGATAACAGCTTTCCATGTGCCTTCAGCGTTGAGTCATGCCAGCCACATGACCATGGAGACGTCTTCGGATAGTGCTGGCTCTTCGGCTTTGAAAGAGAAATGAGCACCACCCCCTAGAGTCGGGAACGACTAGCACGTATGTGTGAAGGGAACCTTCTTTTATTATCTTTTTATTATTTTAGCATTATTATTATTATTAAAAACATTCTTCAGATTTGTTTATTACCTACTGATTTTTTCCACTAAAGAAATAGCTAAGAAAAATTACACAACTTTTATTGCCAGTCCTCCTAAACGAAGAAACGGTTTGATGTTTTTCCTAAATTCTGTCTCCATCGAGAGATTTCTCCATGACAAATTAAATAATTCCTCTACTAAGACACCATTGTAGGAAGTTGCTATTTTCTTAGATGTCTCTACTCCATATTTCAAGGTCTGTCAAGAGGTCAAACCTTAAATTACTTCCTTCCAAGCACCATACTATAATCTTAAAAGAGGTAATGAGAGTTATTATTTTGCAGCCACTAAGAAATTCTTTCCTACGGATGTGAGGGGGCCATAATCCTGAAATGTATTTGGCATGGGGATTTGATGGATTAATGCTGAATAGAGAGCATTCCTTCATGCTGGTTTAAGCTATTCTCCAATAGACATGGAGTTGACATGAAGACTTTCCAAAAGAGAGGTTGATACAGAAATTATGGCTTCTAATAACGTCTGAAAACCCAGTTCTTAAAACCCCAATGAACCAACTATCTAATTTTAACTCTTATTTATTTATTTATTTCGTCAAGCATGAATTAGATAACAGATATAAGGATAAACATCATTATGAATACATGAAATGGATACAAATACAAGGGAATATTAGGACAGGGGCGGTAGGTACATTGGTGCGCTTATGCACGCCCCTTATAGACCTCTTAGGAATGTGGTGAGGTTGACAGTAGACAGTCTGAGATTAAAGTTTTGTAGGTTTGTGGAAGAAACCACAGAGTCAGATAGAGCATTCCAGGCGTTGACCACTCTGTTACTGAAGTCATATTTTCTGCAATCAAATTTGGAGCAGTTTGCCATAAGTTTGCATCTATTGTGTGCTTGTGTGTTATTGTGGTTGAAGCTGAAGTAGTCGTTGACAGGTAGGACATTGTAGCAGGTAATTTTATGTACTACGCTTAGGTCGGATCAAAGATGGTGAAGTTCTAAATTGTCTAAGCCCAAAATTTCGAGCCTGGTGGCATAAGGGATTCTGTTGCGAGCAGAGGAGTGGAGGACTCTTCTCGTGAAATACCTCTGGACTTGCTCGATTGTGTTAACGTCCGATATGCAGTGTGGGTTCCAGACAGATGAGCTGTATTCGAGAATTGGAATTTTGTAAGCCCTAGTTTGCACTTCAATATTATTGGAGAAGAAGCTATGAAAGATTAGGTTAACAACTCTTAATGCCGTTTTGGCAATGCTGTTACAGTGGGCTCTGGCGCTTAGATCATTTGATATTTATTTCATTTATATTTATATATGATATTTAATATCATTTGATGTTGATCGTTCTATTTAGGTAAAATGGATTCTACTGCGATCAATGGAGCTCTATCATTACAAAACCAGAATACTGAATTGAAGGGAGGAAATTGGCTTCTATTTTTCTACTGTATCGTTGCCAACCAAATATTTCAGAAACCACCAATAATGTACCTCCTTTAGGATATTCATAAAAATATAAATTGTTTGCTCTGTATAAGCACAATCGATGCCATCAAAATATTTTGAAACGTAGCTTCCAGAATTCTTTGGGTTTTGCCCATAATTATTGGAATCAAGGCCAATAAAATCCAGAATTCTGGATCACTTACCCAGGAATTGGGTTTGTCTAGATTAATGAAAAGAAAGACTAGGGGTGACAGCATAGCAGTCTTCCAATATCACAGGGGTTGCCACAAAGAAAAGGAAGTCAACCTATTCTCCAAATGACCAGAAGGCAGGACAAAAAGCAATGGATGGAAACTAATCAAGGAGAGAAGCAGCCTAGAACTAAGGAGAAACTTCCTTACAGTGAGAACAGTTAATCAGGGGAACAGCTTCCTCCAGAATCACTGGAGGCTTTTATGGACAGAATGGACATGATATAGGGTTGGGATGATATAGGGTCTCCTGCTTGAGCAGGGGGTTGGAGAGATTGCATGACAGTGAGAACAACTGATCAGTGGAATAGCTTGCTTCCAGAAGTTGTGAATGCTCCAACACTGGAAGGTTTTTAGGAAAAGATCAGGCAGAACAACTAGATGTTTCCAACATTCAGTTTCTTAAAAGATCCTTTTCAGAAACACAAAACTGTTGTGAGAACACCTCGCCATCCATTGTGTTATTGTTAGTTACAAAGTCATGTCCGACCCATCGTGACCCCATGGACAACGTTCTTCCAGCCTTCCTCTCCTCTACAATCCTCTGGAGTCCATTGAAGCTCACGCCAACTGCTTTGGTGACTCCATCCAGCCACCTCCTTCTCTGCTGTCCCCTTCTTCTTCTTTTGCCCTCCATCGTTCCCAGCATGAGGCTCTTCTCCAGGGAGTCCTTCTTCCTTCTCATCAGGTGGCCAAAGGATTTGAGTTTCCTCTTCAGGATCTGGCCTTTTTAAAATATTTTTTTTTCATTTTTTTCATTTTCATAACAAATAACCACATGTATACTATTAATAACCAAGATTATATTATATTGTTAAATGTTTACATCAATTTGTCTTACCATCAACTCCCAAAAATGATTATTGACTCTTCTGCTCTCCATACACCGTATTTGTACCTTATCCATCACTTTCTTCTCCCTCTCCTCCTCCCTACCTCCTTTCTTCCCTCTGTTGTCCTTCTCTTCTCTTCTCTTTTCTTCTCTATCTGGCCTTCTAAAGAGCAATTTACAAGCAGTTTTCCATTGCTTGTAGCATTATCCAAAACAACTATCCTGTTTTCCCGAAAATAAGACCTCCTCGGATAATAAGCCCAATCAGGCTTTTGAGCACATGTGCTAAAATAAGCCCTCCCCTGAAAATAAGCCCACCCTGAAAATATTGCCACACAGCAGCAGCCATGAGGTGACCACGCTCGCTGCCTCCTGCACCTCAAAAATAATAAGACCTCCCCAGAAGTAATGCCAAGCGCTTATTTGGGGGGTCAAAAGACAATAAGATCCAGGAAAACACAGTAATACATCTCATCCTCACCAGTTCATCCGAGGTATCTCCTAATTTCATTTCCATCAAATCTCTTTACCTCCATTTGTCCATCTGGTCGAAAGCCTTTAATTCCATCTGAATTAGCTGCATAAAAAATGCACTTAGCCCATAAGGTAACAAGGTTGCAAAGGGAACAAATTTTCTGTAGATGGACATTCTTCCTTCATTATTACATTTCAGGAAGAATCCCTAAAGATTGTGTAGGTCATTTGGCAGCCCCATTCTGAGCCTCCTGGAAGCATGTTGTCACGATTGAGAAATCTGTTCTGGAAACTGCATCTAAACAAGGGCAGGTCTTCTCCCCCACCCCTCCAAATAAAATATTGTATGACTATATACATCTGGTCTGAGATAATCCAACCTGGAAGTCATTCTTTCGTGCGTTATTTACCCAACCCAGTAAAAATTAGGAGAGATCTGGCTGGAGATTCCAAAAGGCAGAATGCTATTCATTTGAGTGACTCAGTGCTGAACTAAAATACACTTTAGAGGCCAAAGAATTAAAAATCAGATCAAGCTTTCCGGTGAAAGTCCATCTGTAACAGCATTGCCAAAAAGGCATGAAGAGTTGTTAGGTTCTTCTCCGGTAATATTATATTGCAAACAAGGGCATACAAAACCTTTGCTAAACCAATTCTCGAATACAGCTCCTCTGTCTGGAACCCGCACTGCATATCGGAAATAAATACAATCAAACAAGTCCAGAAGTATTTCACAAGAAGAGTCCTCCACTCCTCTGCTCGCAACAGAATCCCTTATGACACCAGGCTTGAAACGTTTGGGCTTAGACAACTTAGAACTACGCCACCTTCGATCCGACCTAAGCGTAGCATATAAAATTATCTTCTACAATGTCCTACATGTCAATGACTACTTCAGCTTCAACCACAATAACACACGAGCACACAATAGATACAAACTTATGCTAAACCACTCCAAACTTGATTGCAGAAATTATGACTTCAGTAACAGAGTGGTCAACGCCTGGAACGCTCTACCCAACTCTGTGGTTTCTTCCCCAAAACTTTAACCTTAGACTGCCTACTGTTGACCTCACCCCATTCCTAAGAGGTCTGTAAGGGGCGTGCATAAGTGCATCAGTTATTCATTGACAGGTAGGACATTGTAGAAGATAATGTTGTGTACTACGCTTAGATCAGACTGAAGGCAGCATAGTTCTCAGTTGTCTAAGCCCAAAATTTCAAGTCTTCTGGCATAAGGGATTCTTTAAAAAAATGTTATTGGTTTTTAAACATTTATAGGAAAGGGTAGATGGATGCAGGGCCGGATTTTCCTATAGGCTAACTAGGCTTCAGCCTAGGGCCTCAAGATCAAGAGGGGCCTTTTATTTTTATTTATTATCCGTGCCACATTTTTTATAAAGGTTAGTACCAAGTACAACATGTTTCATTTAATATATTGATATATATCACAGTAATGATGTATTTTATTATCTCTCATGTAATTTACAAACTTAAAAATGGGAGGTGAAAGGGCCCCATAAGGGGAATAGCCTAGGGCCTCTTTTCATCTAAATCCGGCCCTGGGTGGATGTACCAAAAGTTTTGGCAGCTACATTGTACTAAAGGTAGAAATCTCTCCAAATCTCACAACTTTTACAGAGAAAAAAAAACAAAAGATAAAAGATAAGCAGAAACAGCATCTTGTTACACGTTGTATCAACCATATGTTCAATCATCTCTTTTGCCACCATCAACAATTACAATGATATTTCAAATACATTTATTTTTGTAACCTGTGTCTTTTCAATATCGCTCCCTGTCCCCTGTCCCCTGGCGGAGCCACAGCCCCTCCCTCCCTCATATCTTGTGTATTGTCACCTTTTTCACTACCTCTTATGATTTCGTCCTCTAGGAGGGCCCTATGTTTTTTCATGAAGGCCTCTGCCTCCACAACTGTATTGATTCTAATTCTGTTTCCCTCCCAGAAGATCAACATTCCTTCTGGCAATAACCATCTAAACCAAACTGGCATAAGGGATTCTGTTGCAATCAGAGGAGAGGAGGACACTTCTCGTAAAATACCACTGGACTTGTTCGATTGTATTTATGTCTGATATGTAGCGCGGGTTCCAGACAGATGAGCTGTATTCGAGAATTGGTCTAGCAAACGTTTTGTATGCGCTATATACTATATTACCAGAGAAGAAGCTACGCAAGATATAGGTTAACAACTCTTAATGCCTTTTTGGCCATGTCATTGCTGAATAACATTAATAATATTAGTCAAAGCAATGACTGCAAAACAGGCATGGTAGCAGCTCAAATCCACTCGGACGCTAGATCCCAAGTCTTCTTTAAAAGCATGTAGGATGAAGGGAGGGGATCAACTGTGACCCCTTTACGACCTGTGGACTTCAACTCCCAGAATTCCTGAGCCAGCAGTGGATGAAATGATGACAAAGGCTCTTAAATGTCAAACATTCCAGAGAAGCTGAAATCAAGCCTGGCCTTGACCCAAAAGTTGAAAGTCTCAGCTCTGCTCCGTCCATCCCTCCAGTTCCAGCTATCTCCAAGCGCCTGTTGGTCTTTCTTCCTGGAATGTTAAGGAAGGGCAGAAACAAACTGTTTTCAAGCCAGCATTGTGTGGTCATGGTCCCACGTTAGCTGACAGCCGAGCAACATGACCTGCATTTCCTAAGTGTTGCCGCTGAGAAGCATTTTCACTAGAAGTCCAACATGCTGAGGAGATCCAAGATTTTTTTTTTTTTTGGCCTTGTCTTTTCCACAGGCTGACTGCCAGGAAAGAAACTCAACCAGCTTTCAGTGCGTAAAATTCAGTGGTGGAATATGTCCGGTACGTCCTGGTACGGGCATATCGGTGCCTGCTTTGAGCACCAGGTACCATTCCGGTATGGTGCTCCGGAGGGCCCAGCTGCCCACCCACGCTCCTTAACTGTATTTGAGCTGTTTGGGGCTGCAGGATGCACCACTGAGCAGCTGGAGTGTCATGGAGGCATCACGGAGCATTGCAGGTAGTAAGTATGCATGCAAGAGCTGCAGGCATTCATGTGGTGGACGCCCAGCCCCATTGCAACATTCCGGTTGAAATGGGATTCGGAACCTACCACTGGTAAGGTTGTATATTGTTCCGATTCCGTCTTCTCTTCCTCACCCCCTCCCCCACCTCGTGTCTACGGTAAGCTGACATCCACTCCAGTGGTGGGTTCCTAAACAGTTCACTACCGGTTCGCTGAGAGGGCAATTTGCACAGGTGATGCTCGCGCAATTGACTGAAAACTGTTCTGCACATGTGCAGAAACATTCCGGCAATGGAGGAAGAGACTAGGGGCTGACCAGTTCAGGGGTGTGGCAGGCCTGGGTCGCTGCCGGTTCTGGAGACCCAGGCTGGCAAATCACTACCAGTTTGGCTGAACTGGGCCGAACTGGTAGGAATCCACCACTGATCTACTCCTCCCTAAAAAATTTTTTTAAAAAAACCTCCTTTAAATCTGCATCCCCTCCCCCACCCTCTTGTTAACATTGGATTTTTGTTTATGCTCAGTTCAAGGGATGGCAATGGCAGGAAACCCATTAGCTTAAGTAAATAATCCCTTTTCTTTTTTAAAAAAATAATAATTTTTATTCAACATTTTTTGGACATTAAAACCACAATTAGACTTTTACAGCTTTCTGTTATTGGCATTTTCTTTTTCTGATTTCGAATTTTCCATTCTAAGGCCTATTGTTCTATACATATACCTCCTTATTTCGTAGGGACTCATTTATATAATATATACAACATTTACACCTCTATTTTCTCTCTAAATATATACCATTTCCTTTTATTGTATTTTCTATTATTATTATTATTAAACTTTATTCATTAAACATGAAACTCAGCCAACGGAACATTCAAAAATGCATTACAAATACCAGTGACTGGTGCTAATGGTTGGTACGGTTTGCTGCCAGCGTCCTAGGTATCAACCAAGGATCTTCTTAAAATATAAGATGTTCCATGTAGCGCAGTTTTTTTGCAGAGTATCAAATTACAGGTATAGCCCAGGTATTTATGGCTTTTATGATGTTTCCTCTACTCAGTTTGGACTTTAATATCTTGCGAATTCGTCAAATGTACTTGGCTGAGGTTAATTCCTTGACTTTATTATGCATTAAGTCAGAGGCCTCTAAAATCCCCAAGTACTTGTAGCCTTCTTCTGGTTTTACTGCCTTTATCATTTCTTCATTCTCAAGTTGTATTCCATCATCTTCAGAATCTAGGATCTTGCCTGCCTTGGTTGCCATTGTTGCACATTTGTCAATTCCAAACTGCATACCAATGTCTTGGCTAAATTCTTTTGTGCTTTCAATTAATAAATTTTGTTTTACCAAACAGCTTCAAATCATCCATGTACACCAAGTGTGAAATTTTCAGTCCTTTCTTTGCAAGTTCGTATCCACAGTTCACCTCCAAGGTCCCTTCCAACTCTGTTCTACTGTTCTGTTCTGATTGTTATGTGTGGATTTTGTTGCAAATAATTTTAGGTGACCGAGAAGATGTTAAATAAAATATGTTTCTCATATTTCTGCTTGACCGCTGAAAGTCATGCCCAGATTTTGGGTGGAGGGCACAAGAGTTGGATATATGTTAGCACAGATAAGACCGAACATAAAACCACTTTTCCTAGAAGATCAAAAATAACCCCAGCATGTAGTAGACTTAGATACAATCTCTTTAAATCACTAGCTGTCTCTTTCTTGCTTTCATGTTATCTGAACAATAATAATAATAAACATAAAAAATAAATCCCATGCAATCTTTTAAATCCGGCTGCTTTGATCCTTCACATTGTAAGTAAGAAAGAAAAAAAAGAACACCTTAAATCAATAAGACATGGCATGACTAACTGGTTAACTATTTATGGTAGTTGTGCTGCCTGTAAAACCTCATCATCTTTCATCTTGTTTAGAAAAGACCACTGGATCAAATCTAATTTAGTGCAAATGCACTTTGGAAATGATTTCTTGTGAGTTTTCCATACAGATTTAAATCTTCTGGTACGTGGGGAATTTCTAAACAGTAAGGAGGATAATTTAAGCAAAGAGTTCTGGCTGGTTTTTTTAAAAAAAAAATCTTATTCTTAGTCTTCAAACTCGACAGCCATTGTCTGAAATGGTATAGGATCTCCTGTTTGAGCAGGGGGTTGGACTAGAAGACCTCCAAGGTCCCTTCCAACTCTGTTATTCTGTTTTTGAGTGGACATGGTAGGGACAGCAACAGATTAAATGATTTGTTCTCTATGAAGATGGCATCTTTAATGTATAGATACCATAGATGATAGATAGATAGATAGATAGATAGATAGATAGATAGATAGATAGATAGATAGATGGATGATAGATGATAGATAGATA
>NC_138553.1:82304805-82397255 GCF_964273705.1 Natrix helvetica | reverse complement strand
GAGTTTTGTTGATTAAATAGATTTGTTGTTACAGGAATGGCTAGTTAGTATATGTGACATATGCAAAAATAAAAAGTTGAAGCTGAAATGTTACGATTTTATCCACAGCACTGAAAAGAGTCAGAAGTTCTTGCTTTTATTTTCCCCACCCATTTCTCCTTTAGAAATAGCACTTAGACTTATATATCGCTTCACGGTGTTCTTACAGCCCTCTCTAAGCATTTTACAGAGCCAGCCTCTTGGCCCCAACAATTTGGGTCCTCATTTGACCCACCTCGGAAGGATAGAAGGCTGAGTCAACCTTCAGCTAGTCAGCATCAAACTCCTGACTGTGGGCAGTCAGCCTGCAATACTGCATTCTAACCACTACACCACCAGGAAGAAGAAAGAGAAAGGGGATAAGAGGAAGGAAGGAAGGAAGGAAGGAAGGAAGGAAGGAAGGAAGGAAGGAAGGAAGGATAGCAATAGCACCTAAACTTATATATCGCTTTTCAGTCCTTTACAGCCCTCTCTAAGCAGTTGGCAGAGTCAACCTCTTGCCCCCCAACAATCTGGGTCCTCATTTTACCCACCTCAGAAGGACGGGAGGCTTAGTCAATCTTGAACCTGGTGAGATTCGAACTGCCAAACTGCAGGCAGCCGACAGTCAGCAGAAGTAGCCTGCAGTACTGCACTCTAACCACAGTGCCACTGTGGCTCATTCTTCACCTCTTTCTTTTCCCTTTCCCCCTTTCCCAATATTTTCATTTTCATGCATATCTTTATACTTCGATAAGCGTTAATTAAAAAAAAAAACACACAGAGAAGATGCAAAGGCTAATTTTTTAACGAGCTCCCACCCAAAGCGGGAACCAACTCGTCCCGTTCCGAAATAAGGAAGTTAGGTGGGATATCTTTATTGAACACAAATAATTGGTTCGTCTTTACACCGTGCCATCTGGTGCAACGAAAGCGTGCTAGGAACAGGTGCATAGGCCTACAGATTGCAAAAACACACGTTGATTCCTCTGTTGAAATATCCTTACGTGTCCAAGTTGTCTATCACAATTGTTATCAAGGCTTTAGTCACCTGCAAGGTACCCAACCACATCTAAGTTATATCCAAGGTGTGATCTCCATTCAATTAAACCCGAAAAGCCCAATCTGTTGACACAGATGGACCATGTGTTCTGAATCTGTCTTCGGAGCTGGTTCCACTACGGCTTTATTAATTAACGGGATGGCTGGTATTTTTAGAGCCAAGAGTCTTGATGTACTGTTGATGGAGTCTATTGATGAGTTTCCAAGAAGACCGATCTAATTGTGCGCTTTCTTGTTTGCACAAGCCAGAGAGAGCTCATAGAGACAGAGCCTGATTTAATTAAATCACAGATTGCCATTCTGTTGAGGAACATCGCAAGTAAGTTGAGTTGCCAAGCTAGAAAACAGGTGCCAGAAGAGCTGCTCAGGATTTTTTTTTGGACAAGATAGTCTATCTGTCTACTTATTATGAAAGTGACGAGGATTAATTAGTAAAGCGGAGGAACCTCCTCCACCCCCAAGTCTTTTGAAGTTAAAGGGAGTCTTTAAACTTGCTCTTCACCTTAGCAAGAGTAAATTATTATCACTCAACCTCTGCTGGACGTCTTATTAAATCAGTCCCCTTGTCATCAAAGCATAGAGAGAATAGTGTCTTTCCTTTCCAGTTAGTTTTGTTAAAATTGTCATCATTCTTTCACATCCATCATATTAACCTTTGCAGAATAACAGCATAATGGAAGGGACCTTGGAGGTCTTCTAGTCCAACCCCCTGCTTAGGCAGGAAACCCTACATCACTTGCGACAAATGTTTGTCCAATCTCTTCTTAAAAAATCCCAGGGATGGAGCATCCACAACTTCTGAATCCAAGCTGTTCCATTGGTTGATTGCGCTCATCATTAGGAAATTTATCCTTGGTTCTAAGTTGCTTCTCTCCTTGGTTAGTTTCCATCCATTGTTTCTTGCCTTGCCTTTTGGTGCTTTGGAAAATAGCTTGATGCCTCTTCTATGTAGGAGCCCCTCAAACAGTGGAACAGTGCTATCATCTCTCCCTTAGTCCTTCATTTCACTAGACTAGGCATACCCAACTCCTGCAATTCTCACTGCCAGGAGTTTGATCCTGACAGGCTCAAGGTTGACTCATCCTTCCATCCTTCCGAGGTGGGTAAAATGAGGACCCAGATTGTTGGGGGCAAGAGGCTGGCTCTGTAAACAGCTCAGAGAGGGCTGTAAAGCACTGTGAAGCGGCATATAAGTCTAAGGGCTATTGTTTCTTTTTCTATTCCACTACAGGACATGGGGATGATTTTACGATTGGCTTGAAAAAAGATATAAACAGAAAGAAAAAGGAACAAAACATGAAATAAAGCCAATCGTAAAATCGCCCCCATGTCCTGTAGTACACCAATTCCTCCTTGTCCTTTATTCTCAATGTCAACCTGTTCATTTCTGCACAGTCTAATATCTTCTTTATTACCTCCCATTCCGATGGGATTTTATCTGCTTTCCAATTTTGTGCAAATACAATTCTAGCTGCTGTTGTTATGTGTACAATCAAATATGAATCTTCTTTACTATATTTCTCTGGTAGAATACCCAAGAAAAAAATACTCCTGGCTTAAACTCTACGGGTGGATGTATCATTTTCTCTAACCATGTTTGTATTTTAACCCAATAGCTTCTTGCATCCCTGCATGTCCACCACATATGATAATACGTTCCTGGCAATTGATGACATTTCCAACACTTAGCTGATTTATCCCTAAACATTTTTGCTAATCTTTCAGGTGGCACCTCCTCCCTCCTTTTCAAGGCCACAGCTAAATCACTTTTAGGATGAGGGGGAGGGGTTGGTGCTGGGGGAGCGAAATGTATTGAAGAGTGAACAGAGGGATGCTTGAGTAGAAGCAGCAAAAAAACACTGTTGGATACGCTGACAGCCACAATCTGGAGAGCAGACTAACAGGGGGCTGACCTCTTCTTCGGTTTCTCCTTTTCCAGTTGGAAGCAGCAACTGTGTGAATAATAAAAAAAAAAAAGCATGAGAAATCCAAGTGAAGTCTGCCAAGCGGAAGAATCCAGAGAGCTCCAACCGTCTCCGTAACTGTGGAGGGGGTGGGGTGGGGGTGGCTGATTTTCTGGGGAGAAGGGCGTTGATGGGAGGAGAAAGACCATATCTTAAAGGGGCCTTTTTTTAAAAAAGCAGTCAGGTCTTCTTGGAGAAAGAGTCGCTAGAAAAATAAGCCATTACCACTGGAATGTCATTAGCCTTGGAAGAGCCATGGTAGTGCAGTGGTTAGAATAGCAGTAATGCAGGCAAGTTGCTGATTTCCAGCAATTTGATGCTGACCTGTTCTGTCTCATTCTTTTTTCTTTTCTTTTCTTTTCTTTTCTTTTCTCTTCTGTTCCATTCCACACCGCTCCATCACATTCTTTTTTCTATTCTGTTCTGTTCCATTCCATTCCATTCTTCTGTTCTGTTCTGTTCTGTGCTGTGCTGTCCCGTCCCGTCCCATCCCATTATTCTATTCTATGCTATTCTATGCTATTCTATGCTATTCTATGCTATTCTATGCTATTCTATGCTATTCTATGCTATTCTATGCTATTCTATGCTATTCTATGCTATTCTATGCTATGCTATGTTATTCTATGCTATTATTCTAGTCTACCCTACCCTGCCCTACCCTACCCTACTCTATTCAAGTATTACTCATAATGAGGTATCATTTCTCATAGAAATACATTTTTTTCTTCTTCCTTTTTGTGAAGAAGGACTAGGGGTGGCACGATAGCAGTGTTACAATATCTCAGGGGCTGCCACAAAGAAGAGGGAGCTGCTCCCTGCCCAAGACTTTGGAACAAAAGCAGAAATGCACTAGATTCATAGATGATTTAAGACACTGCCTTATTGCTGCCATAAAGTCCTTGTGTGTTTCTCCAAACCACTCAATAGTTAATAATTCCAAAGTTTCAAGGTTGAGACTATGAGAGAGTCATATCAAATGTATCACAATCCCCTCCTTCCTTTGAAGTTCTGACCTGGGAATGTGGGTAGGGACGCTATCTTAATTCTTCTGCTTCCAGACTTGACTCTGATTTCTCATGCTTTCTTAAAGAAAAGAATAATGGAGTTGGAAGGGACCTTGGAGGTCTTCTAGCCCAACCCCCTGCTTAGGCAGGAAACCCTGCATCACTTCAGACAAAGGGTTGTCCAATCTCTTCTTAAAAACTTCCAGTGTTGGAATAATCCATAACTTCTGGAGGCAAGTAGTTCCACTGATTAATTGTTCTCACTGCCAGGAAATTTCTCCTTAGTTTTAAGTTGCTTCTCTCCTTGATGAGTTTCCACCCATTGCTTCTTGTCCTGTCCTCAGGTGCTTTGGACAATAGCTTGACTCCCGCTTCTTTGTGGCAGCCCCTGAGATATTGGAAGACTGCTATCATGTCTCCCCTAGTCCTTCTTTTCATTAACCTAGACATACCCATACCCAGGGGTTGTATGATGCCCTACATAGTTAAGGATGAAAAATCACTATATCCACAAGGCTGTAAAATACAAGCCAGGGTTGAATCTGGTTCTTTCTTATTCAGAGACTCATAAAGTGAGACAAGCACCTTGGAGGCATCACTTAACCGGTAATATTGTACTGCAAATTAGGGCATGCAAAACCTTTGCCAGAGCAATTCTCGAATACAGCTCATCTGCCTGGAACCCGCGCTGAATATTGGACGTTAATACAATTAAGCTGGTCCAGAGGTATTTCACGAGAAGAGTCCTCCACTCCTCTGCGCATAATAGAATTCCCTATGACACTAGGCTTGAGATTTTGGGCTTGGACAATCTGGAACTACGCCACCTGTGATCTGACCTAAGTGTAGTTCACAAAATTGTCTGCTACAACCTGCTACCTGTCAATGACTACTTCAGCTTCAACCGCCGTAATACACAGGCAAACAATAGATACAAACTCAAGGTAAACTGCTCCAAACTCGATTGCAGAAAATACGACTTCAGCAACAGAGTGGTCAACGCCTGGAATGCTCTACCTGACTCTGTGGTTTCTTCCCCAAACCCCCCAAAGTTTAACCTTAGCCTGTCAACTGTTCACCTCACCCCAATCCTAAGAGGTGTGTAAGCGCATAAGCACACCAATGTGCCTACTGCCCATGTCCTAATCTTCCCTTTTATTAGCATCCATTTCACGTATTCATAATCATCTTTATACTTCTATCTGCTATCTAATGCATGCTTGATGAAATCAATCAATCAAAAATAAATAAAGTAACCTTTGCACAATAAAAGTCAGACCTTTTTTCAGATACATTTCTATGAACACGAGGTCAATTCTAATTCCATCGCTAGCTCAGTTGTCTTCAGGGGTTTATATTCTAAGAAACATTGCACAGGACACCAAAAATAAATAACAATCTGTGGAGCAGATTCTCCGTTTATTTCCTAAACTGTTCTACAGGATAAAACAATATTTTAAATCTAAACCATCGCACTGAAACTGGTAAACATGGAACTCCGCTTGATGTTATATTTCTTGGTGGAGTTGTGCCAGGACACACACCAATTTCCTCAATTAGTGCATATAAATCAGAAGAAACCCTTTGATCCGGTTAAAAGAGAAAAAACTTGCACATTTCTGTAATATATCTTGTACAATTAAACCATCGCCTGCCACATATTGTATGGTTTTACAATCCTTCATTCCCTAACTCACAGCGAGTTCAATTATTCCTCTATTTTTCTTCTGTGACATCCTCATGGTATATTGAAATGATTCTCACAAACGGTAATACATTTGTTGTGGCCCGCCATTGGAGCTGGCAGGAGATTTTGACAGTGAGGAGGTTGGGGAGGAACCTGGGCCAGTCCTGGAGTCTGTGGAAGGCTCTGATGAGGGCTCTGTGTCGGAGGCAGAGAGGGAGCCAGGGCTGTATGCCAGTTATCAGCTGCCTTCAGAGTCAGACATCAGTGGGGCAGAAGAACAGCTGGAGCCTGTTCCCAGTGTGTGCATACCCAGTTGCCAGATGAAGGGAACAGCTAAAGAACAGGGGTTGACTTGGGAGGAAGGCCACAGGTGGATGATGAATGGCCCCTCCCAGAGGAAATAAAAGAGGAGCAAAAGGGGAGTGGAGTTTGCAGGAGGCAATCAATTTGCTTAATTGGTTCGTGACTCTCTGAGACTCCTGGCCAAGTTTTGCAGATATCGGCCTGGCCACTCTCCAAGTCAGATAAGGTCTGTGATTGTAAATCCTCCCTCAAAAGACTTTGCTGGAGGTGAAGGAGCAGAATCCACAGTCAATTAATAAAAGGGGTTTTTGTCCGGACAAGGAGGATGTGGATGTAGTGATTTTGCATCCTTAACTATGAGTGGCATCACACAATCCTTGGTAGAGTTGGTTTCGAATCTGAGTTTTCTACTGTATTCACTGTTCCTGTTTAAGGAGCATGTACTACCTTTGTACAGAAAACATTTGCACAAATACATCAGTTGGAACCATCCTAGTTAAGGAGGCACTACTCCCATTCACCGAGACTTCTAAGTGATTGGATTACTAAAACATGGTTTAGTTTCTCCTCCTCTTCCTCCTCCTCCTCCTCCTCCTCCTCCTCCTCCTCCTCCTCCTCCTCCTCCTCCTCCTCCTCCTCCTCCTCTTCTTCTTCTTCTCCTTCTCCTCCTCTTCTTCTTCTTGTTCTTTGTCTTCATCTTCCTCCTCCTCCTCCTCCCTGTCACCCTCCTCCTGCTCTTCTTTCTTTCTTCTTCTTCTTCTTCTTCTTCTTCTTCCTTTTTCCTTCTTCCTTCTTCCTTCTTCCTCCCTCCCCCTCCTCTCATTCCTCCTTCTCCTCATCTTTCCCATTCTTCTTCATCCTTCTCTTTTTTCTCCTTCCACAACAACCACATTTCAGTCTGCATCAAAAATACAACAGCCCCTTTTTCTTCCTCATCCAAACCAAATCCAGCCTGGGTCAGCAAATTGTCATTTCGTATCTCAGCTCGTTTGGCCCAAGCAACTGTTTTGCATATCCATCCATTTTCGCAAACTGACATGGGAGTAGATTTGTTCTTTCAATTCCTCCTCCTCCTCCCGTCAGAATCTGATGGAAACAGTTGTCTGGTGGTCTCATGTTCACATGTGGTTTTGTTGTCTCCCAAGAGAGAGAGAGAAGGGGCATTGTAATAAAGGCCTGGGAAAGTGAAATGTTTATAGGCTGAATTAATTAAAGCATTTTCTCAGTCAGGGAGCATAAGCGTTGCATCTCTTTCGTTTGTTCTCTTGGATTTATTTTTTTCAATTTTAAAAATGTTTCTTTTGATTTATTCCTTTCAGGAATATAGTCTTTGGCAATTTATCAGACTGAACACTTTTGCCTCCTTACGTCCATATTATTCTTTTAATAGGGCCGTGGTGGCTTAGCACTTAAAATGCTGAGATGACTAGCTGAAAAGCTGACAACCCAGGTTCGAGACCCAGGCGCTTCGAAATTGGGTGAGCTCCCATTCCTTGCTCCACTGCCTGCTCACCTTGCAGTACAAAAGCATGCAAATGCGAGTAGATAAATAGGTGCCACTCCAGCGGGAAGGAAACAGCATCCCCTGCACCTTTGGTATATAGTCATGGTGGCCATACAATCATGGGAATGGTCTTTGGATGACTCTGGTTTCCTCAGTCAAGAAACAGAGAAGACCTCATTTCATGAGGTTGGGCGTATTTGCGCCAGGTAATCCTTTACCTTTTATTCTATTAGTGCATAAGTTTGTGATAGACATTAGACACTAGTGTCTAATTATCACAAACATATGCATCAATTTGGGAACTTGAAGATAAGTTGGCATCAACGTCTTCAGCCAGGGGTTGAGGAATTCTGGAAGTTGATATCTACACATCTTCTAGTAATTCTGTTTGAACCCTACTGTATTAGACTGATGCAGTCCATGTTCCTCTTATTTCTTGGTTTGTTTGTCAAACATGTACAAGATAACAAGCATAGGTATGAACATAAACATGAACAAAGGCAGTAAATAGAGGTAAATGGGGACAGTAGGACTGAGACGGTAGGCACGCTGGTGCACTTATGCACGCCCCCCTTTGTGGACCTCTTAGGAATGGGGTGAGGTCCACAGTAGATAGTTTGAGATTGAAGCTGTGGAGGTTTGAGGATGTAAAAATGGAGTCGGGTAGAGAAATCCAGGTGTTGACCACTCTGTTGCTGAAGTTGTCTTTTCTTTGCAATCGAGTTTGGAGCAGTTGGCCTTGAGTTTGTATCTATTGTGTGCTCATGTATTATTGCAGTTGAAGATGAAGTAGTCATTGACAGGTAGGTTGTTGTAGAAGACAATTTTGTGTACTATGCTTAGAACAGACCACAAGTGGCACAGTTCTATTGTGAGTAAATGTATGTGACTTACATTTAATATATCAGTGGCTAAAGACGCTGAGCTTGTCGATCAGAAGGTTGATAGTTCAGTGGTTTGAATCCCCAGCGCAGCGTAATGGAGTGAGCTCCCATTACCTGTCTCAGCTTCTGCCAACCTAGCAGTTCAAAAGCACGTAAAAAATGCAAGTAGAAAAACAGGAACCACCTTTGGTGGGAAGGGAACAGCGTTCCGTGTACCTTCAGCGTTGAGTCATGCCAGCCACATGACCAGAGAGACATCTTTGGACAGTGCTGCCTCTTCGGCTTTGAAACAGAGATGAGCACCGCCCCCTAGAGGCAGGAACAACTAGCAGGTATGTGCGAGAGCAACCTTTAGACTCAGGAACGACTAGCACATATGTGTGGGGAAACTTACCTTTATATTGTATGTTCTTTCAGAAAGAAAGCCCTGCTCCCCGGAGTGACCTTCCAGTGGAGACTTATGAACATTTTAATGTTTAAATTTTGCAATGAATGATTTCATTGACAGCTTTCTGAAACACGATCAGTTCATTTCACACGTTCCAGAATGGCACAATGACAAAAGATTCTTTGTGTCTCATACGGGTATGATGTCAAGTCTCAAAAAGACAAAAAACCCTACAGATTACTCTTTTTAACTGTTGGAAGCCATCTGGCCTGGTTAACATGATATATTTCTGGTCTGATCATTAAGACTTTGTAATTTTTTGGGGGGAGGGAAGGACAAAAGCAGGGATTGAATAGTGTGTCTTTCCTCCGGCTTTTTTTGGGAACTGAACACCGATTTGGGGAAAATGTTTTTTGGAGGGGCTAGGCTGCAGGAAAAAATACCACTTCTATGTTAGAAAGTTGTCAGAGTTTTGGCAGTGTGACTAGTATTATAAACCCAAGAGCAAAACACAGCACACAGCACACAGTCTTTATACAATTAATAGTGGTTTATATACAAAATATATACAGACATATACATGGTAGATAAATTCCCTTACCACTCAGTTCAGACACAAGGAGAGAAATGAAATACATGAAGAGAGAGAGAGAGAGAGAGAAATGCCCTCTAATGGGCACCTATATATAGAGACCTCTTTAAAAGGTAAATGACTTGTGTGGACCCCACCAGAGTCTTAAAAAGGCAATGCCTGTATTGCTGAATCATCCTCATTGCACCAGCTTACAGTTTACAGCTTACAACCTTACATCAACTGGCAGCTATTAAATCCTCATTACCTGACAAAAGTAAAGTCTGAAGTTCCAATATCTGAGGAGCTGCCACAAAGAAGAGGAGATCAACCTATTCTCCAAAGCTCCTGAAGGCAGAAAAAGAAGAATGGATGGAAACTAATCAAGGAGAGAAGCAACCTGGAATTAAGGAGAAATTTCTTGACAGGAAGAACAATTAACCAGGGGGACAGCTTGCCTCCAGATGTTGTGAGTGCTTCATCATTGAAAGTCTTTAAGAAGAGATTGGACAATCATTTATCTGAAATGCTATAGGATTTTCTGTTTGACCAGGGGGTTGGACTAGAAGACCTCCAAGGTCCCTTCCAGTGGTCGTTCTGTTATTAGTAGTTTGGAAATGGTGCTGCCCTATCTTGCCCTTGGAAAGCAATCCCATTACAGATGAAAATCGTTTTCCCAAGTTATCGAGGAATTGAAATGAGCATCTGCAAGGTTATGCTGAAATAAATGGGAATGAAGAGTTTTAAGGGTCTACATTCCAGTGGAAAGATTTATTACTTGTCTGACCTTGGCAACAGAGGGCGGAGAACCAACTTTCATTACTAATTAAAAAAAACTGGGTAGCTTAAATCACTATGACCCATTTCATTTTACTGTTGTTTAAATATGCTCAAGAATTTCACCAGATAGGAAATGAATGTTTCTTACATGTGATTTTTGGATTGAAATTTTTTTAAAAAAAGAATTAGTGAATTAGGAGCATGAATTATTAATTAGTCAATTAGTCAATTAGGGGAGAGCATTAGCAGCTTACCGTCCCTGTCCTAATATTCCCCTGTATTCGTATTCATTTCATGTATTCATAATCATGTTATATCTGTTATCTAATTCATGCTTGACAAAATAAATAAGATAAATAAAATTGCTATTGATGTCATTTTCGTGTTCCATTTAAATTCATCCTGTGGTTTTTGCAGGAATCTTTGAATTATTTCTTTAAAATAAACCTGTGCAAATGGATTCTTTTAAAAAAAAACTTTCTTGTTTTGCTTCTCATCAATAAATGCTTCTTCACTTCTGACTAAAGGGTGGAGGATGGAAGGATTGGCCAGATAACTTCAGGAATATAAACCCTTCCATCCTCCACTGTTCACTCAGAAGCTTCTGGGATGAGAAGGGAAACATCTTCAAGGAAAAACAAAGTCCAGTTGCCTCTCTATCTCTCTATCTCTCTCCCAATCCATCTATCCATCCTTCCATCCAATCATCCATCCATCCATCCATCCATCCATCCATCTATCCACCTATCCATCTATCTATCATCTCCCTATCCCTCCCTCCCTCCCTCCATCTCTATCTATCTATCATTCTATCTAACTATGTATCTATCATCTCTCTCTCCCTATCCATCCATCCATCCTTCCATCTTTCCATCCATCCATCCATCCATCCATCCATCCATCCATCCATCTATCCATCTATCTATCTTCTCCCTCTCCCTCACCCTATCCATCCACCCACTCACCCACCCACCTATCTATCATCTATCTATCAATCATCTATCTATCTATCTATCTATCTATCTATCTATCTATCTATCTATCTATCTATCTATCTATCTATCTATCTATCATCTATCATCTATCTATCTATCTATCTATCTATCTATCTATCTATCTATCTATCTATCTATCTATCTATCATCTCCCTCTCCCTATCCATTCATCCATCCATCCATCCTTCTTTCCTTCCTTCCTTCCTTCCTTCCATCCATCCATCCATCCATCCATCCATCCATCCATCCATCTATTATATGTACAGCGCATCCTTTAGACAGATCCAGAAACAGTTTTTACCTCCATCCCTTCCTTCTTTGAAAAATAGGAGGAAATTTCGATGGTGAAAAGATGTGATTTATTTTTATTTCTCCTCTCAGCAAAGTGCTTGTCGGAAACAGAAAGCTGACTTGGGAAGCCCAAAGTGGGCCTGTATTGATCTGTTTTCCTTAGAAAGTCACGTTCGGTTTGAGTTCAGGAGGCTAATCAAGTCAATGGGGGCTGAAATCGATACACCGGATCTCCTGAGTAAGGTGGAATGTTTTTGGCTGGAGATAAAATGATGGCCTGGCATAACAAGGGACCTTTTTCAGGCATGACCTCTCGCTTTAGACATCTTTCCTTTCCTATGGGTGAAGGGTTGATGGCCTTCTCTTTATATCCAGCCTCCTCTGTCTTCACTTTTACTCTCTGATATTGATCTCTTTTATCACTCAGCCAGAAAGGAGCAGGTGTCAAATTCAAGTAACTAACGTTGGAATTATGTCATGCACCTCTCGTTTCTTTTCTTTCCTTTTTTTTTTTTTAAGCCTCTTGCTACGGGTGTAGAAAAGCGGAGGTTAATTTCTCGAGCGAAACTTTATATATTGAGCTGACGTTTCTTCTTGGGTCAAAACTTTGGCTTCTTAGCCTCTGTGTAGTAGAAGAAGAGATCGTAGGTCAAAGAAAGTGTCGCTGTTCAAATCCGCGTAGAATTGGCAGAATAACTCCAGGAATGGAATATTATTTCTACCCTCAAAATGATGCTATAGGGCACTGCACACCAGAACAAGTAGACACAAGGACAGTTTTATCCCCCGATGCCATCACACTGCTAAACAACTCATTCCCACAATATTGTCAAACTATTTAGTAAGGGTATATTACTATTCTTCTTCTCATCCTTCCTATTATGTACCTCCTTATCTTCTTATGACTATAAATTTGTTGCTTGCATCTTTACGATTTATATTGTTTTATTTAATTTCCTAGAACTATTTATGTTGATTGCTTATTTAGCATCCTATGACTATCACTAAGTGTTTTATCTTACAATTTATAATGAATGTATTTTTACAGTGACTATGATCTTGATTTATCACTTGTAGCTTTTATGTACAATGTCAGATTATGCACCGAAGACAAATTCCTTCTGTGTTCAATCACACTTGGCCAATAAACAATATTATTCCTATCCCTATCCCTATCCCTACCCCTACCCCTACCTCTACTCTACTCTACTCTACTCTACTCTACTCTACTCTACTCTACTCTACTCTACTCTACTCTACTCTACTCTATTCCCATCCCATTCTATTCCCATTCCATTCTCCTATTCTGTTCTGTTCTATTCTATTATATTTATTTCTATTTCTATTCATTCTATTTCTATTATATTCCATTCCTATTCCTATTCCTATTCTATTCTACTCTGTTCCCATTCCATTCTATTCCCATTCCATTCTCCTATTCTGTTCTATTCTGTTCAATTCTATTCTGTTCTGTTCTATTCATTTGTATTTCTATTCATTATATTTTTATTCTATTCTATTCTATTCCATTCCTATTCCTATTCCTATTCCTATTTCTATTCCTACTCTACCCTACCCTACCCTACCCTACCCTACCCTACCCTACTCTACTCTACTCTACTCTACTCTACTCTACTCTACTCTACTCTACTCTACTCCCATTCCATTCTCCTATTCTGTTCGGTTCTATTCTGTTCTATTCATTTCTATTTCTATTCATTCTATTTCTATTCCATTCCTATTCCTATTCCTATTCCTATTCCTATTCCTATTCCTATTCTATTCTATTCTATTCTAGTCTAGTCTAGTCTAGTCTAGTCTAGTCTAGTCTAGTGTATTTTGTGCTTAAAAAGGTTCTGGAAGCAAGAGATAGTCAAATAGTACTACAGATTAGATTGAAAACCTGCTGAAGAACCAAAACGAATGAGAAATCCCTTTGGAACGTTAGCCACAAAATGACAAGGAAATATACGATGCCATTAGGACTCTTGGTCAATAACATGAAGTTGACTTGATGTCTTTTATTCCCGTGAACCTCCTGAGCTCAAGAACTCAAGAAGAGAGAAGCAAGTCCAAACAGATTTTCCATTTCCAAGTGGTTTTCCCCCACGCCCCTCTTTTACGGAGTGGGATTTTTGCTTCCCACATTTTTCCGACCAGTCCTCTACGTACCATTCACAACTCGTGTTGTAAGTAAAATGAATTTTAAAACCACATGTTCTCTTCCTTGTAGTGGCAAGAATCATTTTAATTGGTTCCTGAAGTGCTATACTTGCCTAGATATGATTTCTTTTTCTTTCTTTCTTTCTTTTTTGGATTACGCCGTACGCCGGAGAGACGGCTGAATTCAAAACTTTTACAAACAGAGCTATAATCAGCATTTCCTGGCTTGAAATGCGAATTGGAATTCATAGCAGAAATGTGTGTCTGCCCACAGGAAGCCTTCTGCAGTTCAGTGGGTTTTCTGGAGTTGTGGGTGTTGTGAAGTTATTGTTTACACAAATTAATCTTGCTCGCTGGTACGTCCCAAATGGTTTCGTGCAATCCTCAGCCCTCAAAACTGTAGCAAGCTAGGTTGGCTTACTCTCCATTCTGAAATGCTCCCTAAGAAACTGTGTTGGCATCATAGATGTTCCCCGGCCAGAATGGAGTGCAAAATGTCATGTTGCTAAGCAAGACCTTTGATGAGTTTTGCCCCATTTTACGACATTTCTGAAGTGGCTCACAGTGGTGGTTAAATTGCTCACACGGTTGTTAAGTGAACCCAGCTTCCCCGCTGACTTTGCTTGTTGGAAGGTCGCAAAAGAGGATCACGTGACCCCGGGACACTGCAGCCGTCATAAGTAGGAGTCAGTTGCCAAGCCTCGACCATTGTAACTTTGAATGGTCACTAAGCAAACTGTTATAAGCGTAACGCAACTCGCGTGGCATAATTTCTGATAAATAATATGGTCATCGTAAATCTGATTCTAACTCTTCACAAAAAAGAGAGAAAGAGAAGAGAGAGAGAGAGAGAGAGAGAGAGGAAGACTTCTCTACCTCTCCCCCATCTCCCACTTTCTCTCTTCTGCTCTCTCTCTCTCTTTGTTTCTTTCTCTCTCTCCTTCTCTTTCTCTCCTTCTCTCTCTTTCTCTCTTTCCCTCTCTCTCTTCCTTTCTCTCTCTCTCCTCTTTCTCTCCTCTTTCTCCCTCTTTCTCTTTCTCTCACTTTCTTTCTCTCCTTCTCTTTCTCTCTCTTTCTCTTTCTCTCTTTCTCTTTCTCTCTCCCTCTCTTTGTAGCGCTCTCTCTCTCTCTCTCTCTCCTTTTCTCTTTCTCTCTCTCCTCTGTAGCTCTTTCTTTCTTTCTTTCTCCTTTTCTCTTTCTCTCTCTCTCTTTCTCACTCTCTCTCTCTTTCCCCCTTCTCTCTCTCTCTCTCTCTCTCTCTCTCTCTCTCTCTCTTTCTATCTTTCTCTCCGGGGTTAAAAAGAGTTTAATCACCAATCCAGGCCTCTGTCAATAGAATAAGCTGTAAAAAATCGATTTTCTACCCTTCATTTTTGTTTTGACTCGTCTGGTTGAATGCTGAATAAAGCATGAAACTGTTTTTCTCCTTTAAAGGGCAATTTTATATCACATATACTGTTTCTTCCTTCTGGGATTGTCTTTGAGTAAATTTTGGCATTACGTGAGACTTCCTAATACAACCTGGGGATTTTTTAAAAAATCGTTTTACAGTGACTTTCGCTATGTTTGGAAAATACTTGGAAGCAATACTTGGAAAGCCCAGTGGTCAATCAATCATCAATCAATCAATCAATCATCAATCAATCAATCAATCAATCTATAATCTTTTACTACGGTCACAAACCAGAATAAAAATGTAAACATTAAAATAAATAAAAGATGAGAAGATATAGAGACTGTGCAGCAGAATTTAGTGGCATTCAAAATAACTGTACCATACTGATCTAATCATGACAGCTGTCAAATCGGAAAGACTCATCAAGAACATTTCTTGAATTAAGACATTGAAAAAAACTCAAACCTTCTATTATTATAAGAAATCCAAAAGACTGGTTGAACAAATTCAATTTGTTTCTCTCTTTCTTTCTCTCGCTCTTTCTCGCTCCCTCTCCTTTTATATTTCTCTTTTTTACTTCTTTCTCTTTCTCTCTCTCCTTCTTCACCTCTCTCCCTCTCCCCCTCTTTCATTGTCTCCCCCTTATTCTCTCCTGCTCTCCCTCTCCCTTTATCTATTTATGTCTTTTCTCTCTCTTTCTCTCTTCCTCTCCCCCTCTTTCTCCCTCTCCCCCTTTCTCTCTTTTGCTCTCTCTCACTCTCCCTTTCTCTTTCCCTCTTTCTCTTTCTCTCTTTTCCTTCTCTTTCTCCCACTCCACCTCTCTTCCTCTTTCTCCTGCTCCCTTTCTCTCTTTTTTTCTTTCTTTTCCCCCTTCTTTCTTTCTTTCTCTCCCCCTTTCCCCCTCTTCCCCTCTTTTTCTATATCCCCTTTCTCTCTCCTGCTCTCTTTCTTCTGCCCTCCCTCTCTCTTTCTCTCTCCCTTTCTTCATTATGAATGAATCCCATATAATGACTTAGACTTAATTCCGGTGTCCTCTGTTTCTTCAACCATATTTCAATTCTACTGCCCTATTTAAAATAAATCCCTGTCTTTCCTTCCACAAGACAGCCATGGCTTGTTCTTCCTTGTTATGTCTGAGAGCATCCAGGCACTTTTCCTCCTTGCTGTTGGTTAACATTTCGGTCAACCCAATTTATTTTGTATTTATCAAAGATATAATTATAATAAACTCCAGACCTCTGAATTGGCAGCAGTTTCCTAAACAACACAAACAAAAGGCAACAAGCTCACCAGCAATGCAGTGAGCCTGCTATGATTTCGAGTTGGCTGCTCTTTGAAAATGTTATCGGTTTCCCTTTAAAATTAAGGCACTTTTGTGGCTCCAGGATGTGCTGGACTCAAGGCCCTCTTCCTTTCTTAAGAGCTGACCTCCCACACTGTTAAGGCATCTTTCTCTCTTACACGCAGACCATCCAATGATCATCCAAAAATTGGGAATTTTTTTGTCAAGATCCCTGTTTGAAAGACCATGTAAAGGTAAAGGTTCCCCTTGCACAAATATGCTAGTCGTTCCTAACTCTAGGGGGCAGTGCTCAGCTCCGTTTCAAAGCCGAAGAGCCAGCGCTGTCCAAAGACGTCTCCGTGGTCATGTGGCCGGCATGACTCAATGTTGAAGGTGCATGGAATGCTGTTAACTTCCCACCAAAGGTGGCTCCTATTTTTCTACTTGCATTTTTGACGTGCTTTCGAACTGCTAGGTTGGAAGAAGCTGGGACAAGTCATGGGAGCTCACTCTGTTACGCGGCACTAGGGATTCGAACTGCCAAACTGCCAACTTTTCTGATTAACATGTTCGGCGTCTTAGCCACTGAGCCACTGCATCCCCTTTCAAAGACCAACACAAACACAATGAATAAATCAATGTACAGAGAAAAAAATTCAACATTGGATGAGAACTTTGAGACTTGGAACATGAGTGCAATCAGATCATGTTTAAGGTGTTCACATTCTTTATGGTTTGTTTATTTATTCATTTGCCTGAGTCTAAATCACTTTGGGTGGTTTACACTTGAAATGGAAGGATGCTAAAATAGATAAAAGAAACATGTTATGTCCAGAAAAAAGTACATACATAGGACACACTCCAAAATAACCGACAGGCACTCAACAATCACCATCATCCAAGGTCTGAGAAATCACATTTTCAAGCACTTTCAGATACCACCAAGGTGGGAGCCATACAGATCTCTTTGGCCGGAGGCTGGACGTTATTGCAGAGGACAGGAACCACAGCACAGAAGAACTAAATGCCATCAAAGAAAAAATGTTGAGTCATCCTCTTTTGAGGATATCACCATGTTCCATGTAGCCTTCAAATATTTTTTTTAGCATTGTGGAGAGACAGACATTTAGATAGATATTTAGACAGACCAACAGACAGACAGATAGATAAGAGAGGGAGAGATAGAAATAGAGATATAGATTGATAGTTAAATAGATAGAGAGAAAGAGAAAGACAAGAGAAGAGATAGAGATAGATAGATAGATGGATGGATGGATGGATGGATGGATGGATGGATGGATGGACGGACGGACGGATAGATGGATATGACAGATAATAGATAAATAGGATATATTTTAGAGAATATATATTAGAGAAAAAGATAGAGTGATGATAGATAGATAGATAGATAGATAGATAGATAGATAGATAGATAGATAGATATGGATGGATGATAGATAGAGAAAAAGCTAGTGAGAGATGATAGATAGATAGATAGATAGATAGATAGATAGATAGATAGATAGATAGATAGATAGATGATAGATGGATGGATGGATGGATGGATGGAGGGATGGATAGATAGATAGATAGATAGATAGATAGATAGATAGATAGATAGGTGTAGATTGAGTAGATAGTGCCGTTTGAAGTCTTTACTCTCCATTGGGACGGTGGAGGCTCTATTCTAGCATCTGACTCAGCCTGAGGGTTATAGGCGCACCGCTGTGTAAATATGTCAAGAATGCTGGGTGAGTGAAAAGGTTTTGTAATGCAATTTACAGCTGTGCCTAAAGGGCTGAAATTCCTCCTTTCTGTGTCTCTTGGCAAGAATGCCTTGGAATTGAGCGGAATCCCCAAGTTGGTTGTGTGCGTTATACAACAGTTGTGAAAACAGTTGTCTTCGGGTTAGGCTTTGATCATGGCAGGGGTGGATAGCGTAATAGCCATTCAGATGGGATATTAAAAATGCACAACCCATTTGCGTTGCACGCTTACAAAAGCCACTTGCATCTCTTCGCTGCCAGTGGAGTTCAGTTCCATTTTACGACTTTTCTTGCCCCCGTGGTTAAGTGAATTGCTCCATTTGTTACCTTGGTATCCTGGTTGTTAAGTGAATCGGGATTCTATCAGAGTTTCTTGCATTAATTCAAATCCAGAAAGCACACACAGATAACCGATTCATCCGGATTCATTAACTTCTTTATATACGTAATAATAGATGAATAAATGTACAATACCAACAGGTGGTTCTTCCAAGTAAACACAAGGCAGGAGAGTTACAGGCAAACACAAGCAGTTCGTTTCATATCAGCAGACAAACCCAGACAGGCTGCTAGTTTACTTCTCAGAGCAGCAGACTGCTTTCTTTTTAAGTTTCTGTTTCAATTCTCTGCACAGACTCAGATCTGTTTATGCCTATTCATTGGCTGACCTTGTTCCCATGTCTCTCCCAGTCATGAATATTTTAACAGAAAGGTTGAATATCTTTGGCCCGTGCTCCTTACGAAGCACACCTTTCGTCTTCTGGCTACAGCTGGTTGCATTTCTCCACGTTTCTTTTCCCAGACTTGGTGCTAAGAAGTAGTAGTTGCCTCGGACTTGTTTAAAGGGAAATTTGACGTTTATTTTCAAAAGCACCTGAAGGCAGGGCAAGAAGCAATGGATAGGAAAGCAATCAAGGAGAGAAGCAAGAAGAAGCTTCCTGACAGTGAAAACAATATCAGAATCTGCATCAGAATCCAAATTGAGTTGGAAGGGAACTTAGAGGTCTTCCAGTCCAGCCCCCTGCTCAAGCGGGAGATCCTATACCATTTCAGACAAATAGTTGTCCAATCTCTTGAGTGGTGTGGAGCTCTCACCTCACAATCAGGAGGTTGTGAATTCAATCTTAGGTAAAGGCAGATATTTCTCTCTTTGTCTGCTGAATATAACTCCGCATTGGTGACATGAAGGGCATCCGGCCAGTAAACACTCAGCTCCATTCAGTTGCCCATCCCGCAAGGAATTATGGGGTCATTAAAAGGAGATGATGTTGATGATGATGAGTTGTCCAATCTCTTCTTGAAAACCTCCAGTGATGGAGCACCACAACTTCTGGAGGCAAGTTGTTCCACTGGTTAATTGTCCTTACTGTTAGGAAGTTTCTCCTTAATTCTAGGTTGTTTCTCCCCTTGATTAGTTTCCATCTGTTGCTTCTTGTTCTGCCTTCTGGTGCTTTGGAGAACAATTTGACCCCTTCTTCTTCTCAAATTCTGGAATACCCAATGCCTGCAACTATTCCTCATCTGTTTTAGTCTCCAGATCCTTTAATAATCAGCAGAACAGTAGCTTTTCTTGAGTGATGTGTTAACTTCAAGTAGTCAATAAATGAACTCTTGTAAGTCAAGGAAGAGCTGTACTCTAAAAAAACCTCCCCAATTTGATCTGTTGAGATGGAATAAATGCCAAGATTCTTCTGTGAAAACGGTTCAATTTAATGTGTACTTTCACTTCCAGGTTTTTCGGTTTTTGTTTGCCTTTTGATGGTTCCCTTGACCATCAGGAGCTTGAGTCTATAAAAGAGATCCTACTTCCTTTTATCATATGTGTTGGTTATGTACAAAAGCCAGGGAATTTTGGTGTCAGATGAAGACATGGTTGGAAGAGATAGATCAAAAGATAGATTTAAAACCAGAGCTATTCCTATGAGGAATAACAAAAGAAAATATACTAAAAGAGAGATATTTACTGCTGCATGTGATAACCGCAACAAGATCACGTGAAGTGTTAATACCACTTTATAAGGCCTTGGTAAGGCCACACTTGGAATATTGCATTCAGTTCTGGTCGCCACGATGTAAAAAAGATGTGGAGACTCTAGAAAGAGTGCAGAGAAGAGCAACAAAGAGGATGAGGGGACTGGAGGCTAAAACATATGAAGAACGGTTGCAGGAACTGGGTATGTCTAGTTTAATAGTTTAATGAAAAAAAGGACCAGGGGAGACATGATAGCAGTCTTCCAATATCTCAGGGGTTGCCACAAAGAAGAGGGAGTCAAGCTATCCTCCAAACCACCTGAGGGTAGAACAAGAAGCAATGGGTGGAAACTAATCAAGGAGAGAAGCAACTTAGAACTGAGGAGAAATTTCCTGACAGTTAGAACAATTAATCAGTGGAACAGCTTGCCTCCAGAAGTTGTGAATGCCCCAACACTGGAAGTCTTTAAGAAGATGTTGGATAGCTATTTGTCTGAAACGGTATAGGATTTCCTGCCTAGGCATGGGGTTGGACTAGAAGACCTCCAAGGTCCCTTCCAACTCTACTATTGTATTGTATTGTATTAAGATTCCTATGTACGCAAAGTTGGAAAAAGAGAGATGCCCCCGCCCGTGAGAATAGCCAAAATGTTTAGAAATTTAGTGCCAAATTGTTGGAAATATGATTATGAATCAGGCAGGCACATACTACCATATGTGGTGGCCGTGCCAAAAACCAAATGAAAATAGGTGGAAAATTCAAAGGTGGCTGATAGAGATAACCGAAAATAGAATTCAAACCAGAACTCTTTCTTTTGGGAATCATAAACGATAAACATAACAAGGGGGTAATCTACTTAATAATACATATTATTACAGCCCAAACTGGAAAATTGTCTTTGCCCCAAACTGGAAAAACAAGGAAATTCCACAAGAAGAGGAAGTAATTAGGAAAATTCTTGATTTGTGCTGAAATGGATAAACTGACATGGGAATTGAAGAACAAAGACGAATCAGAATATTATAAGATATGGGAGAAATTTTATCGATGGTTGGAACAAAAAAGGAAAGACCCAGAATAAGCCATGACTAAGATGTATAGAATGGATATTAGAACGACGTATGAAATCATAACAGTAAAAATGTATAAGACAAGAACAAAGCAATATGGATGGAAATGCGATATCTTTATATTTCTTAATACTGAATAGACCAATTATAAATAACATGGTGGTTGTAATATTTAACTTTATATTCTAGTATGTATGGCAAAGACATTGCCTGGATAGTTACACTGTGTCCAAAGTTTTAATGTGTGTTTAATTAAAAAAAACTTTTTTTTAAAAAAAAAAAGGAAAAACAGAGATGCCCCCACTGAAGAAGAGGCAATAAAGAAAATTTTGATCTCTGCAGAAATGGACAGACTGACACTAGAAATCAAAAACAGAACGAGACAGAATTTTATGAAATTTGGAATAAAATGTATCAATGGTTGGAAATGGTTGAAAACGAGACGGAACAGAATATTTTGAGGATTGTAAAATTGGAACCGGATAATACATAGATAAATATATAAAGGAGGATAAGGGATACGTCAATAAGATCAAAGTAGCTACGTACAATAAGTAGAAACTGTATTTTTTGTTGCATTAAAATATGTATGGAAATGTACCCTCCGAAAATATGATAATTTAAAAAAATAATGGACTGCACAGAAATGGTTAAATTAACTCTCAAACTGCAAGATAAAGAAGAAAAAGAATACTATACAGTATGGGATAAATGGTAGCAGGGGTTAAGAGAATAGGAATAACGAATGAAAGTAGAATATTGATATATGTAAAGATTAGATTATAGGAATCATAAATGCAAAGAGGAAATTGCAAATGAAAAAGGAATGGAAAGTATGGAAGATGCTAAACAAAAGGGGATAGACTGATGTTTTAGGAATGGGAAGAATGGATGTTGAGTTTGGTTTTTATGTTTCGCTTTGTAAAAAGCTTAATAAAAATTACGTATAAAAAAATAAAATATGTATGGAAATGAGAAAGCCAGAAAGGTCGTTCTATGTCCAATGTTTTAACATTTGTTCAATCGAAACAATTTTTTTAAACAAGAGATCCTACTTTACTTAAGACATTTACTTTCCAGTTATAAAAGAGCAGATGTCTAAATATATATATATATATATATATATATATATATATATATATATATATATATATATATATATATATATATATATATATATATATATATATATATATATATATATATATATATATATATATATATATATATATATATATATATATATATATATATATATATATATATATATATATATATATATATATATATATATATATATATATATATATATATATATATATATATATATCTTCATTTCAAACAGAAACCAGAATCTTCCATGCAGCTTTGACCCTCCCAAGGTCTACTTAATGGAGCATCTGTTGTCAGCGCTCCAGTCCTCGATGACAGAAAATGGCCATTTTCTTTGCCTGGGCAAAACATTTGTTACCTCTTGTGTCAGGCCAGTTGTTCAAGATCAAGGAGAAATGGATTTTATGGCAAGAGGCCGTTGAACTTTCTGAAAGAAGGACCGGTTAATAGCTGGAACTTAATACATCTTTGGGCTTCGGGAGATGGGAAGCACTTAACAATGTTGTCTGAAAGAGCATAATGGACAGGCCTGTTAAGGCAGGTAGTTCTCGACTTACGACCCCAACTGAGCCCAAAATTTAGGTCGCCAAGTACAATACAATACAATAGCAGAGTTGGAAGGGACCTTGCAGGTCTTCTAGTCCAACCCTCTGCTTAGGCAGGAAATCCTATACCGTTTCAGACAAATGGCTATCCAACATCTTCTTAAAGACTTCCAGTGTTGGGGCATTCACAACTTCTGGAGGCAACTTCTGTTCCACTGATTCATTGTTCTAAGTGGCAGGAAATTTCTCTTCAGTTCTAAGTTGCTTCTCTCCTTGATTAGTTTCCACCCATTGCTTCTTGTTCTGCCCTCAGGTGCTTTTGAGAATAGTTTGACTCCCTCTTCTTTGTGGCAACCCCTGAGATATTGGAGCCACTTCTATCATGTCTCCCCTAGTCCTTTTTTTCATTAAACTAGACATACCCAATTCCTGCAACCGTTCTTCATATGTTTGAGTCTCCAGTCCCCTAATCCTCTTTGTTGCTCTTCTCTGCACTCTTTCTAGAGTCTCCACATCTTTTCTATATCTTGGCGACCAAAACTGAATGCAGTATTCCAAGTGTGGCTTTACCAAGGCCTTACAAAGTGGTATTAATACTTCATGTGATCTTGATTCTATCCCTCTGTTTATGCAGCCTAGAACTGTGTTGGCTTTGTGAAACATTTTTTTGGTTTACTCCATCTGTATGGAATTGTTGGGAGAAATATCCATCTGGTTCAGTTCCAAGCTGGGAGGAAGACACTAGAAGCATGGAGGATGATTGGAAAGAGGGTTCAATGAGGCAGCCCACCACATGCAATTGAGAGTGGGGGGTATTTATACCTTCTCTTGGGCTTTGCACTTGAGCTTCCTGTTCCTGTGCAAGGAGATGTGTTCTATTGGTTGTTGTCGAACTCCCATGGGGCCATGTACAAATCCTAGGAGTTTGTCTGAACTACGTTTGGTTGAAGTTTGGGCTGATGCAACATCCTTAGGAGATTGTCCATTACTAACTTAACAACCGCAGTGATTTACTTAATAAGCGAGGCAAGAAAGGTTGTAAAGAGGGGGAATTCTTTTTAACTAATGTCTTGCTTAGTGACAGAACCTTTGGGCTCAATTCTGGTAGTAAGTCTAGGACCATTGATTGACCATTAAATAAATGTGAAATGTCCAATAGTTCCCAGTTTTCTTTTCCATATAAACATGATATTTTTTTTTCCATTTGTGCAGGAAAACGTCTTCCAACATCAGCTTTGTGTCTGTGTTTTCAAGCATAACTCTGGAACACCTTGAACAATTTCAACCAAACTTGATACCCAGGTGACTTACTCCCTAGGAAAAAAAAATACTGTGGGGGTAAGACACCCATAAAACCCCTTGGGGAGGTGTTCTGTTAGGATACAGCCTGTTGTGCCTTAAAATGGCTTCCACTGTGCTGCTGTAATGTGGCTTCTGCTGTACAGCGCCATGGTAACAGCTTCACGGTACTCCACAAGGGGGCTCCCTCTAGTAAGGGGGAAAACCCAACATTAGAAATCATGCTCCTGGGGACATGGGGAAAGCATTTTTAACTAATTTAATTGTTGCCGAAATCAGGGCTCAGGGAGAAGGTGCTCTTGCCATCACCTCTTCAGGAATTGCCGCGACCTTCATGGAAGGAGGGAGGAAAAGCCCATTCCGCACTTACGTTGCCACTTGACGTCACCATTCCTGTCTAATACAGGATATTGAGATAAACAAATACTCACACAATGCTGGGATATCAGCTAGAATTTGATATTGTTAGCAGGCTAACTTGTGCTGCATTTTGCTGTGCACTTTTCCGGTGTATTCCTCTCTGTATTTTTTTTTTTTTTTGATTCTTCAAATGCAATATGATCTCACCCACTTGGGAAATTTATTACACTTTGGTTGATGCAGGCTTTTAAAATGCTAACTGAGCAAATGCCTTCCCCTTTTAACAACCCAGATTAAAGTGTTGGGCAGATCCCGGGCATGGTTCTATTTAAGAACCATGTTGGGCATGGTTCTATTTAAGCAACTGAGAAAATATTTACAGATATTATATACAGATTGCTCTCTCCAAGCAAGAATATTGATGTTTATTTTAGAGGTTTTTTTTTTCTTTTCCCTTTTTCTCCAGGCATAATTTTCTGGTGAATTCTGGAGCTACGCCTCCAAAGCTAAACACATTTCATAACGTGAAAGAAAAGATAACAAGTGAAATCAGACGCTGCTTTCAAAAGTCCTGCTCTCTTAATCTTCCTTTAACTCAATATTCTCAACCAAGCTTTTTTTGAGTTTCTGACTTGGGGGTCTGCTTCGGCCTCCTGGTGCCTTTGGGCAAAGGCTGGAGGGAAATGTTGCTGGTGGCCGGAGGGCCTCATCATGGCCTGGAATTGTTGACCATCTCAGTTCACTGAGCCTCCGGGCGCCGGTACCTGGCCTTGCACTCCCGCAGGTCTTCCCTCTGCTTGGAAATCCTATGCTCGTAGTCCTGAGTGAGGTGCTTCTGCTGAGCCTCCTTCTCGGTCAGATCCAATTTGAACTGAGCTGTTCTGCCAACTCTTTCTCCTGGTGGCTGATTAGCTCCAGCAACTGCTTCTTATTGGGGCCCTAAGGAGCCTTGGCAGGCAGGCGAGGAGTGGCTGGGAGGGGAGGGGTGAGTAGAAACTGGCAAGACGCCCCTTGACGTGAGTGACATCGACTTGGCCACGCCCACCCAGCCAGTCATTAGGCAGATCATATTAGTGGTCCCTGAGATTTAAAATTATGAATTTAGTAGTTCCTGAGGTCCGGAAGATTGTTGACCCCTGGTCTAGTGGAATCAAAGGATAGTCCACAATGTTTTGTGTTGTGTTCACCACACTCTGTAGTATCTTTCTATCCGTAGCTGTCAAGCCAGCATACCACACCGTAATGCAATGAGTGAGGATGCTTTCTATTGTGGACCAGTATGGGTAGCTTTTTGGACCTCAAGCGTCTTACATCATCTTTCTTATAACACAGGTGGGGGGGGGGCGACAAAAAGATCGCAGATTGAACGGATGTTCTTTGGAAATTTGAGTTCCAGACAGGAAACAGGGAATTATCCCAGGAATTTTGTAAGATGTAACACATGTCCAGCAAGGCTTGTTTGTTTTTTGGCAACAGTTGACACAGCTGAAATATTAAGTTCTTTAAAAAAAAAAGATTCCTTAATCTGTTATTCTTCCTAACCTTTGGAACACTGTAGCTAAAGCAAGATGCTTTCCCTATTTTAATAATTAGACCTCTAATTATTAGGTCTAAGAAATGTACCCGTGTCCTAGGCTGTATTGCTATTCTCGTCTTTTCATCTTTGCTACTATCTTCTCCTATTGGTATTTTAGGATTTATCACTTGTTGTTTGTATCTTATGATTAATTATTGTTCACTATGATTTATGATCTATGACCTATCGCTTTGTTGTTGTACTTGTATACAATGAGAGCTTAGGCACTGGAGACAGATTCCTTGCGTGTCCAATCAACTTGGCCAATAGAGAATGGAATTGAATTGAATTCTCTTCTCTTCTATTCCATTCTACCCTACCCTGCCCTACCCTACCCTACCCTACCCAATATCCTCTCCTCTCCTCTCTGCTCCTCTCCTCTATTCTATTCTCTGATCAAATACAGTTTGCTAGTATCAATCAATCAAAATAGAGCTGGAAGGGACCGTGGAGGTCTTCTAGTTCAACTCCCTGCTCAAGCAGGCAACCATATAGGCGAACCCGGTCAAAGAATTGCGAGCAAATCTTCATTTGTTACCATAAGATTGGTTGCAATCTTTGCATTGCTTCACAAATTGTTCAAAGCGGCCTCGGACACAATCCATTCTCCAACGTGGAAGGTTGAAAAAAAAACGATAAAGATCGTTCTTTCCTTTTTGGTTTTGTTTAAATTTTCCTCCATGCGCTTATTTTGAGATTTAGATGTGGAGGAGAGCAGTCTAAGTGGGTGGTCAGGAAGAGCTTGAGAAGAAGACACTCACTTAATTTTGACCCCAAGATTGAAGTGGATTGTCCATCAGGCACTTACAACAACTTCCCTAGAAGTGAATTCCCTGGATTTCGACTGTTTCCTCCAACGTGTGTGTGGGGGATACTGAGTGTGCATTCACTGCTTTTTAAGATGCTCCTGTTGTAATAATATTCATTTCAAACCTTTATCTCCCGCTTCCTCCCATGACATTATCTTCATGCTACATTTTATGGAGGATCCTTAACGTAATATTTCTTCCATTTCTATCAGGGAAATCAATTGCTCATAAAAGCTTTCTTTGGACGTTCTCCACAAGGGAAAATTCAGTCTTAAAAGAGCATCAGATTTCAGAAATGGAGGTGCTTGGGGATGGTAGTTCTCTATCTCCTCCTCCTCATTCTCCTCCTCCTGCCTTCCTCCTCCTCCTCTTCTTTCTCTTCCTCTTCTCCTCCTCCTCCTCTTCCCTGTTCCTCCTCTTCTTCTTCTTCCTCCTCTCCCTCCTCCTCCCTTCTCCTTCTCCCTCTTCCTCCTCCTTTTTCTTCTTCTCCTCTCTTCTTCTTCCTCCTCTTCCCTGCTTTTTCTTTGTCTTCTTCCTTCTCTTCTTCTTCCTCCACCTCTCCTCCCTCCTCCTCCTCTTCTTCTTTTTCTTCCTCCTCCTCCCTTCTCCCTCTTCTTCCTCCTCCTTCTGTTTTTCTCCTCCTTCTCCTCTTCCTCATTCTCTTCTTCTTTCTCTTCCTCTCCTCCTCCTTCTCCTCCTCCTCTTCTTCTTTCTCTTTCTCTCCGCCTCCTCTTCTCTCCTCCTTCTCTTCTTTTTCTTCTTCCTCCCCCTCCTTCCTTCTCTCTCCTCCTCCTCCTGGTTTTCTCCTCCTCTTCCTCCTCCTTCCTCCCTCTTCCTCTTCCTCCTCCTGTTCTTCTCCTGCCTTTCCTTGAAGAGTTCAAGCCAGCACGCCTGGCTTCCCTTCTGCTAAAGTATGAGCATGACAGAAAATAGATAACATCTGTATGCTCTGCCATATCATAAATATCCTTTCAGCCAGCAGCTAGTCTATTTGTGTTGATCTTGGAGAGGGTAAGCAGCCGAGTTAAATCTGATTAGTTCTTAATGGAGACCACCCAAAAACATCCAGGTCTAGTAAGTAAGTCTTTTCATCCAGAGAACGAAGGACCTGCACATGTTGAACCTTTAAAAATCAGAGGATGGGTGTAGCAGCATTCCTGAATATATCTTAATGAGCATCACACCGAATAAATTTAATACTGGTTTTCCTAATCCCAGAATGCAGGACCCAGAATAATAGATTTACATTTCAGGAAAGGGGATTCCAACCCAATACTAGACAAAATATTTCAGTAGTAAGAGTGGTTTGTCAGTGGAACCAGTCACGTAGGGTAGGGTTGGCTTCCTCCGATTGGGATAGTTTAGCAAAGACTTCAACCACATCTGTGGGGAAGCTTGACTTTGGATTCTGCACCGAACGGGAGATTGGAATTGGTGGCTTCTTCTTTCCAATTCTCGGATTGGGGCACTGTAGCTTGCGGGGTTAAAATGCTGGACTCACAATCAGCCAGCCCAGGTTTGACACCCAAGTGCCGCTGTGAAACGTGTCCCGTCGTTCGGTCCAACTTCTGCCCACCCAGCCGTTCAAAAGCAAGTAGATCAATAGGTACCATTTCAGTGGTACTGAGAAGCAAAGTCAAGAGGGAACTTTCTTGCTAGCTTAACAACTGTATCAATCCACTTAACAACCGTGTCAAGAAGGGTCGTAAAACTAGGCAAAACTCACCGGACAAAAGGCTCGCTTAGCAACACAAATTTACGTGCTCAATTCAGTGGTGGGTTCCTCCTGATCCGGTCTGGTCCGGCTGTACTAGTAGTAGCCAAGAGCAGCTGACAGCGTACAGTACGGTGGCTCATTTGGCCCACCCACATTCTATATTTGTTTTTAAAGCAACCAGCCAATTGCGCACACAGCGCCTGCGCGAGCCCCAACAAGCCGCTGGGTGTCACAGGGGCAATGGATTGCGCATGCATGCACAGCGTGTGTGCACGAACAGGACACATAGCCCCGTGAGCAGTGTACCGGTAGCGATGGTAAGAGCAACCCACCACTGGCTCAATTGTGGCTGTAAGTCGAGGACTACCTGTAAAGAAGGATTCCCAACTCTGTACATTTGAAGTGAAAAAAAAAAGATGTACTCATTTTCTGACTTCTTAAAAAGCTTTTGACATTGATCCTACTTCCCGATGCTACGACAACTGTGGGAATCCTTCCCTTAAGCGCATATATCCCAAATCAGCAATCTGGGATGCCAGAACAGCAGCATTAATTTTATTATCATCATCATTGTGTTTTAAAAAGGGAGGTTGAGATGACGCAGAAGCTGTTGCGATAAGGAGATTGGAAATTGCAGATGGGTAGTTCCTTCCGGGCCGTCGGGAATTCTTTCACATGGAGAAGCTTCTCCGCTTACAGTAGAATTGGCTTCTGGTCCAGAGATTGTCTGCCAAGACTAAAGCTAAAATCAAATTTTACAGCCCCACTTTCTGTGAAGCATTAAGGATGACGATAAAGAAACCAAACCAGGATTAAAAAGAGAAAAAAAAAATCTAGGGAGATTCTCATCAGCAAAGTAGAATTCCGCATCTCAGGCAGAGGAGTCCAACGGAAGAATTTGGACTGCGAGACTCACTGATAACACGCGACGGTCTGGATTTTGTCTTTTAGAACAGCAGTTACCAACTGATGGTCTGCAAGAAAATTTTGGTGGTCCGCAGAAAAACTATTTGCAATTTTTTATATCGCGCTAAATCAGGGGACCTCAAACTACGGCCCCTGGGACGGATACATGCAATGAAGGCTTGTGTCGTTGCAGAGAGTCTCCCCCTTCGGGGTCTTTTTGTGCGGGTTGGAGGAGGGTAGAAATTCCAACTTGGGGTCTGCTTCGGCCTCTTGGTGGGGGGCTTTGAGCAAAGGCTGGAGGGGAGAGCCGCTGGTGGCAAAGAGTGGGAGGGCCTCGTTCCAGTGGGACTGCATCATGGCCTGGAACTGGCTGACTATCTCAGCCCGCTGAGCCTCCAGGCGCCGTTACCTGGCCTTGCCCTCCCGCAGGTCTTCCCCCTGCTTGGAGATCCTATGCTCGTAGTCCTCAGTGAGGTGCTTCTGCTGAGCCTCCTTCTCGGTCAGATCCAATTTGAACTGAGCTGCTTTGCCAATTCTTTATCCCAGTGGCTGCTTAGCTCCAACAACTGCTTCCTATTGGGGCCCTAAGGAGCCCGGGCAGGCAGGCGAAGAGTGGCTGGGAGGGGCGGGGGCAACTAGAGGATGGCAAGGCACCCCTTGACGTGAGTGACAACAATTTGGCCACGCCCACCCAGTCACATGGCTACCTAGCCACGCCCACCCAGCCAGTCATTAGGCAGAACCTATTAGTGGTCCGGGGGATTTAAAATTATGAATTTAATGGTCCCAGAGGTCTGAAAGGTTGCTGACCCCTGTTTTAGAGAAAAAAAAAACACCCAATTCGTCAACATAAAGAAGGAAATTAGCATTTCCAAAGAAGAAAATTCAAGAGGGGAGGGAGACGGAGAATAAGAAATGTGTATTTTCAGCATCCTGCCAGGAAAAAATTAACATTATTCTGTGTGTCGTAAAGAGAACATAGATAATTATTCGGCGATAAAGAGAATACAAACCCTCTTTACGGGGTTTATGAGCTTTTCGATGAATAGGTCTTGATTTTAATCCTTTTTGTACTTTAATGCCAGCCTTGGTTGTCCTGTTTATAATCCTGTGAAAGGAATTGGTTGGTTGAGGATTGCTTCAGATATCACCCAGTCATGATTTCTGGGTTATCGTTCGCTGTTTTTGCTGAACTTGGGAGTAATTTAGCCTAAGGGTTAAATTAGTCCCTAAGCCTAAAGGACTCAGGGGCTAAGATGCTGAGCTTGTCGATCGGAAAGGTTGGCACTTTGGTGGTTCGAATCCCTAGCGCCACGTAAGGGAGTGAGCTCCCGTTCCTTGTCCCAGCTTCTGCCAACCTAGCAGTTCGAACGCATTTAAATTTGCAAGTAGAAAAATAGGAACCACCTTTGGTGGGAAGGGAACAGCGTTCCATGTACCTTTAGTGACTGTCTTGCTTAGCAACAGAAAAACTTTGGATTCAACTGTGGTCGTAAGTCGAGGACTACCCTACATCTCCAGATTGTCCATGCAGGATATCAACGAAAGGGAAAACAGTCTCCCTCTTGGAACAATTAACCAGTGGAACAGCTTGCCTCCAGAAGTTGTGAATGCTCCAACACTGGAAGTTTTTAAGAAGAAATTGGACAACCATTTATCTGAAGTGGTGTAGGTTTTCCTGCCTAAGCAGGGGGTTGGACTAGAAGACCTCCGAGTCCCTTCCAACTCTGTTATTCTATTCTATTCTTCTCTTGCAAACATTTAAAGAGGGCTGAAAACTCCCTGCATTGGTGGAAAAGCCTCCAGACTTCAGTTTCTGAACACAAGGAGGCATGCAAGCATTTCCTCAGCTCTTAGACATCTTCTGGATCTACTGCTCCAGCATTACAGCTATTTTGAAAGCTGAAAAATCATAATAGCATCTCTGGTTTAAGAACGGATATCAATCTCAAAAACATCCAATAGATTTTGCCAAATTTTAATATATCTATCATCTCTCTCTCCCTCCCTCTCTCCCTCCCTTCCTCTTTCTTTCTTTCTTTCTTTCTTTCTTTCCTTCTTTCTTTCTTTCCTTCTTTCTTTATTTCATCATCTATCTCTATCTATCCATCCATCCATCCATCCATCCATCCATCTATCCATTCATCCATCCAACTATCTATCATGTATCTATCTATCTATCTATCTATCATCTATCTATCTATCTATCATCTATCTATCTATCTATCATCTATCTATCTATCTATCTATCTATCTATCTATCTATCATCATCCATCTATCTATCTATCTATCTATCCATCCATCCATCCATCCATCCATCCATCATCTATCTATCTATCTATCTATCTATCTATCTATCTATCTATCTATCATCTATCTATCTATCATCTATCTATCTATCTATCTATCTATCTATCTATCTATCTATCTATCTATCATCTATCCATCTATTTCTCTATCATCCGTCCATCCCTCCATCCAGCCATCTGATCCTGCAGGGACTAAATCAATTTTTAAATGAGAAAGGTTTGCTTCCAAGTCTAGAACTGTTAGGGAAAAGCACAGTTGTCTTAACTTTAAAAACCTTGGATAGGCCAATGTGGCTGATTTAACATTTATCGTTGAAATGTTGCAACCTCAAACTGTTTTGGTTTGTGTCTACAAGTATTAATCAATTAGATAGCGAGTCCTCATTCAGCTCCCCTTTCAGACGTGGGGTCAACCAGTAGCATAGTTGCACATGGGAGCAGATTGCGGCTGCGCACTTCTTGAAATCAATCCTAGGTTCTCCACACCGACCAAGATAGTCACCTAGTTAAGATGCATGCCTGGCTGGTCGCATGCTGCTCTTTTGAGATGCATCAAGTCAGAATAGAATAAAATAGAGTACAGTGGAGTAGAATAGAGTAGAGTAGAGTAGAGTAGAGTAGAGTAGAATAGAATAGAATAGAATAGAATAGAATTCTTTATTGGCCAATTGTGATTGGACACACAAGGAATTTATCTTTGGTGCAGATGTTCTTAGTGTATATAAAAATACAAGATACATTCATCAAGAATCCTAAGATACAACATTTAATGATAGTCATAGGGTACAAATAAGCAATCAGGAAACAATCAATATCTATATAAATCATAAGGATACAAGCAACAAAGTTACAGTCCTGCAGTCATAAGTGGGAGGAGATGGATGATAGGAACGATGAGAAGACTAGTAGTAATAGCAACGCAGCCTTAGTGAATAGTTTGACAGTGTTGAGGGAATGATTTATTAAGGACAGTCATGGAGTTCAGGGGAAAGAAACTATCCTTGTGTCTAGTTATCTCGGTGTGCAGTGCTCTATAGCATCGTTTTGAGGGTGGTACTTGAAACAATTTAGGTCCAGGATGCGAGGGGTTTGTAAATATTTTCACGGCGAAGAACGGCTGAGCTCAGCTCACTGCAGGCAACCTTGCAATTAAACGCCCAACCGATGCTGCTGTGAGATAATTGGCTGAGATTACTGTAGAAATCAGCATTAGGGGAAATTTGTCAGCCCAGCCAAGGGAAGTCAGTGTTGTTCTCGCTTTCCCCGCTTTTGAAAGAAGCAGCGGTAGAAATTATGCACTTGACAGGGTAGAAAATCCTGCCTGCATTCAATGGAAGGGGAGAGTTAAGTCTTTAACTCTTTTTTGACCAATTCAGGATGGAGGTAGAGAAAATGAAATTCAATGGTGAAAAGAGAAAGGTTCTACATTTAGGCAAGAAAAATGAAATGCACAGGTACAGTATAGGTGGCACCTTGCTCAATAGTAGTAATTGTGAAAGGGATCTTGGAGTCCTAGTGGACAACCATTTAAATATGAGCCAGCCATGTGCAGCAGCTGCCAAAAAAGCCAACACAGTTCTAGGCTGTACCAACAGAGGGATAGAATCAAGATCACGTGAAGGGTTAATACCACTTTATAAGGCCTTGGTAAGGCCACACTTGGAATATTTGCATCCAGTTTTGGTCGCCACGATGTAGTGGAGACTCTAGAAAGAGTGCAGAGAAGAGCAACAAAGAGGATTAGGGGACTGGAGACTAAAACATATGAAGAACGGTTGCAGGAATTGGGTATGTCTAGTTTAATGAAAAGAAGGACCAGGGGAGACATGATAGCAGTCTTCCAATATCTCAGGGGCTGCCACAAAGAAGAGGGAGTCAAACTATTCTGCAAGGCACCTGAGGGCAGGACAAGAAGCAATGGGTGGAAACTAATCAAGGAGAGAAGCAACTTAGAACTGAGGAGAAATTTCCTGACAGTCAGAACAATTAATCAGTGGAACAGAAGTTGCCTCCAGAAGTTGTGAATGCCCCAACACTGGAACTTTTTAAGAAGATGTTGGATAGCCATTTGTCTGGAATGGTATAAGGTTTCCTGCCTAGGCAGGGGGTTGGACTAGAAGACCTCCAAGGTCCCTTCCAACTCTGCTATTGTATTGTATCCAGGATTCAAGCGCAGCCCCTTTTGAGCATGGAATAACATCATTCACAGCATGTACAATCGGGTGGGGTTCAAAAATTTTAGCAACCGGTTCTGTGCCGGTTGCTGGGTAGGCGTGGCCATGTTGGGAGTGGCCTACTTACCCTCCCGCGGCTCTGGAGACTTTCCTCAAGTTGGTTAATTGATTTGATAAAATATCACTAATAAAATGCCTTAATAACAATTCTACACTTTAAAATTTGAATACGCTTAAAAAAAATTAAAATGCAGGCATGTTTAAAATGATAGCCTGTTGATTAATGAGGCATCTTATTGAATTTTGTTTTATCAATACTCAGTATCTACAGGGGCATTTTTATTAGTGAGAGTCCGCACTGATGTTTGAATGCTTAATTTTTTTTCCTGCCACGCCGTAAATCCTAGAATCACAGCACGAATGAACATATTTTTATATACAATAAGTCATTTTACTACTAGCCCAAAGAAAGTGTTAAGATTTGTTCTGTGAAGATAAGCAAATCTTGCATTCACCTAATAGATCTCCTTTTCGCTATGCAGTGACCCCTACTGATTTTTAATATATTGCAATTTTGTTCTTCCACTAAAGTGTTTCAGACTTGAACAGCAGCTGTGGAGTTTGAAAATAATCCTGTGTGTGTGTGTGTGTGTGTTTTAATGAAAATGATAGTTTTAAAACTTTTGCTTTTGACTTGCAACAAAATCAGGAGAGTCAAACATTAAAATGAGTCAGATCTTGGGGGAACTGAACCCAGCACCCATCCTTATAAGATGAGGTAAAGGTAAAGGTTCCCCTCGCACACATGTGCCAGTCATTCCTGACTCTAGGGGGCAGTGCTCATCTCCCTTTCAAAGCCGAAGAGCCAGCACTGTCTGAAGACGTCTCCGTGGTCATGTGGCCGGCATGACTCAATGTCGAAGATGCACAGAACGCTGTTCCCTTCCCACCAAAGGTGGTTCCTATTTTTCTACTTGCATTTTTTATCTGCTTTCGAACTTCTATGTTGGTAGAAGGTGGGACAAGTAATGGGAGCTCACCCCGTTACGCGGCGCTAGGGATTCGAACCCCTGAACTGCTGACCTTTCTGATCGACAAGCTCAGCGTCTTAGCCACTGAGCCACCGCGTCCCCATATAAGATCTTTCACCAAAGAAATTCATGTCAGCCAAGACAAGAGAGCTCTAAACAAGTACAAATTGCATTCTGCAAAAGAATATTTGTAGCTCGGGGTTGAAATGGGGAGGGGGGGTGTCCTTGATGCCCCCTGACCTTGGTGGCTTTCTTGCAGATGCTTCATTACTCAAACTAGGTAACATCAAAATGCATTCCTCACTACTGTGTAATTGTAACTAGTGGTCCCCTATCTGGAATTAAACACGATGGCATTGCGATTATAAAGTCACACCTGAAGAGGTTGGGAAAGTTTCATTTGTTCAGAAGAAAGTAAGAAAGACGGACGGAAGGAAGGAAGGAAAGAAAGAAAGAAAGAAAGAAAGAAAGAAAGGATAGATAGATAGATGATAGATAGATAGATAGATAGGTAGATAGATAGATAGATAGGAGGAAGGAAGGAAGGAAGGTAGGCAAATAGATAGAAGGAAGAAAGGAAGGAAGGAAAGAATACAAAAGAAAGATGATAGATGGATGGATGGATGGATGGATGGATGATTGGAAGGAGGGAGGGAAGAAGAAAGATAGACAGAAAGAAAAAGAAAGAAAGGAAAGAAGGAAACATGTCAGACAGAAACAAAGGTACATGGATAGATGGATGGATGGATGATAGTCAGGAAGGAGTGATAAAGAAAGTAAAACACAGAAAGAAAGAAAAGAAAGAAGGAAAGAAAGAAAGAAAGAAACTTTATATAAATTTCATTGGACTACCAAGGGCAAACTTAAACATTGTGGCTCATTGGACAAACTCCAGTTTACTCCAGCCCAGAAGCCCTGGGGACAGGGATGAAGAGGATGGATTAACCCCAGGAAATCCAGCTTCCAGTCCTTTAGCCCTGATCTGAGGCGGGTGGGGTGGATCCAGCATATGGGGGACCTTGGAAAACCACCTGGCGCTCCGATGTGACAGAAGGCTGAGGACTCATAATGCAATTTATATGGAAAGAGTTAAAGCAACTATCCATTTATCCGTCACTGTCTCTATCCTTCCACCCATCCCTCCATTCTTCTCTCCTTCCCTCCATCTATCAATCCATTCCTCCATCCATCCCTCACTGCTACCATTCCTCCATTCTTCCATCCCTCCAACCATCCCCTCATTCTTTCTTTCCTTCTCTCATTCCCTACCCCCTTCCTCCATCCATTCTTCTCTCCTTCCATCTATCAATCCCTCCCTCCCTTCATCGTTCCAACCATCCTACCCCTTCTTTTTCTCCTTTTCTCCATCTCTCCCCCTCCCTCCCTCACCACCTTCATCCCTTCATCCCTCCATCCACCTATCCCTTCTTTCTCTCCTCCCTTCCATTCTTTTTCCTTCCCTCTATCTATGAATCCCGCCCTCCCTTTCCACCTTCATCTCTCCCTCCTTCCAACCATTGTTCTCTCCTTCCTCTGTCTCCCTCCCTCCCCTCCTTCCTTCCCTCTTTACTTCCTTCTCTCCTTCCCTCTGTCTCTCCCTCCCTCCCTTCTCTCTCATTCCTTCCCTCTTCCTTTCCTTCTCTCCTTCCCTCTCTTTCCCTCCCTTCCGTCTTCTCTCCTTCCTTTCCTCTGTCTCCCTCCTTCTCTCCTTCCTTCCCTCCCTCCCTCTTTCCTTCCTTCTCGCCTTCCCTCTGTCTCCCTCCTTCTCTCCTTCCTTCCCTCCCTCCCTCTCTCCCTCTTTCCTTCTCTCATTCCTTCCCTCTTTCCCTCCTTCTCTCCTTCCCGGGAGGCGTGGCCTGGCCGGTGATTCACGAGCGAGTCCTTTTTCGCTCGACTGGGCTGAGGGTGCCTCGGGGGCTCCGGCGGGGGCGGGCCGGGGGAAGGCTCGGCGAAGCCGGCGCGCGTGTAATCAGAGCCCGCCCTCCACCCGCTCGCTCCCTCGCTCGCCGCGACCTCGCCAGTCCGCCTTGCCTGCCCGGGGAGAGCCGTCCCTGCCGGCCAGAGGGGAGCGCCTGGCAGCACCTGAGCGGCGCCCCTTCCCCAACCCCGGACTGTCCCGGGAGAAAAGCGCCGGGATTCCCCATTTCAGGCGCCCTCCAGGTCTTGGCTTCTCTTCCCCGCGAGGGAGGCGCTTTCTTCGGCAGCAGCGCGGTGAGTCCCGTCCCGGCTCCTTTCGGGGAATGGGAGCCCCGGAGGGGGATTCAATGGGGAGGGAGGGGAGAATCGCCTTTCAATCCCGCGCTCCCCCGAAGGAAGATGCGCCCCTGGAGCACAACGGGAGCCCCGCGGGGAAGCCGCCTCCGCCGCTTGGATTCCCTCTCCGCCGCCTCCTTCCACCTGCCCTCGGCTTCCGCTTGCGGCGGGGCTGCGCGCGCGTGTGAGTGTGTGTATTAGAGCCTTGTTTTTTAACATAATAATAATACTCCAACTTTTATAGATAGATATAGATATAAATGCACATATATATGCAATGTAAATTAAAAAAAAACATTTCTCGAACTTCATATATATGTGTGTGTGTGTGTGTGTGTGTACATATGCATGTGTATGTGTATACACACACATACACACACACACAAACACACACGTGCGTGTGTGTGTGTGTATTTGATCCTTGTTTTTCACAAAATAATAACACTCCAACTTTTATAGATAGATATAGATATAAATACACATATATGCAAGGTAGATTTAAAAAAAAAACATTTCTCGAACTTCATATGTGTGTGTGTTTGTGTGTATATGTATGTATATATGTGTACATATATGTATGTGTATGTGTATACACAACCATATATACACACACATACACACACGTGCGTGTGTTTGTGTGTATTAGATTTTTTTCAAAAAATACCCCAACTTTTATAGACAGACAGACAGATATAGGTACATATATGCTGTGTGTGTGTGTGTGTGTGTGTGTGTGTGTGTGCATACACACACACGCAATGTAGATTAAAAAAACAATTCTCCAACTTTTATATAGATAGATAAATATAGATATAGATACACATATATGCAATGTAGATTTTTTAAAAAAATCTCCAACTTTTATTGATACATACGTGTGTGTGTGGGGGGTGTATACACGCGCGCGTGCAATGTAGATTTTTTTTGGGGGGGGGGGGAATCAATTCTCCGACTCTTGCGGAGAGCGTCTCTTTCGTAAGGTCAACCTTCCCCCCCTGTAGGGGAGGTCGGAGGGGGAGGGAGACCCTGGGAGATCTGCACGCGACGCACTTTCGTTCCTGGGGATGCCGGCGAGCGCGCCTTCCAAGCGGCGGTAAAGTGAGGTCAATTTCAAAGGGGCTCGCTGGCTTTTAGGGAGTGGGTGTCCCCCCCCCCCCGACCTCCCCTTCCAGCGAAAGAGCCTCCCGCGCTTCTCCTCCGCGCCTCTCTTCGCGTCGTCTTCAGACAACCGGTGTGTGTGTGTGTGTGTGCGCGTGTTCAATCTTTCTGGCCAGGGTTTGGGGAGAGGGAAAGGGTCGGCTCCGAATTGGGAAGGCGACGGAGCTTGGAGACTCGGAGCGGAGCCGCTCTTCGAGGGGAAAAAGAGAGTTGTGGAATAACTCCTGGGGCTTTTTTTTGGGGGGGGGGTCCACTTGGTGTTTGGTGTGTGTGTGTGTGTGTGTGTGTGTGTGTGTGTGTGTGTGTGTAAAAATAATAACACGGGCATGCACGTGGGCACTAATGGGGTGCGCGTCTCCTTGGGGGTACGTGCCACAAACCTCAGTTTTGAAGGGTGGGTTTCTTTCTTTTTTTCTTTCTTTCGTTTGTTCTCTTTCCTTCCTTCCTTCCTTCCCTCCCTCTTTCTGTCTGTCTTTCTCTCTTCCTCCTTTCCTCCCTCTTTCTTTCCTTCCTTCCTTCTTTCTATCTTTCCCTCCTTCCTTCCTTTCTTCCCTCCCTCTTTCTTTCCTTTCTTCCCTCCCTCCCTCCTTCCTTCCCTCCCTCTTTCCTTCCTTCCCTCCCTCCCTCTTTCTTTTTTTCTTTCTTTCTTTCTTTCTTTCTTTCTTTCTTTCTTTCTTTCCTTCCTTCCCTTCCTCCCTCCCTCCCTCCCTCCTTCCTTCCTTCCTTCCTTCCCACCCTCTCGCTTTACTTCCTTCTTTCCTTCCCTCTTTCTTTCTTTCTTTCTTCTTTTTTTCTAAATTGGTCTTAGATTGCTTCTTTGAAAAGTGAACACAGTAGCTGTCTTGAATTTAGTCAGGTAACTGTCCTCAGTTTTCTGAAAGGGAGATCTTTTTGATTTTAACTAGCACAGAACAGAATCATAGAACTGGAAGGGACCTTGGAGGTCTTCTAGTCCAACCCCTTGCTCAAGCAGGAGAACCTATCAGTCACATTTCAGACAAATAGTCTGTAGAAGCAGAACTTCAACATGAACCAAAACAAAAACAAACACACACACAGAGTATATATTAGATCATGTGTCTGAGGTCCCTTGAGACTCCTGCAAATGTTTAAAATCCACATTTAATCTATTTCAATAACAGAGTTGGAAGGGACCTTTGAGGTCTTCTAGTCCAACCCCCTGCTCAAGCAGGAGACTCTATCCCATTCCAGACAAATGGTTGTCTAGTCCCTTCTTAAAAACCTCCAGTGATGAAGAACCCACAACTTCAGGTGACAAGCTGTTCCACTGGTTAATTGTCCTCCCTGTTAGGAAATTTCTCCTTAATTCCAGGTTGCTTCTCTCCTGGATGAGTTTCCATCCATTGCTTTTTGTTCTACCTTCAGATGCTTTGGGGAATAGATTGACCCCCTCCTCCCTCTTCTTTGTGGCAGCCCCCCAAATAATGGAACATGTTTGAAACCCTATTTATACCTGTACATAAATGTGTCTTTAAAAAATATATATTAGAACATTTTAAAACAATGTTCCCATATTTTTTTAAAAAAAAAAACATTTTTATGCAGGTGTAAAGAGGGTTTGGGAAGAGAGGAAGAGGAAACCTATTCCCCCGCTATGTGGTTTAAAACAATCAAATGAGAATTGATTGGCAGGGGCGGAGGCAAGCCAACAGGGTCAATCCAAAAGTCAGAGGAAATAATTGGAAAAACAAAACAATGTTTCTATTCACTTTTAAGTTGAGGAAATGCAAGAATCTCTCTATATATAAACAGCTGTGTGTGAATTCCAGCAATAACTCTGGAGTGCCTAGAGCAATTTCAACCAAACTTGGTACACAGATGACTTACTCCCACGAAACAAATACTGTGGGGGTAAGACATACCTAACACCCCTTGGGTATGTATTCTGTTAGGATACAGCCTGTTGTGCCTTAAAACGGCTTCTACTGTACTGCTGTAAAATGGCTTCTACTGTACAACACAGTGGAGTTGCCATGGTAACGGCTTCACAGTACTCCACAAGGGGGCTCCCTCTGGCAAAGGGGATAATCCAACATTAGAAATTACGTTTGGTCCGGACATTTCCCCCCTATAAATAAATAAATACCCAGGCAACAGCAGGTTATCGGCTAGTGCTTTGTAAAGGCTCTCGATCCAAATAAAACTCCATTGGGAAATCTTGGTGAATTCTCTTCCTGTAGTATTGAAAGATTGCGTTCTATAGGGTTGGAATACAGGTAGTCCTCGACTTGCAACAGTTCACTTAGTGACAATTCAAAGTTACGTCAGTGGCACTGAAAAAAAAACTGACTTAGGAACGTTTTTCACAGATACGACCTTAGAAGTCTCCCCATTGATCGTGTTCAAAATTGCCCGTGCCCTGAACCGGCAGTAATGCCAGCAGCAACCCATGTGGAATTGTGTTTGACACCCGTGCTCTAGAAAGCGTGCCGAGGAGAGCAACCAAGATGATGAGGGGTTGATTGGAGGCTAAAACACACGAAGAACAGTTGCAGGAACTGGGCATGTGAAGAGAAGGACCAGGGGAGACAGGAGAACAGCCTTCCAATATTTGAGGGGCTGCCCCAGAGAGGAGGAAAGGGGTCAAACTGTTTCCCAAAGCACCCGAAGGCCAGACAAGGAATCATGGATGGAAACTGACCAAGGAGATAGAAATAAGGAGGGATTTTCTGACAGTGAGAACAATCAACCAATGTTTGCCTCCAGAAGTTGTGGCAGCTCCATCACTGGCAGCTTTCGAGAAGAGACTAGACAGCCAGAAGAGATATAAGGTTGGACTAGATTAGGTTAGTCCCCCAGACTATGGGCTGCAGCCCACTCCTGGGCTGTGGTCTCTTCGCTATCAGGCCACATGACTGATGGGCCGGTGTACGCATATGCTGCCCGACTCACACGAGTGGCGGGCATTGAGATAGTTTAGAACGTAGAATCATAGGACCGGAAGGGACATTAGAGGTCTTCTAGTCCAACCTCCAGATCAAGGCAGGAGACTTTATATCAGGGGTGAAATGCTACCAGTTTGGGCCGGTGCAGCCAAACTGTTAGTAAAAAATACTAAAAAAAAGTTAAAAAAAAAAAGTTCCGATGATTGCACGTCGCTCAGCTGATATTTGGTACTTAAAAAAAAAACTTTTTAAGCATTTTTTTTACTACAGGTTCTCCAGAAATGCAGGGGTGGGGTGGGGAGTCTGTTTTTGCTTCCAGTTGGCTTCCCTGAAGCCTGCTAGGCCAAAAATGGGGTGGGTGGGTGCTGAAATAGAAAGAAAGAAAGAAAGAAAGAAGAAAGAAAGAAAGAAAGAAAGAAAGAAAGAAAGAAAGAAAGAAAGAAAGAAAGAAGGTAGGTAGGAAGGAAGGAAGGAAGGAAGGAAGGAAGGAAAGAGAAAGAAGGGAGAAAGGAAGAGAAAAAAAGAGAGGGAGGGAGGGAAAAAGGAGAGGAAGAAAGGACCACAAACCTGGCACTAGACACAGCTTCAGAGGATAATCCAGGGCTGGAAGGGACCTGGAGGTCATCTAGTCCAACCTTGCTCCAGCAGGACATTGTTAAAGTGAGCTTCTGTCTTTTGATCTCCCAGTTACATGACTACATAGCCATGCCCACCCAGTCACATGACCCCACCAAGCCACGCCCCACCAAGCCACGCCCACAGAACCCATAGTTTAAAAAAAAATAGATTTCACCACTGCTTTAAAGCATCCCAGTGAAATTGTTGTCCAATCTATTTTTGAAAACCTCCAACGATGGAGTCCGTACACTCTGAGTTACATAATCCTCCGCTAGTTGGGAGTTATTAGCCTAGGTTCAAAAGTGTGGTTGGATCCAGTGGTGGGATTCAGCCAGTTTGCACCACTTTGGGAGAACTGGTTTTTAACTTTCTGAGTAGTTTGGTGAACTGGTTGTTGGAAGAAACCATTAGGGCCGAGAACCCGTTGTTCAATTATTTGAATCCCACCACTGGTTGAATCCTATGAATTTACTGGCATCCCAAAACTGAACTGGTGTTTGGAAGACTTCTCTTCCCCTTCTCTTCAAAGCTAAAAAAACAGCAGCTATCTAAATTATTGCTTTGCAATAATATAAAACTAGGTCCAATCAAACTTCTTACAATTAGATGAAAGCAGTTTTCAAAGGAAAGGAGAGAAAAAAGAAAAGAATTGCTTTTGTAACAGTCTTAGAATGTCTTTTAGGAACAATAACATGGCGACAATAAAAAAAAGGGAGAAATATAATGGACATTAATTTGACTACATTGGAAGAGACATTCAGCTGAGAATCCAGGAGTTAATGATTGGTCATTGGTTCCAGGAAGTCTTGTGCAAAAAAATGCCACACCAACGCACAACACTTTTCTCTTTCGCCCTGCATTCATTTCTCGATACATAATCTGCTCGCTTCCAGCTGACATGAGTCAGAAACAATTGCAGACATTTAAGTGTTGCTTCCTCTGTGGAATTTCTGGGTACCCTTTCTCAACTCCCGTGAAGGCCTCTGAATTATATAAACGTACATCTATTTTAGGGCTCCTTCTCGTGCCCGTATCCATCAACTGGTCGTCATCATCATATTACAAAACCACCATTGAGGTCATCTAATACAATACCTAAATCTCTAGAACAACCTTCCTTATATCAGTACCACCCAGATGTGTTGAATTCCGATAATCTTTTACGAGGTTTGGTAGGAATGGAGTCATTACCCAATACACAGAAGAGACCAAGTTGGCCATGAGTAATCTAAATATTAAGTTGGCATGATCTGGAACAATCGTGCGAAGGCTGTTTCACTCGCCCTGCAGTGGCTGTCACATCAACGATTCCAAGAAAATCTTGATTTATGAGGCTCATTTGAATTTCTTTGTCATGCTGGGATCACTGTGGGTAGGTGAAAATTGAAGTGGCCAACAAATTACAGGCCTATTGTGGCTGAAATTATTTCCTCGATCTCTTGTTTTAATAACTCCTGCAGGTTTCCTGCTTCACTTCTAGTTCAGCTTTAAAAGCACTAAGAAAAGGAGTAAACGTTTAAGAATAAGGCTAGACTGGACTAGACTAGAGAATAGAATAGAATAGAATAGAATAGAATAGAATAGAATAGAATAGAATAGAATAGAATAGAATAATAGAATAGAACAGAATTGGAATTGAGTGGAGTAGAGTAGAGTAGAGTAGAGTAGAAAATATGGAATAGACTAGACAAGATTAGAGAATAGAATCGAATAATAGAATCGAATAGAATAGAATTGGAATTGAGTGGAGTAGAGTGGAGTAGAGTAGAGTAGAGTAGAGTAGAGTAGAAAATATGGAATAGACTAGACAAGATTAGAGAATAGAATACAATAGAATAGAATAGCATAGCATAGGAATAGAATAGGCTAGGGTAGAATAGAATAGAAAATATGGAATAGATAGACTAGACTAGACTACAGAATATAATAGAATAGAATGGAATAGAATAGAATAGAATAGAATAGAATAGAACAACAGAGTTGGAAGGAGCCTTGGAGATCTTCTAGTCCAACCCCCTGCCTAGACAGGAAACCCTACACCACTTCAGAGAAATGGACATCCAACATCTTCTTAAAAAACTTCCAGTGTTGGAGCATTCACAATTTCTGGAGGCAAGTTGTTCCACTGGTTAATTGTTCTCGCTGTCAGTTATTTTATTGATCTAAACTTCATCTATTTAATGTTTGGTAAACCTCGGCAACATTTTGAAAAACAAGAATCACAGATTATTTTTCCTCCTCCAAAATTCATATATGCGGTATATTTATAGCTCTTTGGAAATATCTCTTTGCGTTTTAGTTGGACATGAAATGCCTTTAAAACACACCATTCCCCCAACCTTTGGTTATATTCAAGAAGTAAGGTTATCCCTTTCGTTAAACTAAATGTTTGGGCTTATACTTTTGGGACTGTGGTTGACTGGCCCCCTGATCTCTAATAAATGCAGATGTTCCCGTAAAGGCATTGGAACATATATTGAATTGCAGTATCTGATGGGAGTTTGGGTACTGAGAACATTAATGGTTCATAAACATTTCATATTTGTTTTCAAATAATAGACATAATCTCTGCCGACATTTCAGAAAATGCCTAAAATTAGATGGCTCTGCTTAAAAGGGATTTTTTGGGGGGGCTGGAACCAAAATAATTTCCACATTGGCCCCATTGGACTAAAATGTTTGTACATGTAAATGTTTTCAGAACATTCAAGGTCTATCCTCTTTGATATGTAATGCATGTACTGCCCAATTACCTTTGTTGTGGTTTGTAATTTCTCAACTTTATAAAATAAAACACCCAACAACTTTGCGTTACAGGGCCCGTTGTTTTGTGTTTTTTTTTTTAGCTCTTTTACTTTTGGGACCCGTGTTCCTGTTTCATAGTATAGGAATAGCTGCAGTTTGTTAATACCCAGCGTTGAATTTATACGCTGTAATCACAAGATCGGTGAAACAGCTCGTGATTTTAGCATTCCTAAGTCAACCCCAGCCTTGTCCCTTTGCTTTGATCAAGGGTTCCGCTACTAGGCCTTTGCTGTGATTTGGGAAGACTTTAGAATAGAAATAGAAATAATAGGAATAGAAACAGAACTGGAGTAGAGTGGAGCAAAGTACAGTAGAACAGAACAGAACAGAATTAGATAGGATAGGATAGGATAGGATAGGATAGGATAGGATAGAAGAATAGAATAGAATAGAATTAGAAACAATAGACTAGACTAGATTAGACTAGAATAAGAGAGAATTGAATAGAATTAGAAAGAATGGAATGGAATAGAATAGAATATAGCATAGCATAGAATAGAATAGCATAGAATAGGAAAGAATGGAATGGAATAGAATTAGAACGAATTGCATTGAATGGAATGGAATGGAATAGAATAAGAAAGAATTCAATTGACTAGAATTAGAATAGAAAAAAATCGAATGGAATAGAATAACAAAGTTGGAAGGGACCTTCGAGGTCTTCTAGTCCAACCCCCTGCTCAGGCACGAAACCCTACACGATTCCAGACAAATGGCTGTCCAATCTCTTCTTAAAAACCTCCAGAGTTGCAGCATTCACAACTTCTGGAGGCAAGCTGTTCCACTGGTTAATCAACCTCACTGTCAGGAAGTTTCTCCCCAGTTCTAAGTTGTCTTGCCTTGTTGGAGATTGAGAAACAATGTTTGGTGTTTAGCTGCTAGACGGTCTTGCCAAAGCCACAATGGGGGCCTGATTACTCCAGATGTAAGCTCTCGCTGCAAACAAACTTAAGCCAGGCCTGATTAGGGTTTATACCATTGAGATTTGAGACCAGGGGATTTTGTCTCCTTTTACAGTAATAGCCATATCCCTTGGCTTCAAAGCAGGGCTTTCTAATAGAGCTGCAAGATGTTGAGGTTTTGGCAAAGATCCCCAGAATTTCTGGCCTATAAGCTGTGGCAAAGAGAGGGAGTCTCCCAAAGATGCTTTTTTTCAAGAGGCAACTGGACTTTCTGGTTTTTCTTTGAAGACGTTTGCTTCTGATCTAAGAATCTTCTTCCGCTCTGAATGGAGGGTAGGAGAATGGAAGGATTTATACTCCTTGCAGACAGCTGGTCATTTGCATCCTTTTAGGGAGTCATTGAGGCCACAGAGGTTTCTTTCTTTCTCTTTGAAGACATTTTGCTTCTCATACAAGAAGTTTCTTTGGCTCTGACTGGATGGTGGGGAATGAGAGGATTTATATTCCTTGCAGACAGTTACAATACAATAGTAGAGTTGGAAGGGACCTTGGAGGTCTTCTAGTCCAACCCCCTGCCTAGGCAGGAAACCCTACACCACTTCAGACAAATGGCTATCCAGCATCTTCTTAAAGACGTCCAGTGTTGGGGCATTCACAACTTCTGGAGGCAATTTCTGTTCCACTGATTAATTGTTCTCACTGTCAGGAAATTTCTCCTCAGTTCTAAGTTGCTTCTCTCCTTGATTATTTGGTCATTTGCATCCTTTTAGAGGGTCGTTGAGGCCACTTGGATGTGTTTTCATTGAAGACGTTTCACTTCTCCATCCAAGAAGCTTCTTCAGCTCTGACTGGATAGTGGGAGAATGGAAGGATTTATACTCCTTGGAGATAGCTGGTCATTTGCATCCTTTTTAGAGGGTCGTTGAGGCCACTTGGAGGTTTGTCTGTGTCCTCAGGGTCACCTGAATGGTGCAAATTGGTGTGGAGCTTTCTTGAAACTGTAGGAAGGACTGGAGATAAATGATGTCATATCCCACCCCCTCTGTTGAGAGAGGGCCATTCAATTTGGACACAGATGGCCTCTTTGAGCCCTCTTCTCAAACCAGTGGTCCCCTCTGTCCAAAATGTGGACTTTGCTGTCTTCAAAAGAGCATGTCTGGCAAACGTCTGCAAGAAAACCACCAAGCTCAGAGAGCACCAAGGACCCCATATTTCTCCTCCTCTTCCTCTTCCTCTTCCTCCTCCTCTCCACAAAACCCACTTCCTTTTAGCACTGATGATGTTACCTAGCTTGGTAATGAAATGTCTTCCAAGAAAACCACCAAGCTCAGAGAGCACCAAGGACCCCATATTTCTCCTCCTCCTCCTCCTCCTCCTCCTCCTCCTCCTCCTCCTCCTCCTCTTCCTCTCCACAAAACCCACTCCCTTTTAGCACTGATGATGTTACCTAGCTTGGTAATTAAACGTCGTCAAGAAAACCACCAAGCTCAGAGAGCACCAAGGACCCCATAGTTCTCCTCCTCCTCCTCCTCCTCCTCTCCACAAAACCCACTCCCTTTTAGCACTGATGACGTTACCTAGTGTGGTAATGAAACGTCTGCAAGAAAACCCAGTAAGAAAGCACCAATCTCTGCCTTCTCTTTCCCTTAACCCTCTTCAGAGATGCACCCTTTCCCTTCAAACCTTTTCTCTTCTTAATTTGATATAAGGATAATGAGCCTAGAGTGACAGGCTCAGTTACTTTCACCCATGCAAGCTTTTTCTTTTTCTTTTTAAGAAAAACATTTGGAAAGATTACAGGAAAGACAAGTCTAAAAATATCAAGATGTTTTCATTCATGCAACCTTATAGCTCTCCTTCGCTTTGCTCTGCCTTGACACTTAACACAACAACTTTCTCTTTTTTCCCCAGCACTTGGGAACGGTCCTTAATGGAATAAATTGAAGTTAATTCTTAACGTGGATTTTGTTGAACTCCTCGTTCCTTTCCTTCCTTGTTTTTCCCCCAACTGTTTTCCCGGCCAGATTTTTGAAGAACGATGCCAAACCATCAGTTCTGGTCAAGCTGTATTGTGTCCTCCCCTTGTTGTGAAATGTGTAAAATTTCTCTCTCTCTCTCTTTCATTTCAGGTTTCCCCTCTTGGATATTAAGCTTTGCACCCGGGGAGAGAATGACACCTCAAGGGCTGCAGGTGTTGTTTGGCATCTTTCTTTGCTCTTGCTCTGCAACGGGATCTTCGCAGCCTCAGCCCAGGGTGTTCTTGACATTCGGTGGTAAGTAGGCGGTTGACGAATGTTATTTTCCTTGGCATTCCTTCTTCTTCTTCTATCTTCTTCTCCTCTCCTTCTCTTCCCATTTTTTCCTTTCTCTCCTGTCCTCTTCCCTCTTTCCTTTCCTTTCCTTTCTCTCCTTCTCCTCTCCTCTCCTCCCCTTCTTTTCCCCCTTTTCCTTTCTTTCCCTTCCTCCTTTCCTTTCTATTCTTCTCCTGTCCTGTCCTCTTCTCTCCTTCTCTTCCCTCTTTTCCTTTCTTTCTCTTCCTCCTTTCCTTTCTTTTCCTTCCTCTTCCTTTCTTTTCCTTTCCTTTCCTCTTCTCCTCTTCTCTTCCCTGTTTTCTTTTTTTCCATTCCTCCTTTCCTTTCTTTCCTTCTCCTGTCCTGTCTTCTCCTTCTCTTCCCCCTTTTCCTTTCTTTCTCTTCCTCCTTTCCTTTCTTTCCCTTCTTCTTCCTTTCTTTCTCTTTCCTCTCTCTCCTCCCCTTCTTTTCTCCCTTTTCCTCTCATTCCTTCCTCCTTTTCTTTTTATCCTTCTCCTGTCCTGTCCTCTCCTTCTCTTCCCTCTTTTTTCTTTCTTTCTCTTCCTCCTTTTCTTTCTTTCCCTTCCCCTTCCTTTCTTTCCCTTTCAACTCCTCTTCTCTTCCCTATTTTCTTTTCTTTCCCTTTCTTTCCTTTCTATCCTTCTCCTCTCCTGTCCTGTCTTCTCCTTCTCTTCTCATTTTCCTTTCTTTCTCTTCCTCCTTTTCTTTCTTTCCCTTCTTCTTCCTTTCTTTCCCTTTCCTCTCCTCTTCTCTTCTCTTTTTTCTTTTCTATCCTTTCTCCTTTCCTTTCTTTCCTTGTCCTCTCCTCTCCTTCTCTTCCCCTTTCCCTTTCTTTCCCTTCTTCCCTTTCTTTCATGCCCTCTTCCTTTCTTTCCCTTTCCTCTCCTCTTTTCCTCTTCTTTCCCCCTTTTTCCTTTCTTTCCCTCTCCTTTCCTTTCCATTCTTTTCTTTTTCCTTTCCTTTCCATTCTTTTCTTTTTCCTTTCCTTTTTTAAAAATTTCCTTCCCTTCCCCTTCATTTCTATTTCCCTTTCCCCTTCCATTTCTTGCCTATTTAATTATCCTTTATCTTTCTTTCCTTTCCTTCTCCTTTTATCCCATCTCCTCTTCTTTGATTTCCCTTCCCCTTTCCTTTCTTGTCTTCTTTTATTGCCATTCCTTTCCTTCTTCTTTTATCTTCCTTTCCTTCCCCTTCCTCTTTATCTTTCCTGTCCCAATAATGAACCATGAAATAAAACACAGGTTCATCTATCTAATGTCCATAAATGTGTTGGGATCTTTTTTTGGCTCCTACCGATGTTTATGCAGTGTTCCCTCTGAGATTTCAAGCTGTGGTATTCTGGGTCCTGGCCCTTTTAACACCCTTGCATGTGATCGGTGTAAGCCTCCCGGTGTGAATGTGAATGCTTTTGTAAAGTATGCAGAGCTGCAACTTCAAAAGGCTTTCCTGGGTTGCTTTTCATGTGATCAACTGCTCAGCCGGAATTACATTTTTGCAGATGACGGATCCGTCAGGACAACAAAATCCTCCAGGGGCAATGAAGGCAATGCCACCTGATTTTCTTCTGATTTTAAAGAGCCACAGTGTTCTTTAAGCCTCAGTTTGTGTAGCGGGCAAATACGATAAACCCCTGTCGAGCCCAGAATTTATCTTGTGAAGTGAGAAATTTGTCCAGGGAGTTTGGCTCCATTTTACGACTTTTCTTGCCCCCGTGGTTAAGCGAATCGCTGCCTTTGTTACATTAGTATCCTGGTTTGTTAAGTGAATCGGGATTCTGTCAGAGTTTGTTGCATAAATTCAAATCCAGAAAGCACACACCGATAACTGATTCAGCTGGATTCATTAACTTCTTTATATACATAATAATAGATGAATAAATGTACAACACCAACAGCTGGTCCTTCCAAGTAAACACAAGGCAGGAGAGCTACAGGCAAACACAAGCAGTTAGCTTCACTTCAGCAGACAAGCCCAGACAGACTGCTAGTTTACTTCTCAGAGCAGCAGATTGCTTAAGTTTCAGTTTCAATTCTCTGCACAGACTCAGATCTGTTTATGCCTATTCATTGGCTGACCTTGTTCCCATGTCTCTCCCAGTCATGAATATTTTAACAGAAAGGTTGAATGTCTTTGACTCAGATCTGTTTAAGCTCCCATTGGCTGACTTAGTTGCTGTGCCTATTCGTTGGCTGACCTTGTTCCCATGTCTCTCCCAGTCATGAATATTTTAACAGAAAGGTTGAATGTCTTTGACTCAGATCTGTTTAAGCTCCCATTGGCTGACTTAGTTGCTGTGCCTATTCGTTGGCTGACCTTGTTCCCACGTCTCTCCCAGTCATGAATATTTTAACATATTCCCCATGGACTTGGCTTGTCCGGAGGTTGCAAAAGGGGATCACGTGACCCTGGGATATTCCAACTATCATAAGTACAAGTCAGTTGCCAAGCACCTGAATTTTAATCATATGACCCGGATGAGGCAGTAACGGTTGTAAGTGTGAAAAATGATCGTAAGTTGCTTTTTTCAGTGCCGTTGTGACTTCGAATAGTCACTAAATCAGGGGTGTCCAAACTTGGGAACTGGCTGGGGAATTCTGGGAGTTGAAGTCCACAAGTCTTAAAGTTCCCAAGTTTGGACACCCCTGCACTAAATGAACCGTTGTAAGTCGAGCATTACCTGTGCCATGAGATGGATCAGAATGGAAAAATCTCTTGTTTTGGACTCAGTTTTTCAGGGTTCCAAATAATAAGACCCATAGAAAGCAAAACCCCGAGGCAGGTAGATTCCTCAAAGAACAGGTTTATTGGATGCATTATACTGGCACCTATCTGGTGAAAACCGACTTTGAAGACTTCCGTGGTTTTCACCTCATTAAAAGTAAAAGTTTGTCCCTTTAAAAAAAAAGTGATTTGATTTGTCAATCGTTTACAAAATAATAGGTATAAGAACAAACATGAGTATGAATGAAACAGGTACAAATAAAGCTGATATTAAAGCTTCCTTTGATTTTCCTAACCGCTGGTTTTCCAACTTTATAAAATGCATTCAACTTACTTAAAAGTTCGTTCATGAAAGATTGAAAATTTAACCGAATGGAATAATGCTTGTGCATTCCCTCTTTGTTCACTCTATTTTATTTATTTATTTATTAGTTTGTCGAACATGTACAAGGTAGTGGGTATAAGTATGAGCATGGATATGAATGGAAGAAATGGGTACAAATAAATGGGGATAGTTGGACAGGGACGGCAGGCATGATTGCGCGCTTATGCGCGCCCTTTAACGTACAGCTCTACTTCAATAGTAGACAGTTTAAGGTTGAAGCTATGGGAATTCGAAGATGTAACAATGGACCATCCCAGGTAGAGCATCCCAGGCGTTGACCACTCTGTTGCTGAAGTCGTATTTTCTGCAATCGAGTTTGAAGTGGTTTACCTTAAGTTTGTATCTGTTGTGTGCTCTTGTATTATTACGGTTGAAGCTGAAGAAGTCATTGACTGGTAGGACGTTGTAGCGGGTTATTATTGAGAATTAGAGTAATCGAATACTGTGATTAGTGCAATTGATTGATGATTAGTGTCATTACTCCATTGGTGCAATCAGTGTAATATTGATTACCTGAATTTCTTGATTGGTTGGTTAATTCAATGAACTAAGTGGCGATTAATTAATCAACTGAACAGTGGACACCAGCAAATAAGAGGTACTCAACTACTCACCAACTCAACAAACCACAACCCCAAAAGAAAGAAATCTCCACCAATGATCCACAAGACTCCTGCAGATACACATGGTAGGATGTTGTAGTGGATAATTTCTCAAAACAATCAGTCACACGGTCTGGTGGCACGGCCTGGTTCAGAGGTGGGTTGCCAATTTTTTTACTACCAATTCGGGCATGCTCCCATGCATGCTCGTGTGCGACATGTCTGGGCTGGTGGGTGGAGCCTTCTGCCACTGTTACTACTGGTTGGGCTGATCTGGGCTGAACCGGCAACAACCCACCTCTGGTCTGGTTGCCTGGTGACATCACTCTGCCTTCCTCTGACCAGGTGTGAGAATGTCCTTGGTTCTCAAGAGAAATGTATTTTGTTTTGGCTACAAAATCCCAGCTACCTCAAATCCTCCCTCCCCTATCCCTTAGCTTCAGTGTGGCAACATTGAAGTTGTCAAAATAGCTTTGGTGCACACTCACATTTGCGAACCAGTAGCGAAGGTAAATTGATTTCACCCCTGCATAGCAGTTAACAGTTCTCTGGTTGTTTATGAAATCTGATGAAGTACTGGTAGTCAAGAGGAAGATTATTATGAGTATGTACGCTATGGTTTGAGTTAGCATGAAGCCCCATACTTTAGTAAAGTTGATCTTGTATGTTTCCAGCTTAAGGTTCCAGTCCAGCAAGAAATCACAGTGGTTTTCTTTGCTGGTTCCTTGGGCAAAGAATTCCTTGGGAACAGGAGATAACAAAGGCCACTCTGTCACGGGATTTTCCACCAGGAAGAGAAGTTTACATTTTCATTTGCTCACTCCTAACGGCTCACACATTCCAGTTCTTGTATTGCTTCCATATAGCTCGGTGTCCTGGAATGCGTAAGAACTCCTGCCCTGCCAACATTAGAAGTTCTACGGGGAAAGAAAGAAACAATATTCCACAAAAGCATTTGATAAAAAAAAAAACACATTCTTGGAAGATATAATTAGGCTTGACTTTTGAGAAAGAGGCAGAGCAAACCTTGGTAGCACCAGGATATTGGTTGGCTGGATGGTGTCCTGGATATAATCACGTTTGGGTCCATTGTATCCCAAAGTTTGCAAGCAACTAATGACCAAAACAGCTCGGAGCAAAAATTCCTTCAAATTGAGCTTTGCTCTTGAGGAATAAGCTGTTGTGGTCCCCAGTGGCCAGCAGAGCTGGCAGCAGACTCGGACAATGAGGAGGTTGGGGAGGAAGATGGGCCAGTCCTGGAGTCTGGGGAAGGCTCGGATGAGGGCTCTGTGTCAGAGGCAGAGAGGGGGCCAGGTCCATATGACAGTTATCAGCTGCCTTCAGAGTCAGACATCAGTAAGGCAGAAGAACAGCTGGAGCCTGTTCCCAGTGGGAACAGCTAAGGAACAAGAGGCGACTCTAAAGGCACAGGTGGACAATGAATGGCCCCTCCCATAAGGAATAAAGAGGAGCGAAAGGGGAGTGGAGTTTGCAGGAGACAATTAGTTCAATTTATTAGGGTGAAGATCTGTTCCTGACTTCTTGCCATGTAATTGCTGCTACAGCGTGGAGTTTGGAAGATATCGGCCTGGCAGCTCTCCAAGCCTGACAAAGGTCTGTAGTTGTGAAATCTCATGAAAGACTGTTGGCCGGGACTTTGCTGGAGAGGAATTCACTTTAAATTGAATAAAAGAGGTTTTTGGGGTGAAAGTAACTGGGTCTGCCAATCTAGGCTTATTATCCTTATATCAAATCATTTTTTAGAGGAATCTGCTAGGGACTCCTTAATGCTACCATCTGTATAGTTCTAATCTAACTGGATGAGTGAGTTGCAGGGATGTTAACAACTTGCACAGTTGCTTAGTGACTGCATCTGGGAGAGCCAGGGTTGTGATCATTGAGAGACCTGGTCAAATTCACATCTAACTTAATGACCACAACAACACGAAAATTATTCAGCCTAGTTATGGTAAGTTCAGGGTTGCCTTTATGGTTAAAACAAAACAAAACATCGTGATAGTGGTCATGATGAAGTGATGGAAGCCTTGCCCATTTTTATATCCGTTGCATGTGGAATGGGTCAACTCACTGAGGCCAACTGATCACAGCCAACTTACTGCACGACAATATAACAATCCTATATCATTATTTAAAATAAATTTTAAAATATTTTAATTTTTGCCATTCACATTTCATTCCGCCCTTCCTTTTGCATCCTTTCTTTAATGATTCTATTCCACCATTCCTTTGATATTTGTGTAAGTCTTGTCTTCTCGTCCTGCACCCAGTTGGCTGTGGCAAGTTGTCCCATGGCCAGTTGGCTGCAGCAAGTCAGCCATGGTGAGTCGGTCATGGAGAGTTGGTCATGGTGAGTTGGCTGTAGCAAGTTGGCCATGGTGAGTTACCCATAGCAAGTTGACCGTGGCAAGTTGGTCATGGCAAGTTGACCAAGGGTGAGTTGGTCAAGGTGTGTTGGCTGTGATGAATTGGCCAAGGTGAGTTGGCCATGGTAAGTTGGCCATGGCAAGTTGGCTATGGTGAGTTGGCCATAGCAAGTTGACCATGGTGAGTTGGTCATGGCAAATTGACCAAGGTGAGTTGGTCAAGGTGTGTTGGCTGTGACGAGTTGGCTATGGGGAATTGGCCATGGCGTGTTGGCCATAGTGAGTTGGCCATGACAAATTGTCATGCTGACCTTCCCAAAACATACTGTGTCCTGAGGGGCTGATCAGTAATGTAGAAATATAACTTATGCTGTAAAGAGAACAAGAAGCTTTTAAGCACCCAAGCCAACTTCGGCGTGGGACAATAAAAGCTGTGTGTGCATTTTTGAGCCCGGTTTGCTTGCCGTCTGGATCTATTTATGCACATTGCTCTATCTCCCGAAGAGTCTCCAAATCTCCCTGCTCCCTTTTTGTCATCTTCTATAACCATTTGGGTCTGTGGCTGCTAACCATCAGCCTCTTTCCCTGCAGAAGATCTGAGACAGAATGTAGGCTTCGGGCCAGGAAGCTGTCATTGGGACTGTCAGTTTTCCGTTATCGTGTAAGCGCTCGGTACCCCTTGGGTTTCCAGTGAAAATAACGTGTGAGGTTAGCCGATAGAGTTTCCATTTGAATTTCATTCCCCGCCTGCAAATATATATATATATTCCAGGGCATGTTAGGAATTAGCTCTGATTACTAAATTCGAACAGATCTTGTAAAGTGCCCACTGCCAAAGACACAGATCAGCCCTTTTAAACTGATGGCTTGGTAAGTGGAATGAAAGCGTGCACGTCACGCTGAGTTTGTAGACAGAAACAAGAGGAAAGGAGGGGGGGAAATGAATCCATTGGAAGGTAATAGAAAAAGAAACAAGAGAAACAGGGGGGGGGGGACACACACATTCTGCCTGTCAAAGCATCCGGGCTTTCCCCCCATTTTAATTAAGGATTGTTTGCTTTCCAGCTGCTACTGTCACCCTGGCATCTAGAAAGTTATTTTCTTCATTACCCGTTGGTTTTCAAAATTAATCCCACTGACTTCTCTTGATATGCATCGCCGGCGGAAACTCTGATGGAGAACATGCCAGCCTGCCTATCTCACCTGTTTTTTTAAAGAAATAGGAGAGCACATCTTTCTCCTTCTGTCCTGGCCACTTTTTACAGGCGCACGATGGAGAGCGCTTTAACAAACGGCATCCCTGTTCGGTTTGGGAGTCGAAGTGCCTCAGATAGAAAGTCCCTAAAGAGAGTGGCGAGAACAACCGAGAAGTTCATAGGAAGTTTGCTTCCCGTTATTCAGGATACTACTTATAAGTGCTCTGTGCTTAGAGCTCGAAGCATCATCAGAGACCCCACACCCCACTTTACAGTCTTTTTCTGTTGTTCCCCTCTAGGAGGAGGTTTCAAAGAATTTCTACAAGTTTCCGTAACAGCTTTGCTCCCTATGCCATCCATACAGCAAACTCACAAGATTGTTTTTTTCTCATCATGTACATGTTGCCATATCAAAGCACAAGTTTCAAACACACATATCACCAATAAAATCCTATACAAACAATTTAAAATAAGAGTAAAGTGAAATGCAATAGTTGTAGGATAAGATACAATATGATTTAATATATAAATATGTACAATAGAATAAAAGGACATAACATTATATTTCGGTGTCCCCCTTACAATCTACCGCAATCAGTCCCATGTAGGCAGATCTCAAATGAAACATTTTGCTTAAGGACTGTGCTGTGTTAAATGTTATTTTTCCGCTTCCGGCTGCATATAAAGTAAATTGTTTTGATACGGGGATCCCAATGGGTCCTTCATTTGGTATATGGACCAAGGTCCCTGTCTCTCACCCCCTTATACAAGCAACAGTCAAATAGGATGTGAGCCAGGTCTTCTTCCTCTGCCGCTCCACAAATGCAGAGATGTTTATGTAGTATACGTTGGAACATATATTAGTATTAGTATATATTACTGTAGTATTGTAATGTATATTATGTGTATTCTATATTGGAGGCGGTGACCCTTTGAGAGCTGTATGCAACAAATTTTCATTTCAATGTATGCCGATCAGTATACATTCAGTGACAATAAAGTTAGAATAACTTTAGAATAAGTGTAATTCTAAATACATAAACTTTCTCTTCGTATCACTCTTCGATAGCTAATGAATCAATGACACACTGAAATATTTTAGTTAGCAACAGAAATGTCCCCTCTAGTCCTCCTTTTCTCTAGACTAGGCATACACACAATTCCTGCAACCATTTCTTCATATGTTTTAGCCTCCAGGCCTTTAATCATCTTAGTTGCTCAACCAATTTATCTACCAGATCTAATCCTGATTGGTTTTGGGCCAATGCAAAGTGAAGATTAAGACGAAATGTTTTGGTCTGATTAATCATGAAACTCTAACATACCCACTATTATCTTGTTAGTCCAGCTTTCTCTTGCATGATTGAGTCTGCTTCAGTGTTAAAACTTTCTTAAGCTCGGAAACGTAATAATTGGAATCATCTTACTGGTATTACAAGCTGCATTTCCGTAGATTTTTTTTTTTCCTAAGGAGATTTTAGTCCGAGAAGATGGTTTACGTTGGTGGAAAGATTTCCTCCACAGTTGTGGGGAAGAAAAGCTTAAAAATTACCAAATGTATACAAATGTTTGATATAAATTTCGCTCCTCAAATAAATACCCAGAGTATAGATTCCAACTTTTTTTTTTATAACTGCAACTCATTCAAATTGCAGTCGGTGGAATTTTCAAGGAACTTAAATCTTCTTGGATTGTACCCAAGTCCTTTTTAATATCCTATTAACTTCATTAAAAGCAATTAAAAAGCACAGAAGAATTAAAAGAAAATTAAAGATGTTTTCTCTCTCCGAGCGACAACCTTTTAAGAAAAGGTTTTAATTTGACCCTGGTAAATCATTCTTTCTTTTTTTATTATTTCCCCTCGAGAAAATGTCTTTTATCTCCAGAGCAACAGTAATAGGGCTTGTTTCCAAACAATCCTTCATTGTAATGCTAATGCTGCTCTCTGGATCGTAAAACATTCATTCATTATGTGGGATGCTTTTTTTATGCCAATGACACTTCAATAGCCGGCTTTCTTTTATCAAAAGAAAGAAAGAAAAGTCAGGAGTCATTTGTAGTTGTCAAACTTTGTTGCTTCGAAGAAAATGCAAGGAACGATTTTGAAGCGTAAAGGAACATTTATTTATAGTGGGGAAATGTCCAGATGAAACGTAATTTCTAATGTTGGATTTTCCCCCTTACCAGAGGGAGCCCCCTTGTGGAGGACCGTGAAGCCGTTACCATGGCAACTCCACTGCACTGTACAGTAGAAGCCATTTTATGGCAGTACAGTAGAAGCCATTTTAAGGCACAACAGGCTGTATCTTAACAGAACACCCCACCCAAGAAATATTAGGAGTGTCTTACCCCCACAGTATTTGTTTCCAGAGAGTAAGTCATCTGTGTACCATGTTTGGTTGAAATTGCTCGAGCTGTTCCAGAATTATGCTGGAACATACAGACACACACAGATCTATTTTTACAATATAATATAATATAACGTAATGATTTGATGTGATATGAGGTGACGTGACGTGACACGACACGACACAAGAAATTATAATATAATAATATAATGTAATGTAATGTAATGTAATATAATATAATATAATATCACAACACAACACAACACAACACATGCAACATAATAATATAATATATAATATAATATCAATACAATACAATAATACTTAGATACTTAGATGCTTAGTAAACATTATACTTCCTGGGTCAATTTAGCTTATACAAAACTATTATTTTGTTTATAGAGTTTATATAAAACTATGATATTAATGAAATATACATAATAATATTATAATGTATAAATATACCTCATTTTATTTCTAATTGAGTAAACAACTTGCCTTTTTGTTGCCCACTGAAAAGATGTATAATGCATAACAGAGTACAAAAGTTCATTTAATCACCATTGCTGATATTTTTCTCCTTGATCATTGGCTCCCTTCCTCTCGCTCAGTTCAATCAGCTGAAAAATTTAAGCTGAGGATTTAACATTTCCCCTCTTTGCTTGCTTCTTTTTTTCCACTAGAACATTTGGCTCCTTAAATCTAAGGTTCCTTGAGTCATTAAATGTTTTAGGGGAAATAAAATGATTCTTTTTTTCCCTCCAATGGAATGGAATGGATGGAGTTGAAGTTCAGTGGCTAAGATGCTGAGCTTGTCGATCAGAAAGGTCGGCAGTTTGGTGGTTCGAATCCCTAGCGCCATGTAATGGCGTGAGCTCCCGTTAATTGTCCCAGCTTCTGCCAATCTAGCAGTTCGAAAGCATGTAAAAAATGCAAGTAGAAAAATAGGAGCCACCTTTGGTGGGAAGGAAACAGCGTTCTGTGCGCCTTCGGCGTTGAGTCATGCCGGCCACATGACCACGGAGATGTCTTCGGACAGTGCTGGCTCTTCAGCTTTGAGATGGAGATAAGCACCGCCCCCTAGAGTCAGGAATGACCAGCACATATGTGCGAGGGGACCTTCACCTTTAAAATTACGTTGTCTAAATCCAGCCAGTCATGGGACTGACTTTATGATTGCAGCAGAAAAAGCCATCCAATGTAGAGCATGTTCAAAAATATATGAAAGAATGCCGGCTTGTGGTTTTATGGCAAACAGAGTTCATTGCATGGAACAAATGTTTCTTTAGCATTTTTATTAAGGCTTAACATAAGCAACTTTCTGAAGCAAATCTTGATACATGACGGGGAGACGAGAAATCAGCAGAAAGATGGGATTAATGTCTTCTTATACAGTTGGAAGTTGGTTTGGCTCATGCTAGTCTTTATTTGCTCCAATTAGGAAAATTTAAAAGAAGTTGAAAGAAATTTTGAAGTCTTACAACTGTGCCACGTCTAGTTATGTTGAGTTTTGCTCTTTCGTTCCTTCTGTTTCTTTGATGACGATAAGCGCAAGACAGATGAGGATTTCCTGGAATGGCTGAAAATATCTCAGATGAAAGAAGCCGAGGAGTTGTAGAACTGCAACGCCATGAGACCTTGATAGCACTGTGTCCCAAATTGCTCACCCAAAATAGACTTTGGCCATGGCCAAGGGGTTCATATCTTCCTATGTGACTTTAATTTACACTTCATTGCATGTATTTCTTCCTGCATTTCCTTCCTTGTGTCTCTCTCTGCCATGCTGCATCTCCAGTGACTTTCTCTTGTTCTGACCTAGGCTTCCTGAGAGAGTAAAAAGTGCATGCTTAGTCCCCCAAACCCTCTTTTTATTTCAATTATGTCCATTCACAGCCCACAATGAGTCACAAACAGTTTGTAAAGGGTCCAACAGAAGTCTGCCAAAGTCTTTCGGGATAAGGCTGATAAGCACCCACCTTTATCTCCCTTGAAACGCTGAGCACAGAGTCAAAACGGAGCTTCAGAATTTAAACCGACCAGAATGAACCAAGTTGCTTCCTGCAAAGGCTCATGTGGCTTTCCTTCTCCTTTATGTCTTATGGGAGGGGCCAGTCATCTCCAAGCCTTACTCCCGAGTCGTCCCTTTTGTCTTAACTGTTCTTGCCTTCTGGCAGCTCTGCGCATGTGTGCACTGGGAACAGGCTCCCCCATTCCTCTGCCTCGCTGATGACCGACTCTGGAGGCTCCGGAGGCAGCACATAACTCCCAGATGGCTCGGGCCCCCTCTTTGCCTCCGACGCAGAGCCCTCATCTGAGCCTTCCCCAGACTCCAATGTTTGACTCTGCTCTGCAGGCCACTGGCAGACCACAGTTCTAGGGACCTGTGGTCTTCGTGATGGAACTGGTTTTAGAGATGAATATGTGGAGATCGAATGACCTACATGGACAGGAGCCAAAGTATCCTTCGACTTCTCTGCTCCTTGGACAGTTCCAATGTAATTTGCATTGCAAAAATGCTAATCAAAAAGTAGACCATTAAAATATATTTTAATAAGTGTACATTTTGGGGTAAAATGCGCCTTTTGATTTAAATCCTGCTTTCTCACAACAACATAATGTAGGTTCGACCAAGAATTTGCTCCATTGTTAGTAGATCTAGTGAACAGATCTAGTGAACAGCTATTAGATCTCAAATCTATTCTGTAGATGACGCTCTTTTTTCCTCCCAGATTTTTTTCCCCATATGTATATTCAGGAAAAGAAAAACAGGTCTGGTTTGCACAAGCATTGGTTAGTTTGGAATCCTCTGCACAAGAGCCCAATTATTTATTTTTATTAAAAATCCCCCAGAGCCTTTGTAGGGAATGGAAGGAGAAGTTCCAAAGCTGAAAAGAAAATTCACAGCTTCTTCTTACAGTGCTGTTGTGTTAGGGCCTGCTCAGCCCATATTTTTATTTGAAATTTTCCAACTGTGTTCAAGATTCCTACTGTTCTTTGAGGATGAGATGCCCTGGATTGCTACAAAGAAGAAAGGGTCAAGCTATTCTCCAAAGCATCTGAAGGCTGGAGAAGAAGCAATGGATGGAAACTAATCAAGGAGAGAAGCAACCTGGAACGAAGGAGAAACTTCCTAACAGTGAAGACAATTAACCAGTGGAACAGCTTGCCACAGGAAATTGTGGGTGCTTTATCAATGGAGGCCTTTAAGAAGAGGCTGGACAGTCACTTGTCTGAAATGATCTAGGGTCTCCTGCTTCAGCAGGGGGTTGGACTAGAAGAAGAGGAGGAGGAGGAGGAGGAGGAGGAGGAGGAGGAGGAGAAGAAGAAGAAGAAGAAGAAGAAGAAGAAGAAGAAGAAGAAGAAGAAGAAGAAGAAGAAGAAGAAGAAGATTATTTAGTGATACCTTTGGATTCCTTTTCTCTCTACACAACTCTTTACAACTCCAAGCGGTGTTTATTATGGCAGCGGCTTTCACAAGTTGCCAAGAAGAGTGATTGATGAGGATTCCATACAATGAATAGATGAATACTTTCCTTCTTTGAACATCTGTATAAATGGCTGCTGTCCAACTCCGAAGCACAGCTGAAAGGAACCGGGCTGGTTGTCTGCTTTGTTTAACCCTGGCAGATTAAAAGAGTTGGGAAAGTTTATCTAGTGATAACAGACCAGTGATCGTTTTTGCTGATTGGATCAACTCTGGTCTTCTACAGATGTCATGGAAACCCCTCACTCCAAAGCCATTGCTGGTTCCGATGAGGGAAGCTGATGTTTTTCATCATGCTTATGGAATCTGTTCGTTGCTGCCAGGAACCTAGGAGAAATGGTCTTACAAACCACAATCTGGATTTGTATTCAGATCGTTAGCAGAATGATAGAGTTGGAAGGGGCCTGGGAGATCTTCTAGTCCAACCCCCTGCACAAGCAGGAGTCCCTATACCATTTCAAAGAAATTGTTGTCCAATCTCTTCTTTAAAAACTTCCAGCATTCACATTCCAGCCATGCATTGTTCAGCTCCATTTCCAAATGCAACTGAAATACAGCTGCATTCTCATTAGAGTCAGAGAACAATAGAATAGAATAACAGAGTTGGAAGGGACCTTGGAGGTCTTCTAATCCAACCCTCTGCTTAGGCAGGAAACTCTACACCACTTCAGACAAATGGCTATCCAACATCTTCTTAAAGACTTCCAGTGTTGGGGCATTCACAACTTCTGGAGGCAACTTCTGTTCCACTGATTAATTGTTCTAACTGTCAGGAAATTTCTCCTCAGTTCTAGGTTGCTTCTCTCCTTGATTAGTTTCCACCCAATGCTTCTTGTTCTACCCTCAGGTGCTTTGGAGAATAGTTTGACTCCCTCCTCTTTGTGGCAACCCCTGAGATATTGGAACAATGCTATCATGTCTCCTCTAGTCCTTCTTTTCATTCATCTAGACATGCCCAGTTCCTGCAACTGTTCTTCTTATATTTTAGCCTCCAGTCCCCTAATCTTCTTTGTTGCTCTTCTCTGCACTCTTTCTAGAGTCTCCACATCTTTTCTAAATCGTGGTGACCAAAACTGAATGCAGGATTGCTTTTAATCAATCTTTTCAGTACCGAGTGCAGGAAAGTCATGTACGCAGGCAGCACTCTGGAAAAGCCAAACCTCCGGGTTCTAGTGTGCGTCATGGCCCTACTTCTTCTTTTCGCTAGATTAGACATACCTAACTCCTGCAACTGTTCTTTGCTTTTAAAAGATCTGCAACTTTACTGAATGTTTTTCTCGTCTGGCCAGGCAAGGGTTTGGGGCGGGTGGGAGAATCTAACATATTAACTTGTCGTAGTCCATTCAGGGCCCAATCTCTGAGAATGTGTGTGAATGCTCTTGCTGCCATCTCTACCGAAGGATGGAAAGCATCGCCAAAAAGCAAATGTCAAATGGACAGAAAACAACGGACGCTCTGTCGTTGTGTAAAATGACAATTGCCACTCTATTTCAATGAGCAATTCAGCTGCTGCGAAGCGAGAATCGGCATTCCTTCAAATAGGCTACTTACCACAGGCCTGATAAGAGCTTGGTTGGCATGAAAAGCTAAAGATTGGGTTTATTTGAGCCACGGTGGCCCAGTGGTTAGAGTCCAGTACTGCAGGCTACTTCTGCTGGCTGCCAGCTGCCTACAATTTGGCAGTTCGAATCTCACCAGGCTCAAGGTTGACTCAGCTTTCTGTCCTTCCGAGGTCAGTAAAATGAGGACCCAGATTGTTGGGGGCAAGAGGCTGACCCTGTAAACTGGTTATAGAGGGCTGTAAAGCACTGTAAAGCGGTATACAAAACTGCTATTGCTATTCCTTCCTTCCTTCCTTCCTTCCTTCCTTCCTTCCTTCCTTCCTTCCGGTACAATGGTTAGAATACAGTATTGCAGTCTGACTCTTCTCACAGCCAGGAGTTCAATCCTGACTGGCTCAAGGTTGACTCAGCCTTCCATCCTTCCGAGGTGGGTAAAATGAGGACCCAGATTGTTGGGGGGCAAGAGGCTGACTCTGTAAACCGCTTAGAGAGGGCTGTAAAGCACTGGATATGAGTCCAAGTGCTATTGTTATTTATTTTTTCTACCAACAAGAATGTTTCACATTGATTTTGCTCCAAATCCATTTCCTGCTGTTACCATGTTTACATAATTTGAGTTTCTGCCGTGTTGTCTTAACACATGTAACCTGCAGATAAGACAAAATTAATTAGACTCTTAATAGAATGGTGCTTTTATTCTGCTTATTTCAGGGAAGGAATTTGGATCTAATGAATGAAATCACATCTGGGCATCGCCTGGAAAAAAATGACAACTCATGTCATTTTTCTGATTTTCTTTACTGCACTGGTGAACTTTCTTATTTTCATTAAACTAGACTTATCAGTTTCTGCAATCATTCTTCATATGTTTGAGTCTCCAGTCCCCTAATCATCTTTGTTGCTCTTCTCTGCACTCTTTCTAGAGTCTTCACATCTTTTCTACATCATGGCGACCAAAATTGAATGTCATATTCCAAGTGTGGCCTTACCAAGGCCTTATAAAGTGGTATTAACCCTTCACGTGATCTTGATTCTATCCCTCTGTTTAAGCAATCTAGAACTGTGTTGGCTTGTTTTGATGGCTGCATGAATCTCCATATCTATGAGTCTCCATGTTCCTGAGGAAGGAAGGGAAGGGAAGGGAAAGGGAGGGAAGGGAAAGGAAGGAAAGGAAGGGAGGGAGGGAAGGAAGGGATGGAAGAAGGAAGGAAGGAAAGGAAAGGAAAAGGAAAAGAAAAGGAAGGGAGGGAGGGAGGGAAGAATGGAGGGAGGGAGGGAAGGAAGGAAGGAAGGAGAAAGGCAGGGGAACATAACAGAAGGGAAGAAAGGAAGGAAAGGAAAGGAAGGAAGGAGGGAAGGAAGGATGGAAGGAGAAAGGCAACGGAAGATAACATAAGGAAGAATGGAAAGAAGGAAGGAAGGAAGGAAGGAAGGAAGGAAGGAAGGAAGGAAGGAAAGCCATACAGTTTTCCATTGAGGCTTAGCTGAATGTCCAGTAGGTTTTCTGTGAAGCTATGAAGGAGAGAGGCTCATGACCCGGAGAAAGGATTTCTGTTTGCGTTTAGCGCTTCAGATTTTGCCTCTTTGCTGGCGGTCAAGAGCCCAACCCATTTATAGCCGTTATTTTGCGAGGAAGAAGAAAATGCTCTTTATAGGGCCGGTTCTTTTCCAAAAGCCATTACATGTGGACAAAGATTGCTTTCTCAGAAGTTGCATGCAACGAATGACGGGAACCCAGAAAAATCCAGGCTGCTGTCGGTGGCAACTTCTGTGTTGAAATAAGCGCGTCCGGCCTATTTCTGAGATCTTATTCATGAAAGCATGAATGCTTTGCAGACATTGTTTGAGGGGGTGGGAATAAAATAGCCTCAAAAGATGCAGTCCAGGGTAGCTCCGTTGTGTCCTCACACCCAGGGTGGTTAAAAATCGATGATTTTTTTTTTAAAAAAAACAATTGTTTTAAAAAATCTGATTTTTAAAAAAAATTAGATTGGATTTTTATTTATTTATTTAATGTGTCAAGCATGAATTAGATAACAGATATAAGTATAGACATGATTATGAATACATGAAATGGATACAAATAAATGGGGAACTAAGGACAGAGACAGTAGGCACATTGGTGCGCTTATGCACGCCCCTTACAGACCTCTTAGGAATGGGGTGAGGTCAACAGTAGACAATTTAAGGTTGAAGCTGTGGGGGTTTGAGGAAGTAACAACGGAGTCAGGTAGAGCATTCCAGGCATTGACCACTCTATTGCTGAAGTCGTATTTTCTGCAGTCGAGTTTGGAGCCGTTGACCTTGAGTTTGTATCTATTCTGAGTTTGTGTGTTGTTGCAGTTGAAGCTGAAGTAGTCATTGACAGGTAGGACATTGTAGCAGGTAATTTTGTGTACTACGCTTAGGTCGGATCGAAGACGGTGAAGTTCTAAATTGTCTAAGCCCAACATTTCAAGTCTGGTGGCAAAAGGGATTCTATTGTGAGCAGAGGAGTGGAGGACTCTTCTCGTGAAATACCTCTGGACTCTTTCGATTGTATTAATGTCCAATATGCATTTTTTAAAATCAAATGTATTTTAATCAAATGCTTTTGGAGTAACCTATCCAAAGAGAGCTTTCTATTTAAGGTACATTCATAATTTAGTGTATTCGGCATGAAATGGAGCTTAGTTAGGTAACATGAAGCTGTTTACTCTGCAATATTGGGACTGTCGGTGAGTCAACAGCAGATCAGAGATAGAAGTGGGTTCCTACCGGTAGGGTCTGTTTCAGCCGAATAGGTAGTAACTCCGGCAGACACGTGACTGTACTGGTTTTATCCTCGGCAGAGCCATCTTGATTTTCTGTTCTGCACATGCGAAAAACAATCTTCATTGGAAAAATGTACTTTCCCCCCCCTTTTTAATGTGCGCATGCGCAGACCGTTGTAGGTGCAAATGTGCGTGGAGGATACGTTTAGCATTCGTGTGAGCGCAAAATTTCTTGCCCGCCGAACAGGTAGTAATGGCGGCAGGAATCCACCCCTGGTCAGAGGACGAGCTGGTCTGGGACAGACATGACAATTGCTCTTTACAATATTATGATGATTTAAAAGGAATTGATTTAAATCAAGCCTTTTACTACATTGTAAATCGTGATTTACTTTGGCTTGATCTTAATCAAATCCAGCCTTCTCACAGTCTCGTGTTGTTGGCTTCTGCGAACATCAAAACATGCTCTTCAATTAGCTGAACAATAAACGTTTGAATTTCAATGCAGGGGTTAGAGACTTATGCCTCCTGGCTCCCGCTGATCTGAATGCATTTCCACTTCAGTCGGGAGGCCCTTCACAATGTGTGATTGTGCAAGGGGAGAGGCACACGTGCTGAGCATGTGTCTCTGATAGGCACAGGGAGTGATTGCTGACGGGCAAAAGAAACTCAAAAAGTGTGTTGGAAAAGCAGGGCGTAGGTGTCCCAGCTGAAAATGGAGTGGATGGGGGAGGAATACGGTAGTTCCTCCTGCATGCAACTGCTAAGAGGTAACAATGTTAGTATAAACCAGAGGCAGGATTGAATGACCAGGTTACTCCAGGAGGAGTATCTACTCCTACCTCTTTCTCAAGGGCGGAAAGAAAAAGAAACAATTTCATCATCTACTCAACATCAATGCACTATAAAGGCAATTTTTTATGCAACCAAATTAGGAATTGGACTAATGAGCAATGTTGATTTTTGTTTTTTGTTGGTCATGTGACTGGGTGGGTGTGGCCAACTCAACGTTACTCATGTCGATGGGCGCTTCGCCTTAGCTGTTACAATGTAATAAGGGTTAACCGGAGAGACAGTTTCTGTAAACAGAGCAACACAAATTAGGCTAGAAACAACACCAGAATGTTTCCTTCCTGCCTTCTTTACAGGATTAGCCCTGTAAAGGGGAAAAAATACAAAAAGAGATTTCTTCCAACAGCCACTTCTCCGAACTGCTTAGAAAGTCAACAACCGGTTCTCCCAAATAGTTGCAAACCCACCGAATCCCTCCACTGCGTCTAACCCCGATTGAGAGAGAGAGAAAGACGTGCTTTAACATAGGCCCCAGGAAGGAAAATCGAAGTTAGAAAAGAAGGAAAGGAAGCTGAAATTAAAATTAAGCAAAGCTGGGATGAGGCTGTTGTAACGGTGTCCCTTTTTCTAGAAATGTTCAACCCTCTGGGGCTTATTACATAGAGACTATTTGCAGCAAAGAGATATTCATTTCCAGTTGATCTTACTTAATCCTGGGAATGGGGATTTAAATTCCAGAGTCACTGAATTATATCAGCATGACAGAGAGCTCCTGGCAGGTGTTACCTAATTTAATAAATACTGAAGTGTCAGGTTTATGTGTAACTGAGGAAGGGGGAGGGGGAAGGAGGAGGAGAAAAAGAAGAAGAAAAAGAGGAGGAGGAGGAGAAGACGAGGAAGAGGAGAAAATCCAGAGAGGAAGACTAATAACTTTTGAAAGAACTACTGAAGAAGTTGTTTTAATCAGATGAAAAGGTGAAAGTGTAACTGGAATGGCTAACTTGAAGGCAAGTTGGGACACTGCCTCTATTGTTAACGATTGTTAATTCTCCTGGTTTGTGTCTTAAACTCATATAACAAATGGAAAATATTAGAATATGCACCAATCAGAGCAAGAATAGAGGTATAAATTTTCTCAGCTGCCCTGTTGCCTTATACCTTCTATAGTGACCTAGAAAGAAGAAAAATAAAGTTGGAGAAAGAGACAGTGTGAGCAAGTCACACATTCTGTCTAATTATGCTTCAAATGGGACAGAAGAAATAGAACAAAGGCAGGGCAGGGCAAGATAGGAAGATGAAGGAAGGAAGGAAGGAAAAAGGGAAGGTTAGGGAAGTGAAGGAAGGAATGAAGGAAGAAATGAAAAAGGGGAAAGAAGGGAAGGAAGGAAGGAAAAAGAGAAGATAAGGGAAGGAAGGAAGGAGGGAAGAAAGAAAGAAAGAAAAAGAAATGAAAGAGAGAAGGAAGGAAGGAAGGAGGGAAGAAAGAAAGAAAAGTAAGGAAGGAAAGAGTGAAATGAGGGCAAGGGAAGAGAATGCAGGGCAGGGAAAGGAAGGAAGGAAGGAAGATGCTTTCCAAGTTGCATTAAAAATGTGTTTGACAAATTAGACCAGATTCAGTTTATGTTTAAAAATAAGAAAAGGCTGAAAATTGTTATTGTCACTAATGAAAAGAAGTCAGTGGACTCTAGGTCTATCTGAAAGAGAATGGGATAAATTTCCATTTCCACTTTGACAGGTGGTTCATAACTGTCTGATTTGATTTGGATTTAACTATATTATGTCACATTCTGCAGTGAAATATTGTCCCTTTTTCCCCAAATGGGAACAATTGTGAAAGTAGACTTCTTAGGGTCAAACTAGATTTCACTTTTGCTTTGGGTTCTTCGGTACGTCATATGTATTTTTTCCTCTCAAAGTAAGGAACTCAGTGGTGGGATTCAACTTTTTTTTTAATGACTGGTTCTGTGGGCGTGGCTTGTGGGTGTGGTGTGGCTTTGTGGGCGTGGCTTTGTGGGCGTGGCAGGGGAAGGATACTGCAAAATCCCCATTCCCTCCCCACTCCTGGGGGAAGGATACTGCAAAATCCCCATTCCCTCCCCACTCCTGGGGAAGGATACTGCAAAATCCCTGTTCCCTCCCCACTCCTGGGGGAAGGATACTGCAAAATCTCCATTCCCACCCCACTCCTGGGGGAAGGATACTGCAAAATCCCAATCCCTCCCCACTCCAGGGGAAGGATATTGCAAAATCTCCATTCCCTCCCCACTCCAGGGAAAGGATACTGTAAAATCTCCATTCCCTCCTCACTCCTGGGGGAAAGGATACTGCAAAATCCCCATTCCCTCCCCACTCCTGGGGGAAAGGATACTGCAAAATCCCCATTCCCTCCCCACTCCTGGGGGAAGGATACTGAAAAATCCCCATTCCCTCCCCACTCCTGGGGGAAGGATACTGCAAAATCCCTGTTCCCTCCCCACTCCTGGGGGAAGGATACTGCAAAATCCCAATCCCTCCCACTCCAGGGGAAGGATACTGCAAAATCCCCATTCCCTCCCCACTCTAGGGGAAGGATACTGCAAAATCTCCATTCCCTCCCCACTCCTGGGGGAAGGATACTGCAAAATCCCCATTCCCTCCCCACTCCTGGGGGAAGGATACTGCAAAATCCCCATTCCCTCCCCACTCGTGGGAGAAGGATACTGCAAAATCCCCATTCCTCCCCACTCCTGGGGGAAGGATACTGCAAAATCCCCATTCCCTCCCCACTCCTGGGGGAAGGATACTGCAAAATCCCCATTCCCTCCCCACTCCAGGGGAAGGATACTGCAAAATCCCCATTCCCTCCCCACTCCTGGGGGAAGGATACTGCAAAATCCCCATTCCCTCTTCACTCTAGGGGAAGGATACTGCAAAATCCCCATTCCCTCCCCACTCCAGGGGAAGGATACTGCAAAATCTCCATTCCCACCCCACTCCTGGGGGAAGGATACTGCAAAATCCCCATTCCCTCCCCACTCCTGGGGGAAGGATACTGCAAAATCCCCATTCCCTCCCCACTCTTGGGGGAAGGATACTGCAAAATCCCCACTCCCTCCCTACCCCACTCACCTGCTTTCCAGCTCCGTTCCCCTGTGTAGGACAGTCACAAAAGAAGATCAGCTGGGAGGCAGCAGGGGTGGGGCCAGCCTATTTGCCGGTTCTCCGAACTACTCAAAATTTCCGCTACCAGTTCTCCAGAACCTGTCAGAACCGGCTGAATTTCACCTCTCAATCAACTGCTTATTAGTCTACTCTTCTTATTGGCCAGAATATTGTCTTGAATATAGAGTCATTTCTCTTTCAGATAAATACAATCATTTCCCCTTAGCTTTTGTCATTTGATGGGACTCGATTTATCTAAACTTTCAAGTGAGACTTATGCCTTTATGTTTTGGGACATCGTAGGGAATTCTTGTAAGGCACGCAAAGGGTTTTGTGCATCCTTAGACAGTGACATGATTATTGCTGGATTCCATATCTTTGGATGAAGAGCCAGCCAGATGATTCATCCATTAACAGGTGGCAATCTCTGGCTGAACTTGTTGGGACTCCAAAGCTAAACAGGGTCAAATTCGGTTTGCTTTCACTTGGATGAAGTACAGTTCCACCAAGAAATTCCAGAGTTTGTAGCCGAGGCTGAAAAGTAGAAGAGGAAAATTTCATGATATCATTGAAAATCCCTCCCTGGGAATTCCTTTATGAGTGTCTGGATTAATACTTTCCACACATTTAAAGAAAGTAAAGTTATCTTTTATTTATTCTTATTTATGTGAGATCCTTGATGTTCTCTGAGCTTGCTGGTTTTCATGCATATGTTTCACTGCCAAACTAGGCAACATCGTGATGATGTTACCCAGTCTGGTAATGAGATATCTGCGAGAAAACCACCAAGCTCAGAGAGCAAGAAGGGCCCTACAAACCTCCTCCTCCTCTCTATAATCCCTTCTTGTCTCCTTTTCCTGTCTACACTATATTCTCCTCCTCCTCTTCCTTCTGCTCCTCCTCCTCCTTTGTATAATTGCTGTCAACTTTTGGTTTCCTTCTCCTGTCTACAGTATCTTCTTCTCCTCCTCCTTCTATTCCTCCTCCTCTTCCTCCTCCTCCTCCTCCTCCTCCTCTTCCTTCTTTCTATGACTCCTTTCACCTTCTTGTCTCCTCCTGTTTATAGTATATTCTCCTCCTCCTCCTCCTCCTCCTCTTCCTTCTCCTCCTCCTTCTCTTCCTCCTCCTCTTCCTCCTTTCTATAACTCCCTTCACCTTCTTGTCTCCTTCTCCTGTCTATAGTATATTCTTCTCCTCCTCCTCTTCCTCTTCCTCCTCCTCCTCCTCCTCCTCCTCCTCCTCCTCCTCCTCCTCTTCCTCCTCCTCTTCCTCCTTTCTATACCTCCCTTCACCTTCTTGTCTCCTTCTCCTGTCTATAGTATATTCTTCTCCTCCTCCTCCTCCTCCTCCTCCTCCTCCTCCTCCTCCTCCTCCTCCTCCTCCTCCTCCTCCTCCTCCTCCTCCTCCTCCTCCTCCTCCTCCTCCTCCTCCTCCTCCTCCTCCTCCTCCTCCTCCTAAATTTCTATGTAGATTCTCAGTCATCCAGGTCATGGTTGTCCCAAAGGGGCTTTTTCAAAAGGCAACTGGACAGAACTTTTGAAAAAGCACCTTTGGGACATTTCTACTTTTACCTTTTACTTTTTTTGCAAGAGCTGAACTGATTCACATTTGGTTTCCAGGTGCAACACTAAGTAGTAGTCAACTATAAGGTCAGTTATAACTCAGGACCTGGTTATTTTGATATGACCACATTTTTTCAATTGTGTCTGCCTGTCCTATAAAAGATCTGATGGGCAGGACATGCTTGGGATCCTTCTCAAAACAAAGAAATCTTCTGCTCCTGCCCTCTGGAACACCGTTCCCCGAGGTTCATCTGAATTTGACCTTGCTGTCCTTCAGAAAAGATTTAAAAACTTGGCTTTTCCAACAGGCCACAGAGTGAAACAATTTGTGAGTCAACTTACTGATAAGGTACATTTGCTGATGACATATGTGCTAGTCATTCCCAACTCTAGGGGGCAGTGCTCATCTCCGTTTCAAAGCCAAAGATCCAGCGCTGTCTGAAGATGTCTCTGTGGTCATGTGGCCGGCATGACTAAATGACAAAGGCGCACAGAACGCTGTTACCTTCCCACCAAAGGTGGTCCCTATTTTTCTACTTGCATTTTTTACGTGCTTTCGAACTGCTAGGTTGGCAGAAGCCGGGACAAGTAACAGGAGCTTACTTTGTTACACGGCACTAGGGATTCGAACTACCGAACGGCCAACCTTTCGATCAACAAGCTCAGCGTCTTTGCCACTGAGCCACCACATCCCTCTTACTAAGGATGCATGGAAGGAATTTACGTCTTGGTATACCGTGTTCTTGTACCTTGCATGTAGTTGTGTATTCTTGTATGGCACCATTTGATGTAGCAGCCTTATAAAACCTAATAAAATAAACCACAATATTAATAATCAACAGACACATTCCAGTGCAATATAATTGATGCCCTATAATGGAAATGACCGTTTACCCTTTGTATTTTGCAACTCTTTAGCACAGTAGATGTTTTAGTTCAGTACATTATTTGAGATAGTGACTTTGCTGCAATAAGTGCGAAAAATGGTCATAAGTCACTTTTTTTCCCGGTGCTGTTGTAACTTTGGCCACTAAAGGACTATCTGTATAGTGTTGGTCTCTTTTATATGTAATATTTTGTATCAGTAATCATCGCATATTTGAAAAACACAGCTGATTGGTATCCCTTTGGGTTTTCTCCTTGCTAAGTCCTTGATTGAGATATTGTTTTCTACTTGTTTGTTTGTCTGGTGTTAATCTCTGCTTATCTGGTTGTAAATTGCTGTTGAAGACATATTTTGGGCTTTTTATTTCCTTCTTCACTTTTTCTTTATCTCTTTTGAATGGCGTGTAACAGTGGTGGGTTGCAGGAGGTACGCTCCGGTACGGGCATACTGGAGCCTGCCCGGCGCACCGGATACAGTTCCAGTATGGTGCTCCAGAGGGCCCGCCCACCCACCCAAGCTCCTTACTGGTCTTTTAAGTCTTTGGCGCTTCCACGCATGTGTACGGCACGTACAGCGCCTGCGCGACGCTCCTCTGGGCAGCTGGAGCATTGCGGAGGCTCGCAGAGGCGCTAAGATGCATGCAGAGGCACTAAGACACACGCGCACACAATCCAGAACGCACCACTGGCGTGTAAATATGGTTTACTTTTAATTATTTGCTCCATAAATTTATATGCCATCCATCTCAATATCAAGCAACTCTGGACAGTTTTATGCTTACGTTGCAAGATCCTACCTGGGTTGGTCACCAGTACCAGAGGCTTAGTCTTCCGAGCTTTTCAACTCATGCTGGAGCCCATCCTTAAGGAACCTGTCTCTACCGAATATGTGATTTGAGCTATTCTGCGCTCTGTGTTTATGTGGTGGCTGTTGGGTGCAGCTTCTTATTGTTTGATTGGCCAATGCTTATGTGTCTATTGATGACTGGTTTGTCTGAACGCTGAACCTCCGGGAAGTCCCTGGATTCCCTTGGCTTGGCCTAAGACACGCACATTTTCCTAATTGAAATGATGGTTGAGTCTGTCCGTGTGTGTTGAGATCAACAAAAAGACCGGGAAACATCCTTTATAGCAAGCTACCCCTAGATAAGCAGGGATTAACCCCAGGCAAACAAACAAGTAGAAAACAATGCCTTAATTAAGGAACTACCGAGAAAACCCCAACCCTAACCAGTAATGGGATTCAACCGGTTCGGGCAAACTGGTTGTTAAATTGCTGGCTGGCCCCACCCCTTCCTGCCCTGCCCCTTCCAGGAGTCCCCATGCACCCCATTTTGGCTCCCAAATAAGGGCAGGGAGGCCTAGTTGGCCCAAAACAGGGTGTGTGGGGGAAGTGCAATGGGGCTCTCCATGGCCCATTTTTGCTCCCAGGGGGTGCAGGAGGCCGAGTGCTGCCTGTCACACCCCCTCGCCATGCCCATCATGGCCACGCCCACCCAGCCGGTCATTAGGGCAGAGAACTTATTGTTAAATTATTTGAATCCCACCACTGATCCTAATCCCTCCACCAACAGTGCCAGGCAAGCTACTTACATGAAGAGGCAGCAAAGTTCACACTCCCTCACACTGATACCGTAACCTACTTGGGTATTGGAATCTCCGCCACCCAGCTGAGAGAGCATCAAGGACTCCGTAGGAAGCAATTTAGAGAGCGTAGGAAGACTTCAGGTTTTGGAAAAAGAATGGTTTCTTGTACGCTCACTTGGGGGGAGGAAACCCTTTCATGCGTGGAAATCTGAGCCGTGTGGTTTTGCCAAGGTCACGGGGACCGGCGAGGTACTTATAAACTTATGCTTCAGAGGGCGGCTTTCATGTGTGCCTGTTTCCAAACATTTCAGACAGTTTGGACCCCGAGGGAAGCTCTTTCCAATTAACTTTTTCATCTTGTGGCTTTGGGAGTCTGTCCATATATGGGAAGCCTAGGAAAGGAGTCTCGGTTCCTACGAAAGAGGGCTAATCTTTAAAAATTTAGCCATTTGTCGTGTTGGTAGATTTCTCCAAGTTTTGATTAAGTTCTTAGAAACTAATAGCCTCTTCTTCCTTCTTCTTTCTTCCTCTCCTCCCTTTCCCATCAATTTCCTCCCCCTTCCTTTCCCTTCCCTTCCCTTCTTTTCCTTCCCCTCCCCTTCCTTTCTCATTTCCTTTTCTTTTCCTATTCTTTTCCTTCTCCTTCCTTTCCTTTCCTTCTTTCCTTTCCTCCCCTCCTTCTTCCCCCTCCCCCTCTCCTCTATAAATGTTGTTCCTTAAAGAAAGACCAGTCCAAACTGCATTTTATTCCTGTGTGGGTTTTGTGATAAAAATCACTGCAACATCTGTCTGTAAGAGCAACATAGTAAAAGCTCTTTGTGATGAGAAGGGGTCAAATTCTGTTTTAATTGAGTTCTTAACCACTAGATTAAAAGAGCAATTAAAAGAGCACTAAGGTTTATGTCCTGGTTTTATGGTTAATTGAGTCAAAATGTTGACCAGGCATGTTAACATTTTAAAGGTTAATCTTCTAATAAAGAGAAAACTTACTTATACAGCAAAAAAAATAAGAACTGATAGAAGAGAATGTTAGTAACTCAAGGTTGAATTGTGGATCCTTGGTGCTTTATATTCTTGAAAGACTAATAATAGTTTATCTACCTACCTAACGGTAGATAGTGGGATGTGGTGGCTCAGTGGCTAAGATGCTGAGATTGTCGATCAGAAAGGTCTGCAGTTTGGCGGTTCGAATCCTGAGTGCTGTGTAATGGAGTGAGCTCCCGTGACTTGTCCCAGCTTCTGCCAACCTAGCAGTTCAAAACCATGTAAAAATGCAAGTAGAAAAATAGGGACCACCTTTGGTGGGAAGGGAACAGTATTTTGTGCGCCTTAGGCGTTGAGTCATGCCGGCCACATGACCACGGAGACATCTTCGGACAGCGCTGGCTCTTCGGCTTTGAAACGGAGATGAGCACCGCCCCCTAGAGTCGGGAACGACTAGCACATATGTTCGAGGGGGACCTTTACCTTTAATGGTAGATAAACCATTATTACAGTCTTACAACCAGAGACCATTAATGTGTAAACTTTGCTCCAAATGTCTTGTAAATTATCATTGAATTTTCTCAAATGCACTGATTGTTGATAAAACTGATTGTTGGTATGGCCTCTAAAGCAGCTTTTTTAAAAAATGTGTTTTTATATATATGTTACTGTTTTTATATCACAAATTCCATTTCTAACTTGAACCTAGAAATACCTTTCTAGGTAACAAGTGTGTTAAAATTTAAACCTCCTCATTAAACACTACAGAATTTTCTGAGACAATCAACGTACCCAGGTGCTAATTTGAAGATAAAACTGGCGTTTTCATTGAATGTCTTACTATTCAGCAGTTTCAGTGTGATTATGTTTTGTAAGCGCTCGCAATTTATAAAGGCATCATTAGAATGAACTGATCTATCGGAGGAAATGCTTTTATTGCCCAATAAAACTATTTCTGTTCACCATTTCCCCCCACCCCCAAAAAAATTCCATTTCTCATTGGTAATAGATTAGAATATAGAATAACAGAGTTGGAATTGCTTTCTCATGGATAAGATCCAGTGGTGGGTTCCGGCCAGGGGTGGGTTCCTGCCTCTTCCAACCTCTTCTGTAGAAGAGGTTCCATGAATCTACAGTGCCGTTTAGAACCGGTTCCAGCTCCCTCCCCCCGCCCGTCCACACATCATCAAGATGAAGAGCAAGAGGAGGAATTCTGGGAGTTGAAGTCCACAAGTCTTAAAGCTGTCAAGTTTGAACACCCTGGGGTTTTTTTTTCTAAAAGGTTAGGGGTGCAAAGGTCTTGTAACTTGACAGCTTTAAGACTTGCGTGCTTCAATGCCAGAGTTCCTGAGCCAACATTTTGGTTGCTAAGCAAGAGTGTTGTTAAGTGAGTTTCACTACATTTGACAAGTTGGCCACACCCAACCAGTCACATGGCTGGCAAGCCACTCCCACCCAGTCACATGGCTGGCAAGCCACTCCCACTTGGTCACATGGCTGGCAAGCCACTCCCACAAAGCAGGCCACACCTACAGAAGAGGTTCTAAAAAAATTTGAAACCCACCACTGGTTCCAGCAGCCGCCATTGCTGTTTGGCTCAAGGACGCACATGGGCAGTACAATGAAAATTGCTCTGTGCATGCGCAGAAGCCAAAAACAAGGTAGTGGCATCTATGGCTCCAACAGGAGAACTGGTTCGGGGGCGTGGCAGGCATGGATTGCTACTGGCTCCAGCCACCCACGCCGCCAATCTACTACTGGTTCACCTGAACCAGTTAGAACCCAAGAGATGACATCTCTTTCCCAAGGACATCTAAATCAGTTTAATTATCTTTAATGGGGGAAATACAATAAAATGGGGCTGACAGTTAGTATCAGGGATTGGCCAGGATTTTGAAGGTTGAAAAGAATAATTCTTTAATAGCGTCCGTGTGGTACACATTAAACCTTCCTGCTTTTTTTTTGTTTTAAATCAATAGAAATCATAAGTGGTATAATTGAAGATCAGGAAATAAAATCTCTGGTCCAGTGGTGGGATTCAGCCAGTTCGGACAGGTTTGGGCAAACCGATAGTTAAATTGCTGGCTGGCCCCTCCCCACCCCATACCCCTTCCAGGAGTCCCCCCCCCATGCCTCATTTTGGCTCCCAGGTAAGTGCAGGGAGGCCTACCAAGCCCAAAATGCGGTGCAGGGGTAGTGCGGCCCCCCACACCCCCCTAGGAGGTTTTACGGAGGCCTACTAGGCCCAAAATGGTGGGGGATGGAACATCAAACACACCCCACAGCCCATTTTGGCTCCAAGCAGGATACAGGAGAAACTGTATCCTGCCTTGCAGGAACTCATCAGCAATTAGGTCTCTGGCAGCATTTCAAGGGAGAAAAAGGTGGGTGCTTATCAGCATTCCCCTCAAAGACTTTGACAACTCGAGCAGACATCTGTCGGACTCTTCACAGACTGTTTGTGAATCATTACGGGGCTGTGAATGACCATAATTCACAGCCATTTAAATAAAATAGGGTTTTGGGGACTAAGCGTGTGATTTATACTTTATCAGGTCAGAACAGATATCAATAATATTCTGAGAACTTGCAAGATCATTTTCAAATTCATCGATCGCCAGGAAGTCATTGTGCTCGTGAGGCGGAAAGCAGAGGGAAACCTGAAGAGTAGACCTTCCCAAGGACTGTTATTCTTGTGTCAGCAACTGGACAGGCAAGAGAAATTTGGGTTGGGACCTTTAGCCCAGATCTTCTCAAGCTGCAAAGAGACTTGGCAGAGGAATAAACTCCTTTGGCCTTGGAGCTCGCTGACATTTACAGGTGTCAAGAGAGCTGCAAGATGATCCTGGAAGGTTGGATTTCAGGCACAATATTATTTTGGGAACGCTGTGAGACCTTCTAACGAAAGATGGGCCAAGCGAGTTTGGGACAGTTCAAAAGTTCTTCTCCTCTTCACAGATTTAGATGGGAAGGTTATTCTGGGTAACTGAGATTGGAAGCTTCGGCATGAGGCCGGCTCATCGAATTGACAGCAAAGTAGACTTGTCAGGGAAAAGGATAGAGCTTGGTATCTATTTCTGGGTCCCACATTTGGGGACTGTTTTGTGGAAAGTGTTTTAGGATTGAGTGAGAATATTGGCAGGACAAAGGAGCTGCCTGAACACATTTTCTAAGACTTCATTTACTTCTGCTCACTGGTGCATCTAAATGCAAAGTAGCTGCTATATCTTAAAGAGATATTAGAAGAAGGTCTGATATCCATACCGTTTGCCCACATGCAATAAATGCACATTTATAAAAATATGACAGCTACGAAAGGGAATATTAGTAGCTCAGGGTTGAAATGAGGGGTCCTTGGTGCTCTCTGAGTTTGGTGGTTTTTCTTGCGGATGATTCATGACCCAAAGTATTTTGTCCAGCAGTGACGTGCAGTCAGGTGAGGCAAGTGAGGCACAGCCTCACCACTCTCATCATGAGGAAAAAAAAGTAAAAGGAAAAAGCTGAGCTAGTTGCTGCCTCACCGTGGATGACTCTGCTTAATCTCACTGGTGCTCTCCCTCCCCAAGTGTAGTGACTTCCTCCCCAGGCCCCCATTCATTTCTCTCTCACACACACACAGCTGGATAAAACTATATAAAAATCTAGCCCAGCTTCACTGATTACAGGTTTGAAAAGGCAACGTGGCTCCACCTGCAATCAAACTACACTTGGGGAGGGAGAGCACAAGCGAGCACTGAGGAGACCACAGGAGGAGGCAGGAAGCCAGGCAAAGAGCCATGCTGTAGTACACACACTCCCCCCCAGCCTCTTTCTTTTGGAAGGCTCAGCTCCCCTCTGCCTCTCCTCTCACCCCAGCCTGCCAGCAGGAGGTGGTAGGTGGGCTTTATTGTGTTCCAGGCATTTCCCACCCAGACAGCAGGCTGCATTTGCAATGGTGGAGGTGTTTGGGAAAGGCAGCAGGGGAATGGGAGGGGGGATGGCAGAGGAGCTGCTTTCAAGCCACTGGAAAAGATATCCAATCCAACTTTTGTGTGTGTGTGGGGGTTTGTTTGAGAGTGAGTGAGAGAGGGAAGGGGTAGAAGAGATAGTCCAATCCAACTTCTGTGTGTGTGTGTTTGAGAGAGGGGGAGGAAGGGAGAGAGGGAGGAAGGAGGGGAAGGAGAAGAAAAAGAAAAAGAAAGAAGGAGCAAAGGAGAAAAACAAATGCTGTTGCTTTAAATTGGAACTGAGCATGCCTGGCTGTGGAATTCTGGGAGTTGAAGTCCACAAGTCTAAAAATATTTGAAACTCAGCACTGTGTCAGTGCCTCACCAATCATAAACCTCACCGCACGTCACTGTTGTCCAGGATGGCCTCACCTCGATCTTAAGACCTTCTCTAAAGGCACAAAATAGCAATAAGAAAAAGCTCCATCTGGTCGTACAATAGCAGGTTTAACTCTGGTTTAGTTAGTCCTTACACAAATGTTGCAAGCCTATCCATCTATTATTGCTTCATTCATACAGATGCAGCCTTTATTATGTTCAGGGTTTCTTCCTTCTTTCTTTCTTTCTTTCTTTCTTTCTTTCTTTCTTTCTTTCTTTCTTTCCTTCCTTCCTTCCTTCTTTCCTTCCTTCCTTCTTCCTTCCATTTCTTTCTTTCCTTTCTTCCTTCCTTCTTTCCTTCCTTCCTTCCTTCCTTCCTTCTTTCTTTCTTTCTTTCTTTCTTTCTTTCTTCTTTCTTTCTCTCTCCTTCCTCTTTCTTTCTTTCTTTCTTTTTCTTTCTCTCACACTTTCTCTCTCTCTCTTCGTTCCTTCCTTTCCTTCTTCCCTCTACTCCTTCCCCATTTTCCTTTTTTCCTTTTTTTCCTTTTTTCCTTTTTCCTTTTTCCTTTTTTCCTTTTTTCCTTTTTTTCCTTTTTTCCTTCCTTCCTTCTTTCTTTATTTCTTTCTCTCCTTCCTTCCTCTTTCTTTCTTTCTCTTTCTCTCTCACTTTCTCTCTCTCTCTCTCTCTTTCTTTCTCTTTCTTTTTTACAGCATCCAATGTTTATTTTTTCAAGTGAGAACTTTGATAAAAGTGTTCTTCATTCTTAAAGATATAGGTAAGATCTCCTAAAGCCTTAAAGTCTAAGGCTACTATATATTAAATTACTATATTAAAAAGTTAAGTATAAAAAGTGTAAAGAGGGGGACATAACTAAGGCCGAATATCAGCAAATAGCCCGAGCCTGTAAAGATGAAGTAAGGAAAGCTAAGGCTCACAATGAAGAAAGGCTTGCCACAAAAGTAAAAACATAATAGCAAAAAAGCTTCTTCCAATATGTTAAAAACAAGAAAAAGGTTAAGGAAACAATTGGTCCCGTGCTGGGAGAAAGTGGCAAGAAGGTGACAAGCAACAGGGAGAAAGCAGAACTATTTAACTCATGTTTTGCATCTGTCTTTACACAAAGGGATAAAACAGTCCAACCTATCAAAAACAGCACCACTAAAAATCAGATTAGGAACACAAGTTGAAATAGGGAAGAAAATGGTAAGAGAGCACCTGTCTACCCTAGACGAGTTCAAATCACCAGGACCGGATGGATTACATTGTTGGCCAACCTGATCTGCAACTACATGAATTCCACTTCGTAACAGATCAAGGCGAATAGTGTCCCGGGATAATGTTGCAGGATGCAATATGGATCAATCACCAGGACCAGAAGTTTCCTCTTCCAAGCTTTCAGACTCATGCCGGAGCCCATCTTCAGGGAACTTCTCTCTAGCTGGGAGAAGATGGACTCCAGAACAAATTTGAGAGCCTGGAAGGCAAAACCTGTGGTCCTGGTGACCAAGATTGCATCCTAGTTAGTAACCCCATAGATTTGAGTGAGTATCTGAGACTGTTGGCCATAAATGTTTGCAACTCAAGATCTTGGGCCAGATATTAAAGCCATGCTAGAAACATTTGATGCCCATCATACTTCAACTGTCTGGAGACTGCCCAAGGGAAGGTTGTCGATTTTGGGGTTGTTTGTAGAGTTCTTCATACCCTTCCTTCCTTGATTGATTATGCCACAGAAGCACACCACATGGAGATAGCTGTGCAAGACTGTTTCTATGACTCCACTCTATCCAGCGAAAGGAGCGAGTCTCTCCTTTTGTTTTGTTGCACATTGACAAGTGTGGACGGGTGTGAGCATTGGCTAAATCCAAGGCTACTACAGCTGGCAACAGCTGTATTCCCTTTTGCACAATGAGGCGGTTGAAAAAAAAATTGGCTTCTTCCGAAGTCCAGCTATGAAGCCCGTGGCTTGGTGAACAGCTGTACCTTTAGCTCAGGCTGAATAACTGCTTTGGCACCAAGGAGATCCTCAGGGATGTTTGGGATGCTGATATTTAAACAAGTCTATTTCAGCGCATCTAATGGCTACATTGGGAACCAAAGAAACATCTTGAGTTTTTAAAAAGAATCAATTGACTGGGGGGGGGGGGTGAGGGGGACTCCATCAAGGCTACTTATTGTGCAATGCTATTTCTAGATCTCTGTTCCGGTTGATTGTTCCCCCTCCCCTCTACTCATTAAAAGATTCCACATAAATGAAAACCACAATTTTGGCAGCTGGGAAAAAAGAATGCTAAGCAGATCAGCTTCTCTTGCCCCTCCCTTTCTCTCTCTCTCCCTCCCTCCCTCCCTCCCTCTCTCTCTCTCTCTCTCTTATCTAGCTAGCTAGCTAAATAGAGATAGATAGATAGATAGATAGATAGATAGATAGATAGATAGATAGATGAAAGAAAGAAAGAAAGAAAGAAAGAAAGAAAGAAAGAAAGAAAGACATATACAGAGGTGGTATTCAGCAGGTTCTGACTAGTTCGGAGAACCGGTAAATACCACCTCTGACTGGCTCTGCCCCCATCTATTCTTTGCCTCCCAAGTCCCAGCTGATCAGGAGGAAATGGGGATTTTGCGGTAACCACACCCACCAAGCCACGCCCACCAAGTCACACCACGCCCACCAAGCCACGCCCACAGAACTGGTAGTAAAAAAAAATTGACTCCCACCACTGGAGAGAGAGACAGAGACAGAGCCAGAGAGCCAGAGAGAGAGACGAACAGATAAATAGATAAATAGACAGAGATAGATAGATAAACAGACAGACAGATAGATTATCTATAGAGATAGATAGATAGAAAGATAGAAAGAAAGAAATGGGATATTTTAACTGTCATTTGAGTAAAAGCTTTTCCCCCTTTGCTATTTGCTGATTCTCAGTCCGTTGTGGGTTTGGTTCATGTGTCAGGGAAGATGGAGACAGGAGAAGGAACAAATATATATTCTGACATAAAAACTTTCCCCAGCAGCGAGGAATGTTCAGGCGTCCACCTGACCCGGGGCCCTTTGTCCTTCCTCCTTCTTCGTCTTCAACTCACTTCCGCCAGAGCCGTAGGTTCTTTGCCTTCAGGAAAGCTACTCCAGTTAGGAAATCAATATGTCGCCATTGGCTGGAGGCAGAGATGCTTATGGCAGCAGATTTTGGCACTAATTGCACAAGCGGCCGCAGGTCCTTTAGAGGAAAGGAGCTGATCCCACCAAAAAAAATTGCTGCCCTAAGAAGAATTAGAGGAGGCTTTTGACCAGGCTCTGGACTTTCTTGGAAGGACGAGGCCTCTTTATTTTTAATGGCCAATTCCTTGAGAGGGAGGGGGTTATAGTAGTTATAGGACCTCCAGTTTCCTACCTTTGGATGTCCCTTCTCCTCATCCAGGCTTCCACCTCCACCCATTTAATTCCAGCTTTTCTTAATTTTTCCTTCCCTCCCTGTTTTTCTTTCTTTCTTTCCTACTTTATTTCTTTCCCTTCCATCCCCCTCTTTCTTTTTTGTATATCTCTTTTGTTCTTTTTTTTTGCTCTTTTGCTCTTTCAGAAGGAAGGAAGGAAGGAAGGAAGGAAGGAAGGAAGGAAGGAAGGAAGGAAGGAAGGAAGGAAGGAAGGAAGGAAGGAAGGGCAATATCAGTTAGACTTATATACTGCTTCACAATGCTTTCCAGCCCTCTCTAAGCACTTTACAGAGTCAGCCTCTTGTCCCCAACAATCTGGCTCCTCATTTTACCCACATCAGAAGGATGGAAGGCTGAGTCAACCTTGAGCTGGTTAGGATCAAACTCCTGGCTGTGGGCAGAGTCAGCCTGCAATATTGCATTCTCACCACTGTGCCACCAGGAAGGAGAATGGGAAAGGGAAGAAGGAAGGAAGGAAGGAAGTAAGTAAGTAAGGAAGGAAGGAAGGAAGGTTTACAGAATCAGTCTCTTACCCCCAACAATCTGGGTCCTCATTTTACCCACCTCGGAAGGACGGAAGGCTGAGTCAACCTTGAGCCTGTTGAGATTCGAGCTGCCAAATTGCAGGTAGCCAGCAGTCAGAAGAAGTACCCTGCCATACTGAACTCTAACCCCTGTGCCACCATGGCTCATAGATTATGGACTATTATGGATTGTCATCTGCCAGTCAGATTTAGTGCTGGATTGAATAGATCAATACTATGACTCCAGATTTGCTATATCATTAAATTTATTACAAGTGAAGTTGGCTGGTTTTTTTAGTTCATTTTCAGAAAGTGTTTTCAAAAATTGAAAGGAAAGCAACAATTTTTACAATGACACAAATACAAGAGAAGCAGGCAACCGGCAGTGTTCACAGCATCAAACTATGTTGATATCAACCCAGCAACATGCATGCATTGAGGTCATCATGCAAATACTCCATGCTTGCATTCCATTTTAATAGAAACACATCAGTGGTGGGATTCTGTGGAGTGACCTCACATTGGTGGCCATTTGACACCCACACACCCTTCAGGCCATTCAGTTTTAAAGCAATGAGTGTCCGTATGTGTATGTGTGAATGAATGACATAGCCCAACTAAGCCTATGTCCCCGTAATGACACTATCACACATGGTAGAAATGACCTATTTAAAAATGATTTATTCCAAAATATTCATAGACAGGAATATTCATACTGCAGGATTAGAGCAATCCAATGTGGGTTTTTTTTTAAAATGATGTGCAGTAAACCCTAAACATTGACAGGCCTGGCCTGTTAATTTTATCTAATTTTTTAAATGTTAGTGTTATATTAATTGGGTTTGTTTTTTGGATTGTTTCTAATTTCCTTTTAACTTTTGTAATATGTGTTTTTTTAATGCTGTACGCCGCCCTGAGTCCTTTGGGAGAAGGGTGGCATATAAATCCAATAAAACAAACAAACAAACAAACAAACAGCAATTAATATAAGGATGGTGTAATTAAATCCAATTCCTTCATTCTGCAACTGTCCAGCATTAAATAAAGGCATTCTAATAATCCAGTGCTGGAGAGAATCAGATTGTAAAAATATATATCAAGGAATTCAATATTGTAAATAGTAATTATAAATTCATAATTAAAGGTAAAGGTTCCCCTCGCAGGAATATTGGCCATTCCTGACTCTAGGGGGCGGTGCTGATTTCTGTTTCAAAGCCAAAGAGCTGTCCGAAGACGTCTCTGTGGTCATGTGGCCGGCATGACTCAATGCTGAAGGCACACGGAACGCTGTTCCCTTCCCACCAAAGGTGGTTCCTATTTTTCTACTTGCATTTTTTTACGTGCTTTTGAACTGCTAAGTTGGCAGAAGCTGGGACAAGTCACGGGAGCTCACTCCATTACGCGGCGCTAGGGATTCGAACCACCAAACTGCTGACTTTTCTGATCGACAAGCTCAGCGTCTTAGCCCCTGAGCCACCCCTCTCCAGAAATATTGGCTGGAAAAAATGGTGCCATAGAATGAAAGCAAAATTCCCCTCGTGTATCCATTATTATATTTTTTTATTGACTTTATTTTTGGCTGTTTTATCCTTGGGGCAAAATTACCAGAAATGGAAGATGTTTTCTCCGAAACATCTTTTCTTTTAAATTTCTCATTCTAGCATAGCTGGCTATGCTGAAGGAAGGGAACAGGTCCAAAGAGACCCAGTGAATTCTCCATTTAAATAAGTATTTGACTCTTCTTCAACTTTTTAACTTACACTCTGTTGGCTTAATTAGGAAAGGCTGAATTAGCACTGGAGTAATTCACTTTTTTCTCACCAGCAGCAATTAAATAGGAAGGAACATTTCACGATCTGTTTCCTAGTGTTGAAATTTTACAAGCAAACGACAGTAAAAAAAATTTTTTTTTTTTGCAAGACGCTTGTTAACGGTTGGGTGTTGTACCAATTTTCTCACGTCGTACAAACTTTATACATTGTGATAACGCAGTGGTGGCAGTATTATATTTCTGAAAAGTTGAAATCTCTCTTCGCTGCTCACCCTTACTCCAAGAATAAGTGAAATACTTTTTTCATGAAGTTAATGCTTCAAGGCACTGGAAGGGTTCTTTATTTCTGTTCTTTGCCAACACAGAAGCTTGAGTTTCGGTCCTTGACAAGAGACAGATTGGGGATTTAAGTAGCTTTTTTTCTAAACTGCTCTGCTCTAATCCTACGTCCCTGAAGGCTAGGAGTAAATTGACAGTGAAACACCTACTACTGACAAATGCTTTCCAGAAATCTCTCCAGTTCCCAAGATGATGACTTGTAGACCTCAACGCAAAATTGTTTGACCTAATTTGAGATCCATTACTCAGGAAGATAATAGATAGATAAATGATAGATAGATAAATGATAGATAGATAGATAGATGATAGATAGATAGATGATAGATAGATAGATAGATAGATAGATAGATAGATAGATAGATAGATAGATAGATAGATAGATGATGATGGATGGATGGATGGATGGATGGATGGATGGATGGACAGTCAGACAGACAGACAGACAATACATGGATTGATGGATGGATGGATGGATAGATAGATAGATAGAGGATAGATAGATATAGATGGCTAGCTAGCTAGGTAGACGATAGATACATAGACATGGATGGATGGATGTGATAGATTGATAGATAATGGATGGATGGATGGATGGATGGGAGATAGATAGATAGATAGATAGATAGATAGATAGATAGATAGATAGATAGATAGGTTAGAGGATAGATAGATATAGATGGATAGCACTCTAGGTAGATGATAAATACACAGAAATGGATGGATGGATGAATGGATGGATAGATAGATATAGATGGCTAACTAGCTAGGTAGATGATAGATACATAGACATGGATGAATGGATGTGATCGATTGATAGAGATATAGATAGATGATAGATAGATAGATAGATAGATAGATAGATAGATAGATAGATAGATAGATAGATAGGCAGGGATGGATGGATGGATGGATGGATGGATGGATGGTAGGTAGGTAGGTAGATGATAGATAGATGATAGATAGATGATAGATAGATGATAGATAGATAGACATAGATTGATAAATGACAGACAGACAGACATAGCTAAATAGACCGAGGATAGATACAAGATATATAGAGACAGACAGACAGACATTCAACCTAAATGAAACCCTTAGTTGAAGGCAACCATCTTCCAGAAATGGTTGAAGTTTCATTTCTGCCATTAGGACGGAGCTATTATGGGTTAAATTGATTCCCATTCTTGAAAACGCATGGTGCGGATACTGTGAAGATGCAATCTGCTTCCCTCGAAGCCCCCCTGTCTGAATCCAGAGAATGAACATGTTTTGGCATTAAGCTATTTGGACGGCTTCATCATTCCTCCGGCATCACATGGAGATATTTCTAAACGATCTTCAGAATTGGCAATTGGGCTCAGTGGCTTAGAATCACACACACAGACAAACCCACACAATAGCTGCAATAAATAACCCTTATTATTTTATTGTTGTTATAAATTTCGGGCATCCACAGTTTTTGTATTAAAAAAAAGAGGTCACAACAGGGACTGCGGTGTTGCAGCTAAAGTTATGCCTAGTTTTTACGCATCACAGGCCATTGTTACGGTTCAGCACGCAGTCAGCCAGATGTTTAGACTGGATTTGGCCATTTTTGTCTGCCTGCCAAGTCCCTCCCAAGGATGGGCAGATGTTGCTTTTTGATGGTGTAAAAGATACAATTAGGATTGCAGTTCATCACACAGCCAGCCAGATGTTTAGACTGGATCTGGCATTTTTGTCCACCCATCAAGTCCTTCCAAGCTCCTGGGAGAGGCAAAATGTTGCTTGATGGATTGGATTGTGTGAAAGATATAATGGTTATTAACATGGTTCATCACACAGCCAGCCAGATGTTTATACTGGATTTGGCATTGTCCACCTGCAAGGACACCAGATGTTGTTTGATGGTGTTAAAGATAGCAATAGCACTTAGACTTATATACTGCTTCACAGTGCTTTTACAATCCTCTCTAAGCACTTTACAGAGTCAGCATATTTGCCCCCAACAATCTGGGACTTCATTTGACCCACCTCGGGAGGAGGGAAGGCTGAGTCAACCTTGAGCCTGGTGGGATTTAAACTGCCATATTGCAGGCAGCCGGCACTTAGCAGAAGTAGCCTGCAGTACTGCACTCTAACCACTGCGCCACCACGGCTCTAACAATTATTATTATTATGGCTCATAAAACCGCCTGCCAGATGTTCAGAGTGGATTTGGCATTTTTATCCAACCGTCGAGTACGTCTTAAGGACCTAGGACAGCCAGACCTGGGATGTTTGGTGGTGATCAAGGAATCATCCATCAAGGAGGTCAGATGCGCTGAGTAAAGATGCCTTTTGTGATTGGCCGAAAGTGATTTTGTCAATGTATTATCATCATTATTGTTTTCAGATTTCACATTTTGATCTGTAGGAACCTTACGGCCTGACATAGTTTAGCTTCAAAGAGATGAGAGAAGGGATAGATATGATAATAATAGGATAGGATAGGATAGGATAGGATAGGATAGGGGAGGGAAGGATAGGATAGGATAGGATAGGATAGGATAGGGGAGGGGAGGAGAGGAGAGGAGAGGAGAAGAGAAGAGAAGAGAAGAGAAGAGAAGAGAAGAGAAGAGAAGAGAAGAGAAGAGAAGAGACAATGCAATGGAATGGAATGAAGTAGAGTAGAGTAGTCTAGGAAGGGATGGGATGGGATGAGATTGGGGAGAGGAGAGGAGGGGAGGGGAGGGAAAGGGAGGGGGGGCAATAAGATATAAGTTTTCACTTTTTTCTATGACCTCACTGTGTACACACACACACACACACACGACCGTCCATTTGGAATATACATAGCGGAAAAAAGAATCTTGAGAGATAACTAGGTTGATACTGTATGTGGTATAAAGCTATTGCTATAATGTTATAATAATATACGTAGTTTAATATAATATAATTTATAAATTAAAAGGTGGGAGGGAAAAGATTAAAGATAGCGAAGGGAAAGCAACTCCGATCTTAAGCACTCTAACTTTTAACCCCTCATGTCTTTTATCTTTCTCATTTTGCTCCAGCTTTATTTTTAATTCTTATTTCAATTCATACTTTCAACCTCTAGATCCATGGCATTGAAGGAACCTTCAATTTTTTTTTCTTTTCCTTTTTTGCTTTAATTGAACAAAAAAAAAACAAAAAAAAACACCCTTCCCATTTATGTTCTAGCACCTCCCTCAGCCTAAGTAATTTGTGTGTGCCATTCTGGGCATCAAAATGCAGATTTTTATAGGCTGTGTCCATGCAGAAGTTGTGGGAGCCTCATCCCTGGAGGCTTTCAAGAAGAGACTGGACTGCCATCTGTCAGAAATGGTGTAGGATCTCCTGCTTGGGCGGAAGGGGGTTGGACTAGATGACCTGCAAGGTCCCTTCCATCTCTGTTAATCTCTAAGTGTTGATCAAGATAATACGAATCAATCTGTTCTCTTAAAAATACAGAATTTTGACCACAATTTGTGGCTTGTGGTGGCCTCTGCAGCCTTGTTCTGCTATCTCTTTTAGGACTGAAGAGAACTAAAGATGATCTTGGCATGGACTTCTGGAGTAATTCCTAATTCCCGGCCATGTAGTTCTGTTTGTTTATTTCCCGAGTCTTTAAACAGTTTGTTTTACCAATTAGATTTATCCCTGACATGCTGTGTGTTTGAAAAGGGAGCCCCGCAACATCTGGTTTGCAAATTGACAACGCACATCAAAGGATGCTCTACGGCCATCGGCAAACTGCCTCGTGTAAGAAGGAAAGGACCGCCTGTTTCAAATCTTGCCGAATCTGTTCATGGTTGACATCAAAGACTTAAGCCACCTTAGATCAGGTTCTTCGTTCTGTAGGCTAAGGTTACATGTGCGTAGGCAGTGACCTTCCAAACCAAGATGGGACATCTGTTAGAGCTTGTTCCAAAGAGAGTTTGAATGTTGGGGGATTGAGTAACTCCCCCATGTATCTTAACTAACCCTAACCCTAACCCTTGGTGGTTCTCTTATGTACTATCCAGTATTTAGCTTTTTATGAGTCCAATTATTAATCTGTCCAAGGCTATTTTTCCAGAGTTGAGGGTTCACGCTATTTGAAGAAGTAACACATTCTGACTTCAACTCTTGAACTAAACAAATGGGACTTTTCTGGAGGAAATCAAACCAGGAATGTTCTATTCTTGATATATCCCCAGCATCTTGAGATATCCTCCTCCTCTTTTTCTTATTCTTCTCATTCTATCCTCATCCTCATTTTTCTCATCCTTTTCTTTCTTCTTTCTTTCCTCCTCCTCTTCTTCTTCCTCTTCTTCTTCTCCTTCTCCTCCACCCAGTCTCACTATCGAGTGACCCTATTTCCATCATGGCAAACCTATGGCACAGAGGTGGCATGCAGAGCCCTCTCCCTGGGCACGGATGCCGTTGCCAGCTGCTCTTCTGGTTTCCAGTGGGCACATGTGCGCCGGCCCGATGGTCTTCGGGGACACCAGAGTGCCTGAAAACAGTCTGAAAAAGGGCCAAAAACCAGGCCATTTTCCAGGCTGTTTTTGAACTGTTTTCTGGACTGTTCTTGGGGCTGTTTTCAGGCTGTTTTGGGGGCCACAAACAGCCTGAAAATGGCCACAAATGGCCAGAAAACAGCCACGCATGTGCTACGATGCACGCATGCATGCACATGTGCCTTCCAGTTTGGGCACTGAGTGCCGAAAAGGTTCGCCATCACTCTCCTATATATTATATTCTCTGTCTCTCTCTGGTGTCTCTCTCTCTCTGTCTCTCTCTCACTCTCACTCTCTGTCTGTTTCTCTCTCTCTGTCTCTCTGTCTTTCTGTCTCTCTCTTTGTCTGTCTCTCTCTCTCTGTGTCTCTCTCTCTCTGTCTCTCACTCTCTGTGTGTGTGTCTGTTTCTCTCTCTGTCTCTCTGTCTTTCTGTCTCTTTGTCTGTCTGTCTGTCTGTCTGTCTGTCTGTCTGTCTGTCTCTCTCTCTGTCTCTCTCTCTCTCTCTCTGTCTCTCTGTCTTTCTGTCTCTCCCTCTTTCCCCCTCCCTCTCTCTCCCTAACACAGTTCACATTTTGCTTTACTGTAATTGTGGTAAATTCCATTTCCCTTTCTGATGAATATATGTTATATACTGTATATTCCTGACAGGCTGCAGTTCCTTTTGGGGGTTTTCTGCCTTCCTAACGTATCACGACAGAGCCAGGAACACTAAGTCAGTTCAGTAAAGCCAAAACCAATGTGAGCCAAAGAATAAACATTGGAGCATATTCACGGGTGAATTCTGATTATCCATATGGAAAACATACATAACTTGAAAATTAGGCTCCCTTGTTGAAATTAGAGGTTATTTCCCTCTTGTGGATGAAACTGCTTTGCTATAACCACACAAGTTTCATTTCTTGTTGTTAGTTGCAAAGTTGCATCTGACCCATTGTGACTCCATGGACAATGTTCCTCCAGGCCTCCCTGTCCTCTCCCATCCTCTGGAGTCCATTTAAGCTCATGCTGACTGCTTTGGTGACTCCATACAGCCACCTCCTTCTCTGTCCTCCCCTTCTTCTTTTCCCCTCCATCGTTCCCAGCATGAGGCTCTTCTCCAGGGAGTCCTTCCTTCTCATCAGGTGGCCAAAGTCTTTGAGTTCCCTCTTCAGGATCTGGCCTTCTAAAGAGCAGCCAGGGTTGATCTCCTCTAGGACTGACCGGTTGGATGGCCTGGCAGTCCAAGGGACTCAATGCAGGAGTCTTCTCCAGCACCAGAGTTCAAAGGCCTCCATTCTTTGGTGTTCAGCCTTCCTTAGGGTCCAACTTTCACATTTTTCCCAGTAGATTCGGTGTAGAAGTATATCCAAGGATTACTTTATGATATGTTCATTATGAAATTAAAAGCCCAGTGGGAACCGTGCTACTAGAAATATGCCACCTAGGGAGAACAGGTTTCTACATCTGTTTTTCAGTGCAGCTGGAGATTTAAAATTGTCCCTTCCTGCAAAAGAAGGAGGGAGGGGGAAAATTCGCTCCCCCCCCATCAGTGGGATTCCCCCCCCCCCCCAGCCATGCTGGGAAATTGTGTCTTTTTATAGTCCCATCGTGTTGGGAGGTAAAGACATTCATATTGCTTTTTAATGACAATTCGCTAAAACAAACCCAAACACATTTCAATAAGCTAAATATTTAGAGATTCAGTCTCTGGTCCTGAACTGACCTAGCTCCACAATCTGAATGTTTCTACATTTATTGTCAGAGCTGGTCTGTTCCTTGTATTTCAGCAGGTCACTGTTTTTTTTTTTTTCCCCAGGAGGTACATTTCTCAAGTGGAAAGTGTGAAAACTTTCTCTGTTGAGAACAAAAAAAAAAATATGAAGCCTATATAGTTGTTATAGAAATAATCCCTTTGGTTGTTAAGCTATTTTAACATATTTTCTTCATTATACAAATAGTGAGTAATGAATTTTATATCATTTTGGTTTACCTATTTACAATACAATACAATAGCAGAGTTGGAAGGGACCTTGGAGGTCTTCTAGTCCAACCCCCTGCCTAGGCAGGAAACCCTATACCGTTTCAGACAAATGGCTATCCAACATCTTCTTAAAGATTTCCAATGTTGGAGCATTCACAACTTCTGGAGGCAATTTCTGTTCCACTGATTCATTGTTCTAACTGTCAGGAAATTTCTCCTCAGTTCTAAGTTGCTTCTCTCCTTGATTAGTTTCCACCCATTGCTTCTTGTCCTGCCCTGAGGTGCTTTGGAGAATAGTTTGACTCCCTCTTCTTTGTGGCAACCCCTGAGATATTGGAAGTCTGCTATCATGTCTCCCCTAGTCCTTCTTTTCATTAAACTAGACCTACCCAGTTCCTGCAACCGATCTTCATATGTTTAAGCCTCCAGTCCCCTAATCCTCTTTCTTGCTCTTCTCTGCACTCTTTCTAGAGTCTCCACATCTTTTCTACATCGTGGCGACCAAAACTGAATGCCGTATTCCAAGTGTGGCCTTACCAAGGCATTATAAAGTGGTATAAATATTCTCCTTGATTTTCGCATTTCTACGCTACCAAAAAGGCTTTTTGCCGTTTCAGCTATTTGACTGAAATTGATTTGCTACTCAAAAGAGAAAATGAACAAAGGAACTGCACCCCCAATGCACCATTAGCGATTCCGCAGGCTTTTCTTCAAACCTAAATAAGATCAAAATTAGGCCTGTCGCAGACGCCACGTTAAAAATTTCTTAACAGAGTAGAGGGTGAAGAAATCTATACGTATCTCTCAATTGATTTTTTTCCTTTGGAAAAAGCTATCTTTGGACAGTGTCACCAGATTAGAACATCGATTGTTCATGAAGAAAATAGTATACTGACTTTTTATAATGTTTTCATACAGTGGTGGGTTACACATTTAGTTACCACCGGTTTGCTGGGCGCATGGGCGCCTTCTGTGCATACATCCGGCCTCAAAAACGTTCCTAAATAGGACAGCATAGAGCCAGGGCGAATAAAGTGGCTGAATACCCCCTCTGTTTTCATATTATTAACAATTGCCATCTATCTATCTATCTATCTATCTATCTATCTATCTATCTATCTATCTATCTATCTATCTATCTATCTATCTATCATCTATCTATCATCTATCTATCATCTATCTATCTATCTATCTATCTATCTATCTATCTATCTATCTATCTATCTATCTATCATCTATCTATCTATCTATCTATCTATCTATCTATCTATCTATCTATCTATCTATCTATCTATCTATCTATCTATCTATCTATCTATCTATCTAGACTCCCCTGAGTATAAATATTTCCT
>NC_138553.1:82289805-82297305 GCF_964273705.1 Natrix helvetica | reverse complement strand
TGGTAATTTGTGTTATTCGGCATTGTATCTGGGATCGGGAGGTGGGAATTAGGAACCCTGCTATATCAAGGGCCTTTGCCAAGGATGGATTTTGTTATGGCCTGTCGGCAGCCAAATCAGAGGAGGAGGAGACGTGGGAGTCAGGGTCAGCATCAAGGCAACCTGAGAGCTCCGAGGGGGAAGAGGAGCTGACAGAGATAGATAGATAGATAGATAGATAGATAGATAGATAGATAGAGAGGGAGGGAGGGAGAGAGAGAGAGAGCGCCTGGGCCGTCCGTCAGCCCTCAGAGAGAGAGTCAACAGCCCCCAGGTCTGGAGGTGGCTGATGAGGAAGAGGAGGAACAGCTGGGTCCAGTGCCTGACGTGCTGATGCACAGAAGGCAGAGGAGAGGAGACCAGTGGAAATCTATGGGCAGGTCCTTGGGATGGAAGAGCCACTGCTGCTAGCGAAGCCCCACCCTAGCTGCGGGGATAAAAGGCGGGAGGCGGAGATGAATAGGTGTGGCAGACAACTATTTAACTCCCTGCCGGATGGACTTGGTGGCACTAGGAAGCTGAGCTCCCGGTTTTGGGTGCTTGCATGTGCACTGGCCAGCTGTTCTTCCAGAAACCGGAAGACCAGGTGGCCTACATGCATGTGCATGCCAGAAACAGGAAGCTCAGCTTCCTGGCACACACATGCGTGGCGGGGAGCTTCTCTTCCGGTTTTTGGAGCTCCCGCACATGTGCGCCAGGGAGCTGCTTTTCTGGTTTCTGCACTCCCGCACACACATGCTCCCATTTCAGCCCTTGTTTTGCCAACACTGTCCTCGCACTATACACACATCCTGAATATCATTGGCAGGGCTAGAAGTCTTTGTTCACATGAGGTACATTAGATGCTCGATTCTTTCTACTTTTTAAATAATATTTGCCCCTGGCAATGCACAAACTCCATTCTGTTAACTGGCAAACAAGGGTTTATTGTCAACCGATCGATAAGCCATATCTCATATGGGAGCAAATTGAAGTTTTGAAATAGTTCTCAGTGCTATTTTAAACTCTGAGGCCCAGATATGAACAGCGGTGAGTATTTTTACGATAGGGTTTTTATGGACAGGCTTGAGTTTGTGCAGTGCAAAATGTGTTTGAACAAGGAACCAGTTTCCACCTGCAATGTTTCACCCTTGAAAAAAAAAAGTTGCAGAACCGCTTCAACTGTGTTTGAGAACAAACACAGTTATGTCAGAGACCCCAATTCAGTGGCATTTTGATTGTCGTGGTGGAGCCATCAATAATATTATCTGGCATAACTGCAGGGGCCGCGTAGAAGACGCTCTCTAGCTGAATGTGGAATTAAAAGTAATCAAATTAATTTTGCTTGCACAAGCAACAAAACGAAAATCTTTCCAAGAAGACTGAACAGATATTACTGTCAACTCCTAACATTGCCACAGTGAGAGAAGGGGGTGGAGGGAAGCACATACTGTCATCTGAAGTCAGATTTCAGATTACTGCAGCAGGCTTGGCAGGGGTGCACCTCATTGGGGAATGTGATTTATGACACAGACTGAGGGGAGGGAAGGATCAGGGGTAATGTTCAGCTATAACTGAAACAAAGTGACTGTGAAAAGACCTTGCCTACGGTGCTCCTAATAAACAACTAGTTTTGCATTGAAACTTGGCTCGTTCCTCATGAATCAATTAGGGCCTTTTTAGGAAACCTGATATTTACCAAATGGACTTGATTCACTTAATATGGCAATATTCGTTTAGATTTTGGCGTGGATCAATGCAAAATTACTCTCTACGGATAATCCTCGACTTAACAAGAGTTTGGTGACTGTTCGACAATACGACGGCCCTGGAAAAAAATGTCTGATGACCACACTTATGACCTTTGAGGGCATCCCCATGATTTGCATTCAGAGGCTTGACAACCGACTCAACAGTGTCCCCTGGGAATCACTTGATCCTTCTTTTGCGACCTCCTGAAAACGAGGAAGCCAGATTCACTTAACAACCAGGTTCCTGACATAACAACTGCAGTAGTCCACTTAACAAATGTGGCAAGAAAAGTGGGCAAAACCCACTTAGCAACATAAATGTTGAGCTCAGTTGTGGTCGTAAGCTGAAGGCTACCTATATTCAGATTAAATCTGAACAGAAAGGCACACAGCTTTTCTCTTAAATGGAAACGAACCAGAGGTAGTATTCAGCCGATTCAGACCAGTTCAGGCAAGCCAGTAGCTCCGATGATCAGCTGTCCCCGCCCCCTCCTACCTCTGCTCTATCCTCTCCTTTATTTCCTGCTTTCTAGCTCATCTCAATCAGCCACAGCTGATTTTCCCCTTCCTACCTGTTTTACTCACCGTTGCTGATGTGGAAGGTAAGCAGCTGAGCTTCTAAATGCTCCATTTTCAGCGCACCCATGTGAACCGATTGTTAAAATGGCAGCATCCCACCACTGAAACCCAATGGTTGGACAAACCCCAAGGCTAGAAATTCATTTTTTTAAGCTCCTCTGCAAAGAAAAGGTGTTTTTTTTTTGCAAGCAAAGTTTTTTAAAAACTTTTGTTACATACGTAAACTTCTTTATAAACAAAGTGTTGTCCAGGTTTCCCCCCTTTACATCTTCTAATTATACATTTTACATCATTTTTTTCCCATTTTCCATTTCAGTCATCTTATCTTCCTTCCATAATCTCCTGCTTCATTTTCATTTCTTCTTAATCGATTGACAATATCATTATTTGCATCTCCAAGTTAATCACATTTAACGTATCATTTCCGTCCATTATTCTGTTCTACTGTTCAATGACATATATCCTCAAATTTAATTTTGTCTATGAAACTTTTCATTTGATTAGTTATCCACAAATAAATCATTTTAATCTATTTCCCACACATTGTATTAAACATAAAACTTTGGCTATATTCACTAAATTTCATTCTATTCTATTAATAAATCCTTCTCTTTCTTTCCCCCTTTTAACCATTTTCTCTTAGTCTCTCAGGGACTTCATTTCTCTTACGGTCTTTTCTCTCCATCTATTTACTTGGCTGTTTTGTTTTTTCTTGACCTTGAAAAATTTATATTTTTTCTTTCCAATTCTTCTTCTCCTTTTTAATTCTATTGTTCTACTACCTCTCCCCAATTTTTCCCTCCAACTTTCCCCAATATTCCCAACTTTGCCATTTAAAATTCCCTCTTGGGGGGAGGCACTTCCCCCTTTTCTCCTTTGAGTATGTAACTGTAAATTCCAATATAATCATCCGAGTACTTTCCTTTTTCAATCTCTTTTTCTATTTCTATAATACCTTCCTGTTTTTTTCATTCAACCCCGAAAAGGTGTTGGATTTTTGCTTCATGTATACAAGAGGTAAAATAAAGAGATGGTTAAAAATACTGCGTAGTACATCTTTCACCAGAATATCCTGAATATTTTGGTATAGAACGCAACATGTGTCTCTTTATGGATAAGATTGCCACGAAAGGCTCTAAATAGGATCTACATGATGATAAGCATAATTAGTAACTACGCACCACACTATGGCATCACCGTTAAACTATGAGTAGCTTAATCCATGAAGATTAATACTAAGGGGAAGGTAATTAATCAAAGGCTGGGAAATGTTTTCCGCATCTACATGTTTTCAGAAAATGGGGACATCACCATGAGACGATAGAGATGATCAGTTATAATTCTAAACTGTCTCTCTGGAAATTACAATGTATTCTTTTGCGATATGGCAGAGCTCGTCATTTTGACATATTTTTAATTATTATTAATATTTTTTATGAGCTAAGAAGCTAAGGGTTTAATTTCTTTGTTACAAATGGAAATCCCATCTATTAAAGCTCATTGTGTCGTAAATTAATTGCTAATATGGTGCAATTAGGATCTAATTTGTCTTCATGTATATGCCAGTTATTTATTATGCCTAGGAAATGTATGACTGGTTGGAATGGAATGGAATGGAATGGAATGGAATGGAATGGAATGGAATAGAATAGAATAGAATAGAATAGAATAGAATAGAATAGAATAGAATAGAATAGAATTGGAAGGGACCTTGGAGGTGTTCTAATCCAACCTCCCTACATCACTTCAGAAAAATGGTTGTCCAATCTCTTCTTTAAAAACTTCCAGTGTTGGGGCATTCACAACTTCTGGAGGCAAGCTGTTCCACTGATTAATTGTTCTCATTCTCAGGAAATTTCTCCTTAGTTCTAAGTTGCTTCTCTCCTCGATTAGTTTCCACCCATTGCTTCTTGTCCTGCCTTCAGGTGCCTTGGAGAATAGGTTGACTCCCTCAGGGAAACTCAGATACTTCGGCTTTGTAGTTATTTAAAATTCTTGTCGAAGAACAGACTGCTGATCTTTTCAGTGTGGTGTTTGGATAAGAATAGTAGCAACTCAAAGTACAGGACGGATGTGTGTTTTCACACCAGTTAATGAAGTCTCAAAATATCCTGATTTAGTCGGTTTGCAAGTGTAGGGAAAGACTTAATTATGTATCTCCTCTTAAGGCTTAACAATTATCAAGTTTGATTGAAGTCATGGAAGAGTTCAGTTCATGTATTCGCAAACTGCTAATTTGGCGAAAATGGAGTTCAAAACTCTGGACAAATACCCATCTCTAAGGGGAGTTTATGGAGAAACAAATATCAGATTCCAACCCCTATCATTTCTGCCTGCCGCCACTCATAATTTCACATTAGGCAACATGCATAAAAAAAAAAAACGTTAAAAGAGTGGAAATAAGTGCATTTTTGGGTGCTATTGTAAATATTTCTGAAGATCGTTAATACCAGGGTGTACCTTCTAAAGATTGTGTGTTTTGAACTGAAAACAACAAGATATTTGGGACAGTGGTGGGATTCAATTTTTTTTACTACTCGTTCTGTGGGTGTGGCTTGGTGGGTGTGGAAGAGGAAGGATACTGCAAAATCCCCATTTCCTCCTGATCAGCAGGGACTCGGGAGGCAGAGAATAGATGGGGCCGGGGCCAGCCAGAGGTGGTATTTACTGGTTCTCTGAAGTACTCAAAATTTCCGCTACCGGTTCGAGCGAACCAGTCCGAACTGTCTGAATACCACTTCTGCTTTGGGAATGTGTTGGAAACTAATATGCACACCAATGTAGGGCAGCAGCTCAGAATATGATGCCTTTCAGAGTCTTGAGAAAATGCAATTAAAATTGCAGCCTTGCAAAAATGAATTCGGAGGAGGTGTTTAGTGGCTTGATTGCAAAACAAAATTAATCTTAAACTGATCTTCGCTGATTCCATTCGGAGAAATATGAAATGAAATATATTTCTGTGGGCTTTTCAACATTAGTCCCAGCCAGTGGAGGGTTTCAGCCGGTAAGGCCCATTACAGCTGTACCAGTAGTAGTCGGGAGTAGCAGCCACCATAACAGTATGATGGTGCGTTTGTCCCACCCACATTCCATAGCTGATTTTGAAGCAAATGAGCCAATTGCACACACACACACAGCGTGTGGTACCTGCGTGAGCTCCAGTGAGCATCTGGGTGTTGCAGGGGCAGTAGAGTGAGCATGCATGCGCAGCGCATGTCTGGTGCATGCACGAACTGACTACGAGCAGCGTACCGGTAATGACAGTAAGAGCCACCCAACATGGTCCCAACTTGTCATAGCATGTATAAGCATGTCTTTGATTAGTTTAACATAACATGTTTTTATTTTGAAAAGAACAGTTACAAATAATAGTTTCCGTTAATCCAACTGTATTGTTTGGATGGCTAGATAAAGCTATTTTGGATGCTTTACACATAAAGTGATTTCCTTAGGCAGTGGTGTGGTGGCCTAGAGGTGGAGCTCTTGCCTCCCAATCAGAAAGCTGTGAGTTCAATCCTAGGTAGAGGCAGATATTTCTCTTTCTGGGCACCCTGGGAATATATATGCTGAAGCAAAAATCCGTCCTGGCGACAGGAAGGGAATCTGGCCAGTAAAAACTCTGCTAGCTCCATTCAGTTGCTCAGACTGTACCCCACAAGGGATTATGTGGTCGTTAAATGATGATGATAAGTAAAGCAATTTACTTAAGAGTAAAAACAAGACCATCATTTTTGTCAGAGAGAGTATTTTCATTTTTGCTGAAAATTTTGATGGCCGTGTACAATCGCTTCACTTTTATTGATATTGTGTTTCTTTTCTGCAAGTTGCGTTGGATTTTTTTAGTCGTTGAAAATATTTGTCATGAAATTCATCACCCGTGGAAGGAAAATTAATTTCAGATTTCTCTTTCTTTTGCAGAACTACAGGAAACCCAAACATCCCAATTTTACTCTCTCTCCCATCAGCCTTTAGACTACAGGATATTAGTGATGGATGAAGATCAAGATCGGATCTACGTTGGCAGCAAAGATCATATTTTGTCGTTGAATATCAATAACATAAGCCAGGAGCCACTGAACGTAAGTTCACGGTGTGGTTGGGAATGGAAAATGTCAGGTTAGTGATTTAAGAGCTAACCAGCTGCTGCAATGATGCAGTGATGGGAATCAGCCAGCAAGGTTTTTTGGCTGTTATCCCTTTAAGAGCTTGTATAATAGGAAGAGGCCCTGTTAGGGTTGATCGGTCTGTCTGTCTGTCTGTCTGTCTGTCTCTCTCTCTCTCTCCATCTGTTTTTCCCTGCTGTAATTGCTGATTGTTTGACCTCTGCCTGTAGTACATGTATGTATAGTATCTATTTTTTATGTTGATAAAACCACTATTTTATGACAAACCTCTATTTGCTGTTATTGCACCTTGGTTGTCTCACATAGTAAAGCTGTACGCACTCTGACATAAGATATTCTACTTAATTTTTTTGACATGAAAGAGGGAGGGATAGCAAGATGTTTCAGTTGCCCATTAATAGACTGTATGAATTTTCAATCTTACAGGAGCAATTTTGCTTAACCTACTAGGAAGACAATATGTTCATATATGTTTCAGTGCCAGACCACAGATATTTATACCAGGTCAAAAGCTTTTAAGTTCACAAAAGGGAAAAAAAATATATCTAAGGATGGATGTAAAATGGAAAACCACTGTGGTGGATCATCTTGGATCAATGTTAGACAAGTGGGATGGAAAATGGTTTACCCCTAGGCTGGTCTAAAATCTTCTTGATTTTGAGTTCTCTATTGGTTGGTCCCTTTCCAAAGGATGCATTAAGGGAGGAAACAAAAACTTTAATCTTGTGGAAAAGAGAGAACATGGCTTTGTAAAAATAGAAGATAGACCTCTGGAGTTTTTTTGCTCAGCTGAAGTTGTCCAAGACACAGTCACCTAAATTTTGTTTCCCAACCATAATCTGATCTTGTCTCCATAGGTTGCTTCTGGGGAAGAATCTGTACAGTGCAATTACTACTATATTATATTATACTACTAACATTATTATATTGTTGAAATATAAATTAGTTGTTAAAGAATAGAATTACATGGTGGTATGAGGTCCTTCCTTCCTTCCTTTCTCCCTTCCTTCCTCCCCCCTCCCTCCCTT
>NC_138553.1:82003814-82289605 GCF_964273705.1 Natrix helvetica | reverse complement strand
TAACTCTTGTCAGTTTTTACAGCTTATAAAGCCAGAATCTCTGATTCAGAAATTAAGAACATACTAAACTCAAATAAAAACATGATGATATATTCTTTGAGTCAAGGGTGTTCACCGTCAGGATATTGTTTAGCATGATTTTGCTATGAATCATAGTTTTATGTGGAAGGTGTCTTTGATGAGACGCTTCATATAAAAAAAATACATTACTTTTACAAACCTAGCAATACCTATTATATATATGCAGGTTTTGTTGTATTCGGGTCTTTTCCCGTGTAGGATTGAGATTGTCTTGGCAACGTTTCGGCAAGATCTCACTTGCCATCTTCAGGCTTGGACTTAAAATGTGTGTTTGTGTGTGTGTGTGTGTGTGTTTGTGTTACAACACTACTCCCCCTTTCTGTCTATCGGCTCACTGCAGGAGACCATCCAGGCAGAAAACCATATTTTTAATGTTGCCTTTTTATATTTGTGTTCTATTTGTGCTGATAAATAAATAAAGGGAGACTAGTATAGATCTATTTCAAGCTATTGAGCTTTCATCAGCTAGCCATACCCTTACTGGGATTCGAACCTGGGCTGTATTACATATTAGGCAGATGTATTAGCCACTAAGCCACAGGCTCTCCTCCTTATCAGCAGAGCCAGGGAAATAAGTATGCATTTGTGTTACGACCCCTGGTATTTATCAGCACAAATACAACACAAATATAAAAAGGCAACATTAAAAATATGGTTTTCTGCCTGGATGGTCTCCTGCAGTGAGCTGATAGACAGAAAGGGGGAGTAGTGAATTCCCTCCCATATTTGGGCATACCAGGGGTTGTAACACAAATACATACCTATTTCCCTGGCTCAGCTGATAAGGAGGAGAGCCTGTGGCTTAGTGGCTAATACATCTGCCTAATATGTAATGCAGCCCAGGTTCGAATCCCAGTAAGGGTATGGCTAGCTGATGAGAGCTAAATAGCTTGAAATAGATCTATACTAGTCTCCCTTTATTTATTTATCAGCACAAGTACAATCACACACACACACACACACACACACACACACACATACACACACACATATCCAAGGAAAGGATACTGTAAAATCCCCATTCCCTCCCCATTCCATGGAAAGGGTACTGTAAAATCCCCATTCCCTCCCCACTCCAGGGAAAGGATACTGTAAAAGAAAAACAAGCTTGGGAGGGGTGCACCTCGTTGGAGAATGTGATTTATGACACAGACTGAGGGGAGGGAAGAAACAGGGGTAAAGTTCAGCCATAATTAAAATGAGGTCAGATCTGACTGCAATGGGGTATTGCCGAAATGGTGTTCCTAATAAATGACTGGATTTCTTTTGAAACTTGGCTTGAGGCTCACAAATTAATTTGGGCATCTTTTGGAAACCTGACAGCGGCAGGATCCCACCACTGCACCCACGTTGTAAAAAAAAATCACAGGATTTTGTCAGTGAGACACCCCAGTAAAGCCTTCATCTAAAGCTGAATGTTTGTTAAATTGTAGGTTTATCCTAATCCTAACAAGAATTTCACCCAAGGCAAAGCCAATGCACATTGTCCCCTCAGAATGGGAAGGAATAAGTCCTAATATATATATATATATATATATATTTAAAAAAATATCCCTCTTCCCTTTCTTGAATCTTTCTATTGACTCGAGAGCCGACAAAATGTCCTTTCTTAATGTCTAGACGGTTTCTCCAGCCATACTGAAAATTTCCTGGTAACATTAATCGCAGCAGACAAGAAACATTTAACCACCCAACGTGGAAGATGTAAACATGTGATTTGTTCCTTTTCCATTCCTTCCATTCCTTGGTTCATTGTACACTCTTGAGTAAGGCCTGCGGGTGCATTCTGCACACAGATGTTTCTTTTCCAGATGTTGGCTTAGCGAGGGCTCCGTTTGGCCTTTGTTCACAGCACCTGCTAATGGTCTTGACGTTTATGTATACAGGAACCATCATTTATCATGGCACATTACGCCTTCTCTCTCTCCAAACTTAGTTGTAATTTTTCATCTGAGATGCAGAAAGGAAGGGAAATTGGAGTGGCAAATGTCTATGGAGAGTCTCAGTTATCGTGGTTAGGGTTGTCCCAAAGGCACTTTTTTCAAAAGGCAACTGGACTTCCTGGTTTTTCTTCGAAGATGTTTCACTTCTCATCCAAGAAGCTCCTTCAGCTCTGATTGGACTTTCTTTTTTTCTTTGAAAATCACTTGTCTGGAATGGTATAGAGTCTCCTGTTTGAGCAAGGGGTTGGATTAGAAGACCGCAAAGATCCCTTCCAGCTCTATTCCAATTGATTGATTGATTGATAGATTGAAATGTCTAGGGTCTCCTGCTTGATCAGGGGGTTGGATTAGAAGACCCAAAGGTCCCGTCCAGCTCTATTCCAATTGATTGATTGATTGATTGATTGATTGATTGTTTGAAATGGTCTAGGGTCTCCTGCTTGAGCAGGGGGTTGGATTGGAAGACCTCCAAGGTCCCTTCCAGCTCTATTCCAATTGATTGATTGATTTAATGATTGAAATGGTCTTGAGTCTCCTGCTTGAGTAGGGGGTTGAACTAGAAGATTTCCAAAGTCCCTTCCAGCTCTATTTTTATTGACTGACTGACTGATTGATTGATTGATTGAAATGGTCTGGGGTTTCCTGCTTGAGCAGGAGGGGGTTGGATTAGAAGACCTCCCAGGTCCCTTCCAAGTTTGTTATTCTATATTCTATTCTAATGTGGTTTGCTGTGATGTAACATTTATGCGCAGGGTCATCCATTTTTTACCCTCTGCAGCACGGTTGTGGCAATTTTGTTCGGGTGATACAGACGTTCAACCGCACCCATCTATATGTTTGTGGAAGTGGAGCATTCAGTCCTGTCTGTGCCTACCTCAACCGAGGACGAAGATCTGAAGTAAGTAGGTTCTTCAAAACCATTTTTATCTCTTGATCAGTTCAAAGTCTGTAGAGATTCTTAGTCATCCAGGAGGCAACTGGACTTTCTTGGGGGTTTTTTGTTTGTTTTTAAGATGTTTCGCTTATTATCCAAGAAGCTTCTTCAGCTCTGATAGAATAGTGGGGAATGTCACTTAGCCATATACATTTTGGGGCTCAATTGTGGTCGTAACTCGAGGACTACCTATGCCATATTTCCTTTTCTCCTCGGTTCCATCTATTCCTAATTTTGCAGAATTGGCCAAATTTGGCAGGTTTCTTTTCCCTTGGAGAGAAAATCTTGGTGAGATTTCTCAGGACTGTCTCCTTCCACGTCTTGGGAAGAAATAACTAGGAATGTAAGGAGAGACATTTAAAAAAAAATAAGGGGGGGGGGGTTAAAAAAAATTCCTCCAAAACCTCATAAAGAGCAGGACAAAATGTTTAATTTCTCCAAAGGGTTTGACCTAACCAGAGTATGCATTCATTTATAATAACATAATTAACATGCATTAATTATAATAACATAAATAAGGAGAGAAGCAACTCAGAACTGAGGAGAAATTTCCTGACAGTGAGAACAATGAATCAGTGGGACAGCTTGCCTCCAGAAGCTGTGAATGCCCCAACACTGGAAGCTTTTAAGAAGATGTTGGATAACCATTTGTCTGAAGTGGTGTAGGGTTTCCTGCCTAGGCAGGGGGTTGGACTAGAAGACCTCCAAGGTCTCTTCCAACTCTGCTATTCTATTCTGTTCTGTTCTGTTCTATGCATTGTCTATCATCTGTCTCTACCTTTAATATTATCCATATCTGTCTGTCTGTCTTTCCACCTCTAACATTATTCATCCATGTCTGTCTGTCTGTCTGTCTATCCACCCATCTATTCATCCCTTCAGACTCTGTTATTCTATTCTATTCTGTTCTATTCTATTCTGTTCTATTCTATTCTATTCCATTCTATGCTGTGCTATGCTATGCTATTCTATGCGATGCTATTCTATTCTATGCTATTCTATTCTATTCTATTCTATGCATCATCTATCATCTATCTCTATCTTTAACATTATCCATGTCTGTCTGTCTGTCTGTCTACCTCTAACATTATTCATCCCTGTCTGTCTATCCATCCATCCATCCATCCATCCATCCCTTCAGACTCTATTATTGTATTCTATTCTATGCTATTCTATTCTATTCTATGCTATGCTATTCTATGTTATTCTATTCTATGCATCGTCTATCATCTATCTCTATCTTTAACATTATCCATGTCTTTCTGTCTGTCTGTCCGTCCGTCCAACCATCCATCCCTTCAGAATCTGTTATTCTATTCTATTCTATTCTATTCTATTCTATTCTATTCTATTCTATTCTATTCTAAACATGCTAGGTTTCAAGATAAGGCAGAGACCTCAAACAAGTAATGTGCCAGCTGGGCTGTTTCTTTAACCACATGCCTACCATCCATCGGTCAAATAAACGGCTGCCTCAGACATCTGGAGTCTGCAAGGCACTTGACGGGCCAAGCTGTAGCTTTTCATTCCTCTTATTGTGGAAGCCAACAATAGCCAAGCTGTTTCAAGTCTAAGGATTTAAAAGGTCCCTCCTATTGCAGCCCTGGCATCTATACATTGTAATTGGTCCAAGTGGATTTATTTTTAGCGTCCCAGAGGCAAGATTAATGGGAAATGGTACCACCTTATCAAGAACAGAGGCCTGGTCTCATTTGACTTTCTAATACTATTTTTATTCTTAGTCTTGGAAGGAAGATTTTTTGGGAAAGGAATCAGGTGGGGAAGGGAAGGGAAGGAAGAAAGAAAAATAAAATAAGAAGGAAAAGAAAGGAAAGGGAGAAAGGAAAATGAAATAAAAAGGAAGGGAAAAAGGAGAGGAAAATAAAAAGGAAAGAAAGATAAAAGAAAAAAAGATAAAAGGAAAGAAAAAGAAGATAAAGGGGAATGAAAAGAAGATAAAAGGAAAGAAAAAGAAGTTAGAAAGATCACAGGGAAAAGAGAGGAGGGACAGAAGGGAAGAAAGAAAGAAAAGAGAGAGAAGCAAAGAAAGAGAAAAAAGAAAGACAAAGAGAGAAAGAAAAAAGAAGGAAAGAAGAAAAGGAAAGAAAGGAAGGAGAGAGAGAAAGAAAAATAAAGTAAGAGAGAGAAAGAAAAAAAGAAGGAAGGAAGGAAGAAGGGAAAGGAAAAAAGAAAGAAAGAAAGAAAGAAAGAAAGAAGAAAGAAGAAAGAAAAGAAAGAAAGAAAGAAAGAAAGAAAGAAAGAAAGAAGAAAGAAGAAAGAAAAGAAAGAAAGAAAGAAAGAAAGAAAGAAAGAAAGAAAGAAAGAAAGAAAGAAAAAGTTTTTTTTCGGTTTTGTCTGATGAGATCATAAGCTAACTTTTCATGACAAATGACATCAAACTGTTGAAAATCTAGCTAAACCTTGGTGCTCCTAAGTTCTTGGTGCTTTCTGAGTTTGGTGATTTTCTGGCAGATGTTTCATGACCCAACTAAATAATATTATGCTAGCGCAGTCATTGTTACCTGGTTGGATCATGAAACATCTGCAAGAAAACCACCAAACTCGGAGAACACCAAGGAGCCCTCATACCAACCCTGAGATACAAACATTATCTCCTATCAGTACCCTCCTAACCTGCATCGCATTATGGAACAGTGTTATGAAATGTTCTTTATGGACAATTTGAGCAGGTGCTAGCTCTGCAATTGCTCATTCATCACATCACATCTTTTATTCACTGGGGACCTAACAGCCCATTAGCGTGTGGTGTGCTTTTAATGGCCTTTTGTGTATGTGTGTGATTACAAATTACCTGCTTATTAATGTTGCCAGGTCAAATGCTTTTATCACAACCGCTTTGCACCAATTTTGAAAACCATGGATCATTTTGAGTGTTTTGATACATTTTGGAGCTAGCTAACCACTGCGCCACCAGAAAGGAAGGAAAGAAGGAAGGAAGGAAGGAAGGAAGGAAGGAAGGAAGGAAGGAAGGAAGGGCAACAGAACTTAGAATTATATACTGCTTCACTGTGCTTCACAGCCCTTTCTAAGTGATATACAGAGTCAGCTTATTGCCCCAACAATCTGGGTCCTCATTTTACTGACCTTGGAAGGACTGAAGGATGACTCAACCTGGAGCCAGTCAGAATCGAACTCCCGGCAGTGGGCACAATTAGCCTGCAATACTGCATTCTAACCACTGTGCCACCAGGGATCTTTCTCTTCCAGATGCAACGTGAAAAATTAACAGTTGCTAATCTTAACGCTGGCCACCTTTTCATGGAATCAGATCCAGATCAGGCATATTAAACTTCACATTCAATCTTGCTTGTTCTCTCTCTCTCTCTCTCTGTATTACAGGAGCAAGTTTTCAAGATCGACTCCAAAGGGGAATCGGGGAAGGGACGCTGCTCTTTCAACCCCAGTGCTAACACCGTCTCTGTTATGATCAGTAAGTCTAAACAAGCCAGGATTGGGGAGGCTTGAATCACGAGGTGCTGAGAATGAAATGACGGGGTGATATAAACAAATTGACCCAGCGGGCAAAGAGAGGTCACTGAGGGGTGGGGGGAGAGAAATGTTGTTTGCAGATGATGGTTTACTTCTAGTAGAAGTTTCTCCAGATCAAGAGCGTTGACGAGAGTGTCATTCCGGTAACTAATTTCCATGATTTTAATGGCTGCAAAAGTTGACCGAATTGACAGAGATGGCTACATCAACTGCTTTGTTAAAGAAAAGAGGACAATTCGTTGGGTTTCTACCACTTCTGGACTTCGTGCTTGTGGTGGGAAAAAATGAAACTTTGATTTGGGATTGTGTTTTGATTAGCTAGGTTTCTTGGTTATAGATTGTGTTCTTCCCAAGAACCCAGGGATGTCATAATTCCCATCTGGTTCTGTTCTGGTCCACTGGTGGCCTGCAGAGCTGGCAGCAGAGTCGGACAGTGAGGAGGTTGGGGGGGAGCATGGGTCAGTCCTGGAGTCTGTGGAAGCCTCTGATGAGGGCTCTGCATCAGAGACAGAGCGGGGGCCATGGCCATCTGGGAGTTATGAACCCCTTCTGGAGCCTTCAGAATCAGACATCAGCAAGGCAGAGGAACAGGTGGAGCCTGTTCCCCAGTGTACGCATGCGCAGAGCTGCCAGAAGGAAGAACAGTTAAGACAAAAGGGATGACTCAGGAGTAAGGCTTGGGGGAGATTGGCCCCTCCCATAGGACATAGAGGAGGGGCAAAGGCACGTGAGCCTTTGCAGGAAGCAACTTTGTTCGTGCTAGTCGGTTTAAATTCTGAAGCTCTGTTTTGACTCTGTGCTCTGTGTGGCCTTGCAAAGCTAATTGGCAATTAGGTCTTTGGCAGCGTTTCAAGGGAGATAAAGGTGGGTGCTTCTCAGCCTTATCCCAAAAGACTTTGGCAGACTACTGGCAGACTTTGTATAAACTATTTGGGATTCATTACAGGCTGTGAATGAACATAATTCACAGCCTTTGAAATAAAAAGAGGGTTTTGGGGGGACTAAGCGTGTGCTCTTTACTGTGTCAGGAAGCCTAGGTCAGAACAGTGTCTGACAAGCAAAGTGAATGAAGGAAGCCAGAATCGCTTAATGGCCATGTGTATCATTTAACAACCACAGTGATTTTCTAACCAGGGGGAGGGGAATACCTACAATCTGGTGTGACTCATTTAACAATCACCCTGTTTAGCAATGGAAATTCTGGTTCTAGTTGTGAATGGAATAACAGAGTCGGAAGGGACCTTGGAGGTCTTCTAGTCCAACCCCCTGTCCTATACCATGTCATACAAGTGGCTGATCATTTTCTTCTTTAAAAACTTCCAGTGTTGGAGCATTCACAACTTCTAGAGGCAAGTTGTTCCATTCATTAATTGTTCTGACTGTCAGGAAATTTCTGGTTAGTTCTAAGTTGCTTCTCTCCTTGATTAGTTTCCACCCATTAGGATTATTTGTACTTTTTTTCGAATTATTCCTTGTAGTCAAGTTGATGTCATCTCTTTGCAGCAGCTAACCAGGGGGTCCACTCTTTCTTCAGCTTCTTTGCAGAGTCCCAAAGTTGCTTCTTCAAGAGGCAACTGGACTATCTTGTTTTTCCTTTATTTGTATTGACTGTACACCGCCCCGAGTCCCTTTTTGGGAGAGGGGCGGTCTAAAAATCTAAGAAATAAATAAATAAATAAAGACGTTTCGCTTCTCTTCCAAGAAGCTTCTTCAGCTCTGGCTGGATGGTGGGGAATGGGAAGATTTATACTCCTTGGAGATAGCTGGTCATTTACATCTTTTTAGAGAGTCATTGAGGCCACTTGGAGCTTTGTTTGTTTTTCCTTGAAGACTTTTTGCTTCTCATCCAAGAAGCTTCTTTAGCTCTGGATGGATGGTGGGGAAAGGAAGGATTTATACTCCTTGCAGACAGCTGGTCATTTGCATCCTTTTTAGAGAGTCCTTGAGGCCACTTAGAGGTTTATCTTTGTCCTCAGGGTCACCTGAGTAGATGCAAGACAGCACAGATTCATTCCCAACAGCCTGCACCTCTGTTTTCAACAGTAAAGGGACACAGGGCAGAAAAAGATCCTGCAGAAAACACAATCTCCACAACACAGTCCTTTCAGCAATCCCAAGTAGGCTCCATGCCTGTTTGCACCCACTCACATGACCCCTATTCTGGCTTCCCTCATTCACTTTGCTTGTCAGAAACCAGCTGGGAATTGCAACGTATTCTAGGTACTTGGGAAGCACCCAAGCTATATGAAAGCCAACACTAGCTAAAGAACTGGCAACTGGGATTTCACATTTGTGCATATAATAGTGATAATAATAACAGGGGCCATTCAGCACAGCTGATATTGCTTTTTGCTCTTATAATATTAGTGTTATAACACATGATGTTACCATGCTGGATATCTGATTCCAGTAGAAGCAAACAACTCAGGTTCAGGGTGATCAAACTGGCTTTGTTGAATTTAAAAATAAGCATATGCCTTTCTTTTGTTGAAATTGAAGGTTGAGCTGCTTATTTATGTGATGGAAACCTTTTGCACCAGGCCAATCATAAAAATTCCCCTGTGACAGTCCTTCTGTTAAACCTCAGCTCTTATGAACGTTTGGCCCAAATCTTCCCAAGAGGCTAGAGAAAGAAGCTTGCTTTGGGAATAAAAGAAAGAAATTTGAAGATTGATGTCCCACTCCGTGGGTCGCGTATTAGTTTGAATTTATTTAGGTAAAGATAAAGGTTCCCTTTGCACATATGTGCTAGTCATTCCCAACTCTAGGGGGAGGTGCTCATCTTCGTTTCAAAGCCAAAGAGCCAACGCTGTCCGAAGATGTCTCCGTGGTCATGTGGCCGGCATGACTCAACGCCGAAGGCGCATGGAAAGCCGTTACCTTCCTACCAAAAGTGGTTCCTATTTTTCTACTTGCATTTTTATGTGCTTTCGAACTGCTAGGTTGGCAGAAGCTGAGACAAGGAACGGGAGCTCACTCAATTACGTGGCTGTAGGGATTTGAACCGCCGAACTGCCGACCTTTCTGATCGACAAGCTCAGCGTCTTAGCCACTGAGCCACCCCGAATTTATTAGTAGATTTCAATTGATTGTCTTTGTTCTTTTCCTTTCAAGAGCTAGCAAGAAACCTTTAGGTATGCTTGGCTGGAAACGCCACTTCATGTCTCTAAATTAATGCCGTTTCACCAGCGTGTCTCCTTGCACAAGCTGGCAACTCCTTTTTCCTCCTTATGGTTGCAAAGATTGGGGTATTTTATATCATCTTTTGGGTGGGGGTGGGGATTACCAAAGCCAAGAATTGCAACTGAAATCCCACAAAATCAGTGAAGCGTGCAAACCATTTCCTGCATTGGATGAGGAGAACACACCTTTCTCCTTCTGCCCTGGCCACTTTTTATAGAGGCACAATGGAGAATGTTTTAACAAACTGCATCCCTGTTTGGTTTGGTGGCAGCAGTGCCTCAGATAGAAAGTCCCTACAGAGAGTGGTAAGGACAGTGGAGAAGATTATAGGAAGCTGGCTTCCTGTTATTCAGGATACTGCTCATAAGCGCTATGTGCTTAGAGCTTGAAGTGTTGTTAGAAACCCATATACATACACACACCTTACGGTTTGTTCCTGTTGCTCCCCTTTGGGAGGAAGTTTCGAAGTATTTCAAGCAGGACTACCAGATTCTGTAACAGCTTTGTTCCCTATATGCCATCATCTGTCTGGCAAAGTTACAAGATTTGTTTTTCTCACCATGTATATGTATACATCCAGACTAGACTGTGTTGTTTCTACATGTCATATAATATATGTGGATATATGCATAATATTGTATTTATTTATTTATCTGTTTATTTTGTCATGGTTATATAGTGTATATTGGAGGGGGTGACCCCTTTGAGAGCTGTATGCAAAGAAATTTCATTTTAATGTATGCCAATTAGTATACATTCAAAGTGACAATAACATCATTCTATTCTATTCTGTTCTATTCTGTTCTGTTCTGCTCCATTCTTTCCTTATTTTATTCTATTCTGTTCTATTTTATTCTATTCTTTCCTTATTCTTATTCCTTATTTCTATTCTATTCCTTATTCTTACTCCTTATTCCTATTCTATTCTATTCCATATTTTCTATCCTATCCTATTACATTCCATTCCAATCTAGATACAGATGATAGATAGATAGATAGATAGATAGATAGATAGATAGATGGATGGATGGATGGATGGATGGATGGATGGATGGATGGATGGATGGATGGACGGACAGACAGACAGACTGCTATAGAGAGAGATTTATTTGTAGCAATTGCTGAAATCAGCAGCTTAGCCCTATCAGTGGTTTCATTGGAGCAGGTCTTAAAACTTTATTTTCTATGCTTCTGTCCAAAGTGTTCAACTGTCCCTTTTATTAATTTGTCCTATAAAATACAAATGCAAAAATAAATAATAGGGAGGGAAAAGGGAAGGTAAAAGTGTAGAAAAGAAGAGAAAAAACAACGGGGGAGGGGGGGAGCATTGACTTCCCACTCCCTTTGGTGCAGTAGAATAAGGTGGCAACATCAAACCTCAACTTTTTACTTTTGCACAGCAATATAAGCAAGCCATTTCTATATCAACAAATCTAATCGGTAAACCCCTAAAATCAAAGTTTCATTTTTTTCCCCACCTCAAGCACGAAGTCCAGAAATGGTTTCCGAGTAGAGTCAAAAGTACTTATATATTCTTTCCTTTAATGGAAACCGGTCAATTTAGCCCTCTCTGCTTAATCCTTCAACTTTGATAGTTTCCTATTGCTTGGAAATCCTCAGCTCTTTCCCGGTTTGTATTTAGTCTGATTTAAAGTAAAGTGTCCCGTGATATTAACCATCATGGCTATTTAACCCCTCCTTTCACCAACGTGGATTAGAAAGCCACTTTGGCCTGAAATTTGAAATACTTAAATACAGTATTTTGGCAAGGAAAGCCAAAAACTTTAGGCAGTCCCCCCCCCCTTTTTTTTTCCCCCTCCAGCAACGGAATTCAGTATTTTACTAAAGTAGCCAGGTGTGTGTATGTCTGTGTGTTGGATTTTTTTCTTTTGAAATACAATAAGACTGGTGACTTTTCTTAGTATGATAAATTATTTTTAGCCATGAAGTTAAAAGGAAGCGGGACTGACAGATATTATTAGGACCTGATAAGACAAAGAGACTCAAGGAAGGCTTAGTGTAACTAATAAAGCTAGTATGTACAAGGATTAAGGGCGCAGACTACTTCAAAATCTAATTGTTTTTAAAAAAGGAGGCACAGACAGGAGAACTTACCGAGAACAGAAACTTTTAAAAGAGACGAAACAAAGGATGAGGAATTTACAAAGCAGTTTCTCTTTGGAAAAGTCAATAAAACGCCGGGAGTTTGCATCAAAGGATTTATCTGGAGTGTCCTTAATCCAGCATCTTTATTTTAGCAGCCCTACAGCCACTTTGGAGGTTATTAGCATTATCTTGAAACGGTGGGTGGAGGCCCAGGAGCCTAGAGGGGGTCGTAAATTACGCCTCATTTAAAGACAGATGAAACATGGTAGAGTTTCCGTCTGGGAGTAAATTCTCTTAATTTCCTTGAGGCAGGAACATCTGTTAAGGCAGTTAGTGTAATTGCTAATGGGTGCATCCAGCAGATGCCATAATGACTTCACACGTGTCTGGACAGCTTTGGGCAAAGGGCAAGGATTAAGCCATGATGGAAATGGCATAATTTGAAAGAGTTTAGTTATGTAGCAATGCCTCACTTGAAGGTGGCATTGTTGTGTTCCGCCAGGGACCAGCGGAGTTGGCAGGAGATTCGGACAGTGAGGAGGGTTGGGGTGGAACCTGGGCCAGTCCTGGAGTCTGGGGAAGGCTCTGATGAGGTCTCTGTGTTGGAGGCAGAGATGGGGCCAGGGCCGTATGCCAGTTATCAGCTGCCTTCGGAGTCAGAGATCAGTGGGGCAGAAGAACAGCTGGAGCCTGTTCCCAGTGTGTGCATGCACAGAGTTGCCAGATGAAGGGAACGGCTAAAGAACAGGGGTCGACTTGGGAGTAAGGCCACAGGAGGACGATGAATGGCCCCCTCCCAGAAGAAATAAAAGAGGAGCGAAAGAAACCTCAGTCTCCAATCTTTCCTTCCATGGAAAGCAGGTTTTTCCACCATCCCCATTGCGATGGATTTCATCCCGTTTATTTCTAAAAAAAAAAAAAAACCTGTCGTTTGCTACGCCCGACACTTAACGTACGATTGCACCATCAGTTGGCATCACATTCCGAAGCATTTCAGCAAAATTTAATTCCCCGGCAAGCGAATTCATACTTTTGACCAGGAGCAATTTGCAACTCACAGCCAACAAGTGCAATTAGGCCGTCAATAACTCGGCCACTCCTTCAGAGCAACTCGTAATTAGAAAACTAGTTTTGCAAATGGTGTTTTTGTTATGCTGCCTTGCTGGCTCGAAAGGACACAGTTTGTGGATTTGTTTGTTTAAAGTACAAATCTTAGCTCTGTACAGTTTACTAGCTTGTGGTCTCTTTTAGTGCAAATAAATGTACTGTAGGTACTTGACTCTGTCCTTACAAAGGAATGTTGTATGATTTCTTTCCCCCTTTTAATGAAACAGGTAGACATCTCCTTGGGTTTCCATTTAAATTCCTCACATTTTTGATGTTGGGCTGTCAGTCTTATTCCACAGCCCCTCTAAACAAACTTAAACCACAGTGACTTTGAAAGCTCTCAATGAATAGCCTTATTATGTCCAGAATGGCTGCTGAGACACCCATCGACAAGAAAGGAGCACAAATCAACACAAATCTTCCTCTTCTTCTTCTCCTCCTCCTCCTCCTCCTTCTTTTCCTCCTCCTTCTCTTCCTCCTCTTATATTTCTGCCATATTCTTTGATTTTAATTTTTTTCTCCTTCTTCTCCCTTCTCCCTGTTTTTTTCTCCTCCTCTTCTTTTTTCTCCTCCTCCTCCTCCTCCTCCTCCTCCTCCTCCTCCTCCTCCTCCTCCTCCTCCTCCTCCTCCTCCTCCTCCTCCTTCCCTCCTCCTCTCCTCCCCCAGCCATTCTCCTCCTCCCTGTTTCCATTTTCTTCAGCAATGTAATGATACTCTGCTTGAAACTTTTCTTCCACTTTTGTGGTTAGGCTTTCCTGCTTAATTGTACACTCGGTTGCAAAGTTGGCACTTTTTAAACCACAATTTGGGAGATATCCTCCCCTCCTCTCAGCTGCTACAAATTTAGAAAAGTGGGTCAGTCCTAAAAGAAACAAGTTCTTGAAAATTCCTCCATCGCCCGCAGGGTGTGCGTTCACTTTTTCCTCTTGCTCCTTCCCTTTCTGCAGACCAAGAGCTATTTTCGGCCATGTATATTGATTTCATGGGCACTGACGCGGCCATTTTTCGCAGCTTAACCAGACGGAATGCAGTGAGGACCGATCAACACAACTCGAAATGGCTAAGTGGTAAGATGTTCTCGCTCACACTCTGTTGACTTTGCTCTTCCAAAGAGTGGATCAAGAGTGCTTTGGCTCTGGGCAGAATATTTTATCATGTACATCGGGGGCGGGGGGATATCCAGATGTTAGAAAATAGTAGGCTCCACAGTCTTGGGGCAATAGTTTTTTGAGTTATGAAGTTGCAAGCCAAAGGAACTTTTGGCCTTTTAATTTGCAGCACTACAAAGTCCTGCTAGATGTCCATGGAGATTCTCAGTCATCCAGGTCGTGGTTGTTCCAAAGATGCTTTTTCAAGAGGCAACTGGTTTTTCTTTGAAGATGTTTTGCTTCTCATCCAAGAAGCTTCTTCAGCTCTGACTGGATGGTGGGGAAAGGAAGGATTTATATTCCTTGCAGACAGCTGGTAATTTGCATCCTTTTAGAGAGTCCTTGAGGCCACCTGGAGGTTTGTCTGTGTCATCAGGGTCACCTGAGTAGATACAGACAGCACAGAGTCATTGCCAATAGCCTGCAGCTGTGTTCAACAGTGAAGGGATGCAGGGCAGAAAAACATCCTGCAGGAAGCACAGCTCCACAACACAGTCCTTTCAGCAGTTCCAAGAAGGCTCCACACCCATTTGCACCACTCGGGTGATCCCGAGGACACAGATAAAACCTCCAAGTGGCCTCAATGACTCTCTAAAAGGATGCAAATTACCAGCTGTCTACAAGGAATGGTCATGGTTGTCCCAAAGGTGCTTTTTCAGGAGGCAACTGGACTTCCTTGGTTTTTCTTTGAAGACATTTCGCTTCTCATCCAAGAAGTTTCTTCAGCTCTGACTGGATGATGGGGGATGGAAGGATTTATACTCCTTGCAGACAGCTGATCATTTGCATCCTTTTAGAGGGTCGTTGAGGCTGCTTGGAGGTTTGTCTGTGTCTTCAGAGTCACCTGAGTGGTGCAAATGGTTCCTGTAATCCGCAATTATTTTCCTCTGGAAATCCATTCCTTCTCCCACACCATTCAAAGGGTCTTCACCCCCAAATTGTATAGCTAAAACTGTAGAGATTCTCAGTCATACAGGTCACGGTTGCCCCAAAGATGCTTTTTCAGGAGACAACTGGACTTTCTTTGTTGTTTCTTCTCATCATTGTCGCTTCTCATCCAACAATGACCAGATGTCTGCAAGGAGTATCAATCCTTCCATTCTCCCACTATCCAGTCAAAGCTGAAGAAGCTTCTTGGTTGAAAAGAGAAATGTCTTCAAAGAAAAGCAAACAAACCTCCAAGTGGCCTCAATGACTCCCTAAAAGGATGCAAATGACCAACTGTCTACAAGGAGTATAAATCCTCTCATTCCCCACCATCCAGTCAGAGCCAAAGAAACTTCTTGGATGAGAAGCAAAATGTCTTCAAAGAGAAAGAAAGAAACCTCCAAGTGGCCTCAATGGCTTCCTAAAAGGATTAAAAAAACAGCTGTCTGCAAGGAGTATAAATCTTTCCATTCCCCACCATCCAGTCAGAGCTGAAGAAGCTTCTTGGATGAGAAGTGAAAATGTGTTCAAAGAAAAACCAGAAAATCCACTTGCCTCTTGAAAAAGCACCTTTGGGAAAGTCCTGCTAGACGTCCATCAAATGTTCCTGTGCTTCTTGTCTGGCCTTCAGGTGCTTTGGAGAATAGGTTGGCCCCCTCTTCTTTGCAGCAAATGTGTGCTTCTCATTGATGTGTGCTTCTATGTGTTATTTTAGAGCCCATCTTTGTGGATGCTCATCTCATCCCAGATGGTACCGACCCCAACGATGCTAAAGTGTACTTCTTCTTCAAGGAGAAGCTGATGGACAACAGTGGCACCACCAAACAGATCCACTCCATGATTGCCAGAATATGTCCCGTAAGCAAAGATGGTCATATGCTGCTAAGGATGTGTACGATTCACAGTTGATGGAATGAGGGGAAAGATATCCTAGAATGTTTTGTTGTTGTTAGTTGTGAAGTCATGTCTGACCAATCATAACCCCATGGACAACATTCCTCCAGGTCTTCCTGTCCTCTCCCATCTTCTGGAGTCCATTTAAGCTCACGCCGACTGCTTTGGTGACTCCATCCAGCCACCTCCTTCTCTCCCGTCCCCTTCTTCTTCTGCCCTCCATCGTTCCCAACATGAGGCTCTTCTCCAGGGAGTCCTTCCTTCTCCTTAGGTGGCCAAAGTATTTGAGTTTCATCTTCAGGATCTGGCCTTCTAAAGAGCAGTCAGGGTTGATATTGTCCAACTGACCGGTTGGATGGCCTTGCAGTCCAAGGGACTCACAGGAGTCTTCTCCAGCACCAGAGTTCAAAGGCCTCCATTCTTTGGCACTCAGCTTTCCTTATGGTCCAACTTTCTAAGTATAAATAATGTTTTATATCAGGACAATGAGACCTCTAAAATCGTGACATGTTTCTGTTTACAAATGATGAATTTAAACCAAGCTCAGGAGCAGCTAGAAGGAGGGAAGCCATAAATAGATCATGCCTGTTTATACCAGAAATGTTTGTAACATAATGATGATTTCAGTAGTTTTTCTTCTCCAAAAATAGAAGAACATAAAATTAGAAATCATTTCATAAAACCTGGTCCATCTACCACTCAGTGGTGGAAACCACTAACAGTACAGGTGGCCTTCAACTTACAAACATTCATTTAGTGACTTCCAAAGTTACAATGGCACTGAAAAAAAGTGACTTATGACCGCTTTTCTCACTTAAGGACCGTTGCAGAATCCCTGTGGTCTCAGGATTCAAATACAGACGCTTGGTAACTGACTCATATTTATGACGGTTGTAGTGTCCCGTGCGTCTTTTGATCATCTTTTGTGACCTTCTGTCAATCAAAGTCAACAGGGAAGGCCGATTGGCTTAACGACCATGTTGCTAACTTAACAATTGCAGGGATCCACTTAACAATGGTGGAAAAGAAGGTCGTAAAATGGGGCAAAGGTCACTTAACCACTGTCTCACTTAGCAACTGAAATTTGGAGCTCCCTTGTGGTCATTAGACGAGGACTACTTGCATCATGCCAATACAAAGATGCTGGAGATGGACATTTTAGGACAGGGGTGTCCAAACTTGGCAACTTTAAGACTTGTGGACTTCAACTCCCAGAATTCCCCAGCCAGCTGGCTGGGGAATTCTGGGAGTTGAAGTCCACAAGTCTTAAAGTTGCCAAGTTTGGACACCCCTGTTTTAGGATGTATCCAGCTGTGCAGTCCTATGCATGGATTACCATTGTTTTCCCATAAAAAAGATAGTTAAACCTTCAAATAGAAAAACCTTCAGCATTCCAAATCTTTTCTTTTCTTTTGTAAATGTTTTATTTGCAGTTTTCTCTTAACCAACCAACATTTTTTGTGGACAGTGTAATGACTGGGTTAACATATTTTTACACAGTGCTCACTCAGTAATAATACAATTACATTTACAGAACGTTTATCTTCCGACTTCTAACCTTAATGTGTCATTATTATTATAATATATTCTTTTATGTATCCATCTATATTACACTATTTTCCCAATTTTTTACTTATTTCTTTATTTTCCCCATTTGTTGGGGTTCTTCTATATTCACCTCTTTATCTTTAAGCAATACTATTCTCTCTTTATGATATTTTTATCACTTTCTCCAAAAGTATATGTAAACACCAATAACATTTCTATATACAATATACTTATTTCCTGTTAAGTCACTAATATTTTAATATTGTAAATATCACTCTTTATCACTATAAAGAAAATGTTCCACCACATTTTCAATATCTCAATTTTGTTTAAACACCAATAAAACCAGTTGCCAATAAGATTTAATTAGTCCCAAGGTTATATCTGTAAGTCGCCTGAATTTATAGTCCTTGAATACTATAGTTTCCAATATATTTTGCATCCAGTTAGTCATAATAATATTTTTAAATATACCTAGTCCTAGTTTTTTGCCTCCTAATCTAAATATATTTATAATCAATTCTATTATATATTTATATATGTGTTACTATTTTCCCAATTTAAACTTTTCACTTATTTATGTTGGTTTTCAATATAATTACTATATTGCAAAATATTATATCTCTATCCAGCCTTCTACATCTTGAATCTCCTTTTCATAGCCAGCACATGACTTAATATTCTAAAGAGGCTGATTGGTTTATTTGAAAGGGATGGGCACTAAAATAGCTCCTTTGTGCATTTTTTTAAAAATGTGCTTTTAAGTTGCCTAATCTTTGCCAAAACATGACTTGTGATCTAGATTTTGCACTGCTGTTTTATTCTTCTTCTTACTATTATTTTTAATAACGCGCCTGGAGATATTTTTCAGAAGATACTAAATACGATGAAATATGTGTATTTTCTAAATGAAGCCAAGGTGATTTCTTAAAATATTTGGGACTCATTTTTTTTTTTTGTCCTTGAATCCTCTGTGCCAAAATGTGCAAAACAGGCTTTGAAAGATTGCGATCTGAATTTCTGATGACTTTATTACAATTTGGCATCGAGAATCTTATTTAGAGAGTTGGCCGGAAACCAATTCTACTTTAATAAGTCCATTTCAACACAGGAAATTGGGAGAGACGTTTAAAGTCAGTCTTCCCATTGTGATCCCACTGTCGGATCACAAGTTTAATTAGCACTTTGCAATTCAATGAGGCAATAAATTAAACGCACAAAGGCGGAGGGAAAAGCAAGAAAGGAAGGGCATAAAAACCTCTGTGCATCCATGTCCAATCAGCAATGAATCGGTAGCTATCTAAATAAGGTGTGATCTTTCAAAGTTATCCCATGGTTTATTTTTTAAATGCCCGTGTTATTTGATTAAAAATCATTTTCTTCAGCAAGGGATTTCATACCTTGCTTCAATCTCCAATTTGTTTAATTGCTCTGTAAGCAAACCTATGTTTCATTAGTTAATAGCTATAAAATATGGTGGGGATTATCCTGATGGAAAGTAACAGATACATTCAAAATTTAAACAAACATGTTTATGATGCTTCAAAAGAGGAAGAATAGACAGGGGGGAAGGGAGGGAGATATTATTGTCATAAGCCACATTCTGTTCTGTTGCTTTGTTTGCTTTGTTCCTTTCTGTTCTGTTCCATTCCATTTTGTTCCTTTCTGTTCCGTTCTGTTCCTTTCTGTTCTGTTTCATTGTTTTGTTTTGGTTGGTTGGTTCCTTTCTGTTCCGTTCCATTCGTTTCTGTTCTGTTTCATTGTTTTGTTTTGTTTGTTTTGTTCCTTTCTGTTCTGTTCCATTCCATTTTGTTCCTTTCTGTTCCTTTCTGTTCCGTTCTGTTCCTTTCTGTTCTGTTTCATTGTTTTGTTTTGTTTGGTTGGTTCCTTTCTGTTCTGTTCCATTCCATTTTGTTCCTTTCTGTTCCTTTCTGTTCCTTTCTGTTCTGTTTCATTGTTTTGTTTTGGTTGGTTGGTTCCTTTCTGTTCCGTTCCCTTCATTTCTGTTCTGTTTCATTGTTTTGTTTTGTTTGTTTTGTTCCTTTGCGTTGTGTTCCATTCCATTCCATTCTGTTCCTTTCTGTTCTGTTTTGTTGTTTTGTTTTGTACAACCTTACAATGGCCTTCCTCTCCAGCAAATACATGTAGTCCCCGACTTATAATAGTTCATTTAGTAACCATTTGAAGTTACAGTAGCACTGAAAAAAGTGACTTAAGACCATTTTTCACCCTTATGACCATTGTAGGGGGAAACCAAATTCATTTAACGACCCTGTTACTCACCTGACAACTGCAGTGTTTCACTTAACAATGATGGCAAGAAAGAATGTCAAATGGGACAAAACTCCCTTAGCACATTTCTCACCTAGCAACAGAAATTGTGTGGTCCTTTACAGTCATAAGTTGAGGACTACTCATATAATCCTTATGTAGCCTCATACACATTACACTTTTTCTGTGAAGAGTCCTCGGGAAGACAGCGCTGAAAAATGGGGCAGCATTAATGCAAAAAGAAACACTGAACTATCATTTAGTGCTTTAAGAGTCACACTAGGAATTGCACTATTGCAGCCATAAGTCAAGGACTAACCATATAGCAGAAGCCTTTGATCCAGTCAGTTAATCCCTGAAAATAAATAAAGAGTGTGCAATTTCTCTTTGTCCAAAGGCTTGCTGAAAAATACTAAGGGACATCAAAGTCATCCGACCATAATGCATATTCGTTCTTCTTCTTTTTCTTCTTTTTCTTCTTCTTCTTTTTTGGTTTGGTAGAACGACACAGGTGGACAGCGAAGTCTGGTCAACAAATGGACCACTTATTTGAAGGCAAGACTGGTCTGTTCGGTCATGGATGAAGATGGCACCGAGACCTATTTTGATGAATTAGGTACAGTGGCAACGTTTTCATTAGTTGACTCCATGTGTTTGTTGTTCAGTACACTTTGGTACTTTGGTGCTCGCCTGCTCATCGAATTTGATCCTCAACACATTGTGACGTGAAAAGTATGTCCCGCTACTCATTGTTTGTTTAGTATTCAACTCACAAGCTACCCTGTTTCCTTGAAAATAAGACCTCCCCAGACAAGATGGCCAATTGGGCTTTTAAGCGCATGCGCTAAAATAAACCCTCTCCCAAAAATAAGCCCTCCCCGAAAATCTTGCAACAAAGCAGCAGCCATGAGGTGACCACACTCACCGCCTCCTGCACCTCAAAAATAATAAGACCTCCCTGAAAATAAGGCCAAGCGCTTATATTGGGGGGCAAAAGAAAAGAAGACACTGTCTTATTTTCAGGGAAATATGGTAATACGTCTCAGGATCGGCTGCCTCGTGACTCACTACATTACTACTTATGGGGAAAATTTGTTTGGTACTCAACATTTTTGATACTCATCGCGCCTCCTGGAACCAATTAAACATGAGTACCAAGGTACCACTGTACTTGAATCCCTTTTCTACATGAGATTGTTGAAAGATGATCAAAATTGCTGAGTAATGCTCTCACTCTGCGCTATTTTTGCCCTTTTATTTTGGACTTCCAAAGCTGTCCATCTGATTTTTTTTACAGTGTACCATCATTTTTCATTCACTTATTTTTTTAAGACTGGAAATCTCTGGATGCCGGTAACTATCACAGCTCTTTTACTGGACCTGCGACTTTCTATCTAAAATGAGAATTAATTTAGTTAATAAAAGTCTGTAGAGATTCTCAGTCCTCTAGGTCATGGTTGTCCCAAAGGTGTTTTTTCAGGAGGCAACTGGACTTTCTTGTTTCTGTTCTTTTGAAGACATTTCACTTCTCATCCAAGAAGCTCATTCAGATTGGTCTGGATGGTGGGGAACGGAAGGATTTATATTCTTTGCAGACAGCTGGTCGTCTGCATCCTTTTAGAGGGTCATTGAGGCCACTTGGAGGTTTTATCTGTGTCATCAGGGTCACCTGAGTGGTGCAAATGGTTCCTGTAGTCTGGGATTTTTTCCTCTGGAAATCCATTCCTACTCCCACCCCATTCCAACGGTCTTCATCTCAAATTGTGCAGCTCAAACTCTGTAGAGATTCTCAGTCATCCAAAGAAAAAACAAGGAAGTGCAGTTGCCTTCTGAAAAAGCACCTTTGGGACAATTTAGTCAATAGTTTGTACTTTTTTAAAAAAAAATAACCCAGTGTTAAGAGAGGATAATTAAAATGGGCTGTTTTCAGAATACCCGGCCAGGAAAGAGAGCTATAAATGCTTAAATAATTATAGCTGCTTTTACTTCAAAAAAGGGCTGGTTTTTTTTCCCCAATAGGAAAATGTCTCTTACTCTATGCATGAAGCAGAATTAAATTCTTTTAATAGAGTAAAATTTGGGCTCCATTCTGGTCATAAACTGAGGACTACCTGTGCTTAAACAAAACTGTGCAGTCACATAACTTGGTGAAAATATTGGGCTACATGATACAGGAGTGTAGGTTTAGTGTCCTTTAAAAAACCATTAGCATAAAATTTAACTTCATGGTCCTCGTATTTGGAAATGATTGAGGACAATCAAACCACATCTTGAAGAAAAAAATCTGCCTCTGCCTCCCAGCAATTTGCCTCCTTGCAGCAAACAGAAAACAGCCTGTTTCAGCTTCGGCACAGCCTGATTAGCACAATCAGCTGATTGTTGGTTTGCTCGGCCTCCCGACGATCAGCTGTTTCAGGATGTAGGGATTGCCATAGCCTATTGCCGCTTCTGCGGAGATCGGAATGGGTGGAAAATGGGCCACGTGGAAGCCAAAAATGAGGATGCAGAGGCCAAAAATGGGTCACACAGAAGTGGCAATAGGCAATGGCAATCCCTGCAGCTCGAAACAGCTGATGGTCGGGAGGCTGATCCAACCAACAATCAGCTTGTGCTAATCAGCCTTTGCTGAACTTGAAACTGAAACTGAAACTGAAACAGGCTGTTTGCTGTTTGCTGCAAGGAGGCAAATTGCTGGGAGGCAGAGGCAGATTTTTTTTCTTGTTTTTCTCCTCAAAAGGTAGGTGCGTGTTACACTTTGGAGCATCTTATACTCCGAAAAATATGGAGTATATGGAGGCCAAAGGGTGGGGTCTGGTGGGTGGGCGGGGCTACATTCAGTGTATGAGACACACCCAAATTTTCACCCTCTTTTAAGGGGGGAAAGAGCGTCTTACACTCCGAAAAATACGGTAGGTTGTTTGCAAAACTGAGTTTGTCGGGAGCAGAAGCCTGGAAGCTGCTTTGCAAATGTGGAAAATGTCCGCCTTCCAAGTTGCAACCACGAGATGGTCTCAATTTGATAATGCAGAGAGGTCTGTATCCTTAAATATATATGCACAAGCTTCTTAGCAAAGCCAGTTTCCCCAGGCATTTTCTTATGCTCCAGTGGAACGGCAAAACTTAATGAGAAAATTAGCTGGATCCATCTAACAGTTTACAAGAAGTTTCGCTTCAGCTCACTTGTTTTTGGACTATCTTTTCTGGTCTCCATTAGTCCGCGGCGATGTGAGCTAGGGAGCTAGTTATACACCACCCTTAGGTCATAATAAAGAGAGGTTTGCAGTCCCTGATGGGGTATCTCAAATGATCTCATAGTCTGCGATCCCTGATGAAGTCATTGGTGTCTTACTTTCTCCAGCCTTTCTCTGGGGAAAGTGCCAGCAAACCTTCCACCAGCTCACCAGCTTTGAATTCTTCTTCGTCTAGAATCACCAAAGATCCTCATAGCTCAAATGGAGGTAGAACAAAGGTTGGATGATCTTTAGGGATTCTTATTCTTGTTATCCACCAGAATAGAGATAGTGGTGGGTTGCCACACAGAAGAAGGGGGGCGGGGTGTCAACCTGTTCTCCAAACCACCTGAAGGCAGGACAAGAAGCAACGGATGAAAACTAATCAAGGAGAGAACCAGAAGTGGGAGGCTCCTGGTTTGGCCAAACCAGGAGTGGCGGCAGTGGGAGGCTCCGCCCACTCACCTCTATGCCTCTGTGCATGCGCAGTAGCATTGCACGCGAGCGTGCAAGCACACAAGCACGAGCAAACCAGTGATAAACTGGTTAGCAATCCACCACTGGACAGAACCAACCTAAAGTCATCTGTGTACCAAGTTTGGTTGAAATTGCTCGAGGCATTCCAGAGTTATGTACACAAACACAGAGAGGCAAGTGTCTGACCTTTCCTTTATGTCTGTGCTTACTTTTAGCCTCTTGAACGCCTGTGTATTTTAATTTCTAGGGATAAGTTTGTCTGTGACTCATTTTTTTTTAAAAAAGAAAGAAGGCGGCAAAGATCTAGGAACCACAAAATTGTATTTGTTGGTTTACTTAGCAACTTTTTTATCCCTGCAGAGGATGTTTTTCTACTGGAAACAGAGAACCCGAGAACGACACTTATATATGGGATTTTCACCACTTCCAGGTAATCCTTCATATCTATTTTAAGAAAAAAGCTCAAAATAAAGGCATGGCATTCAGTGATGTGGTTCCTGTTAAGATGTGTCTCTAGATACGTTGTGTGGTGTCCTAGTTCTCTTCTGTTCTTAGATGTTCTTACAGTGGACCTGATGTTCTTGGCTCTGTAAAATGTTCTCATGAAGCTATTTAAGTATAATATTAAAGGCAACACTGTAATATTGCTAGAAAATCAAATTACTATGCTATGCCATGGTCATTTGAATAGAATAGAAATGAGAAATGAGAATAGAATAGAATAGAATAGAGAAATGAGAATAGAATTGAATATAGAATAGAATAGAATAGAATAGAATAGAGAAATGAGAATAGAACAGAATAAAATATAGAATAGAATAGAGAAATCAGACTAGAATAAAATAGAATATAGAAATGAGAATAGAATTGAATATAGAATAGAATAGAATATAGAAATGAGAATAGAATAGAATAGAGAAATGAGAATAGAATAGAATATAGAAATGAGAATAGAATAGAATGGAATGTAGAATAGAATAGAATAATCAGAATAGAATAAAATAGAATAGAGAAATCAGAATAGAATAGAATATAGAATAGAATAGAATAGAATAGAGAAATGAGAATAGAATAGAGAAATGAGAATAGAATAGGAGAATAGAATAGAGAAATTAGAATAGAATAGAGAAATCAGAATAGAATAGAATATAGAATAGAATAATCAGAATAGAATAGAGAAATGAGAATAGAATAGAATAATCAGAATAGAATAGAGAAATCAGAATAGAATAGAATAGAATAGAATTCTTTATTGGACAAGTGTGGATGGACACACAAGAAATTTGTCTTTGGTGCATAAGCTCTCAGTGTAGATAAGGAAAATTATACATTCATCAAGAATAAAAGATACTAAATTTAGTGATAGTCAAGGTTACTAATAAACTATCAAATTGTACTAAAATTAAAACAATATAAATTGAAAGATACAAGCAACAGGTTTCAGTCATAAGTGGGAGATAGATAAGGGAGAGATAGATATTAGGAAGGAAGAGAAGAATAGTAATACATTCTTAGTAAATTATTTGACAGTGCTGTGGGGATTACGGTTGTTGTTAAGCAGAGGGATGGCCTTTGGGGGGAAAAAACCATCCTTGTGTCTAGTTGTTCTGGTGTGCAGTGCTCTATAGTGTCGTTTTGAGGGTAGGAGTTGAAACAATTTATGTCCAGGATGCGAGGGGTCTGTAAATATTTTCACAGCCCTCTTTTTGACTCGTGCAGTGTGCAGGTCCTCGATGGAAGGCAGGTTGGCTGTAATTGTTTTTTCTGCAGTTCTGATTATCCTCTGAAGTCTCCGTCTGTCTTGTTGGGTTGCAGAACCAAAGCAGACAGTTATGGGGGTGCAGAGGAGAGACCCAACAATTCCTCTGTAGAACTAAATCAGTGAATCAATCAATTTGACAGTGATTATTTTATGTATAACATCTGCATCGCCTCATCAAAGATGTTACCCAAATCTGTAAAACGTTGATTTGTGTTTCTTGCAGCCGTAGAAGGGAACCTTTTTTTTTTGGTTAGCATTGTAATGTTTACTCTTCCTGGAGTTTTCACACATGGAAGTTATATGTAAACAACTTCGTTTTTCTGAATTTCTGGGAACGCGCTTAGCAAGTAGACAAATCCACACAAAGTGTGCATGTTAATGAGCCGTGCACCAAGACCACGTTATGTAAAGGGGGAAAAAAAAACTTAACAGAATGTGGGAACTTTCTTAGAAACACTTAGAAACACTTTCTATAAACATGCGCTTTAAATCCAATATGGATTGGAGTAATGCTTTATGAAAAGACTGGAATTCTTATGAAAGGTTTTGCAAGGACCTTGTTCAAAGGGAAAATGATCTCTAATATTGAAAGGAGGACCAGCAAAGAGAAAGCTAGAAAAAAAAGAGGAAAAAAACACACATAAGAAAAAAAAATTAATAGTCCCCATCCTGAATTCTTTCGGGATTTTTCTTAAAACCCTTATTGTATTTTTCCTGTGACCTGTGCAGATAATATTAAAGCGATGCATTATGTGTTTCTAAAAAAAACTGTGATATTTCTGTCTGGAAAGATACACTGCATGAGTCAATTTACTATTGCTCACCATGTTTGTGTCACTTTCAAAAGATTGAATTTGGGGAAAAAACATATTTTTGGAGTACCTTGGGATACTACTGTGCTATTTACTACTGTAGCTATTTTGTTACACAGGGGAAAAAATGAAACTCTCTGCAGATACTAAGGGGAAAAAATAGTAACCATGTTGACAGCTTTAAAAAAAAAACAGCCATCTGCTCCCACCTCACTGTTACTTTTCAAAAATATCCATAGCAATTTTTCTAATGCGTACCAAAAATAATGATTATCTTCCTCCTCCTCCCCCTCCCCCTCCTCCTCCTCCTCCTCCTCCTCCTCCTCCTCCTCCTCCTCCTCCTCCTCCTCCTCCTCCTCCTCCTCTTCTTCCTCCTCCTCCTCCTTTCTCCTTTCTCCCTCATTCTCCCCCTCCTCCCTTCCTCTTCCTCCTCTTCCTCTTCTTCCTCCTCCTCCTCCTTTCTTCTTTCTCCTCCTCCTCCCCTTCTCCCTTCCTTTTCTTCTTCCTTCTCCTTCTCCCTCCTCCTCCTTTTCTTCTTCTTCTTCTCCTCCCCCTCCTCCATCTCCATCCTCCTCCCCTCCTCCTTTCCCCTTCCTCCTCCTCTTGTCTACTTTCTCCTCCCCCCTCCTCCCCCTCCCCCTTCTCTTTGCACCTCCTCCTCCTGTTTACCTTCTCCTTTCCCCCTTCTCCACTTTCTCGCTTATTTTTTTCCTCTCCTCAAACCGAAAGTCAATTTGTTATTTGGTTTTCTCCCAAAATTTGGTGGCATCGCTGCCCTAAAGCTTCAATCATTCTTTTCTTCACTGTATTCAGGCCTCCTTGTTCTGAATATGCCCATTTCTCTTGCTCTTTCGTCCTTTGCCATAATGAATGGATAATATGCATTTTCTCCAAACAATTATTATTTTTTTAAAAAAAGACTTCCTTGGAACAAGTGAGCGTCTCTCTTGCGCTCCATTAAGAGCCAGAAATAATTTTAAGAGTAAACATGGGGCGATATTATTTTTCTGACCCCCACATGTTTAATTTGGGTTTCGGTTTGATTAATTCATGAGGTGGGGTAGGAGATGGGTTGCAACCCTTAGAAGCTGGGCAAAGAAAGGCATAAATCCTGCAGATGTTTTATTCGGCCTCTGCTAGATTCATTCAGATTCAGTTTCATTTGCCACAAACCCGCACTTATATTTTAATACATATTTTAACTCTGGAGTTGATGTGCAAGTATTATTTCTGGTACGGAATGTAATGGGTTTCATTTGGCAGCCATACCTTTGATTCCATCTCAGGAACAAGTTACCGCATAGAATTCTAGGCCATTGATTGAAATAGCTTACTTCTGAATACATTTCTGAATGAATGGACTTTATGGGCAAAACCAAACAAAGGAGAATATTTGTAGCTCAGGATTGAGAGGAGGGATGTCCTTGGTGCTCTCTGAGCTTTGTTGTTTTCTTGCAAACGTTTCATTGCCCCACTAGGTAATATCATCAGTGGTAGAAGGGTGTGGGGTTTGCAGGGAGGAGGAAGAGGAGGAGGAGGAGGAGGAGGAGGAGGAGGAGGAGGAGGAGGAGGAGGAGGAGGAGGACGACGACTGTGGTATCCTTGGTGCTTTCTGAGTTTTGTTGTTTTCTTGTAGATGTTTCATTACCCAACTAGGTAACATAATCAGTATTAGAAGGGTAAGAGGTTTGCAGGAAGGAGGAGTAGGAGGAAGAGGAGGAGGGTAACAACTATGGGATCCTTGGTGCTCTCTGAGCCTGGCTCTTTTCCTTGCAGACGTTTCACTACCCAACTAGCTAACGTCATCAGTGCTGTCTCTGAGTTGGGAAAACCTGCAGCAGTTTTGGTTACATTTTGGTGGGTAGAATTTTGATGAGGTGAAAAACGGTGACAAGTCACATTTCATCAGTGCCGTTGCCCCTTTGAACGGTCAAGAAATGAACGGTTGTAAGTTGAGGACTGGCTGTAATCGCATGGATGTTGCAGAATAAGCCATTACATCCAACCGATCAAATAAGTCATTGAATGACTCCAGAAATAGCAAACTATCATGTTTGAGCAGGTGACAAGGGTCTAGAGATGGCATTTGCAAGCCAAGTAAGACAATAGAATGAATGCATCTGAATATAGAATAGAATATATCTTTATTACGGTCACAGACCAGCAATAGACATGACTTTTTACAATATATTAAAAAAAAATAGTACTGACATTAATAGTGGATAATAACATCCCTGTTAAGAAAATACATGTTGTCAAACTGGTAGGATCACTTCCTAGTTTACGTGGGTGAAAAGCCAATAAGTGTATGAGTAAATATACTGATGTCAGCTTGCTCTGTTTTGCTTTACGCTTGCTTGCTATTGGCTGCCATAGGAATGGAGGTGGGGGGGGGGGTTTGCATAGTATTGGGGAAGGAAATTATATTGTACTGGAGGAGTCTTGTTCTCACCATCTTCTGCGCATGCTGGTGACTGATGTTTGGACTTGGTGAAGGCCAGCCGTTCCGCGTACCAACTTGATGAGGCTGTTTGAAGGTGCACCCCACATGACACCTTAGGGAGTTGCAGATTGGACACTGGGTTGGCATAATTGGAGGGAGGGTGCTGGGTAAAGGTTTGATATGTACATGTTCGCGCCTTTTTGGCTCAGATCTTGCTTTCCTTTTGCTGCTTTCACTTCATATCTAGTAAAAGTACTTTATCTCTCTTAAAGCGGAGTTGAGGTTTTCCTTTCTTGGATATTGAAGGGGGCATGCTTGACAATATTGTTCCAAAAATTGTTAGAGATATCTCCGAATAATTGGTACAAGATGACAGCTAGAATGAATGCCTCGGCTTTATTGACTGATTTCCTTCCCTTTCATAGTTCAGTATTTAAAGGCTCAGCAGTCTGCGTCTATCACTTATCCGACATTCAGCGAGTCTTCAATGGACCATTTGCTCACAAGGAAGGACCGAACCATCAACTCATTCCCTATCAAGGAAGGATCCCATATCCACGACCAGGGACCGTAAGTCTCCATAATTCACCTGTCTTGTAAGATATTACCGAGCATAATCTGAAATTATATGCATGCAGTGTATGTACTTGTGTGTAGATAAGATAACCTTCATTGTCATTTTTTTCCCTGTGCACACGTTAAAAATGAAATTCTGTTGCCCGCTCTCAAAAGTGAACACATATATAACAGCCATATAGACATGCTATATACATTCATATGTATAAGCCTACAGGCTGACATATAAACACCTATAAATCAGAGGTGGTATACAGCAGGTTCTGACCAGTCCTGGAGAACCGGTAGCGGAAATTTTGGGTACCATATTTTTCAGAGTATAAGATGCACCGGAGTATAAGATGCGCCAAGGTTTTGAAGAGGCAAATAAAAAACAAAGTTTTTGCACCTTGCAAACCTCCCTAAAACGGCCCATTTTTTTGCGAAAATGGGCCCATTTCCCCCCCAAAAAAAGGCATGAAAAACCTTTAGGTGACTTGCAGAGTGCTCCTTGGGGGGGGGCTAAAAACGAGCAAAAAAGGCCCATTGTTTGCGAAAACGGGCCCGTTTTTTGAAAAAAAAGAGGGCATGGATAGCCTTTAGGTACCTTATAGAGTGCTCCTGGGGGCTGGGGGGGGTAAAATTGAGCATAAAATGGGCCTGCCCCCAGGAGCTCTCTGGAAGCCTCCATAAGGCTACGCACGGCCATTTTGGTGAAGGGGGCGGGGTTTCGAGAGGCCAAAAATGCTGTATTCAGTGTATAAGACGCACCCAGATTTTCAGCCTCTTTTTAGAGGGAAAAAGGTGTGTCTTATACTCCGAAAAATATGGTAGTTCAGAGTACTGGTAAATAGCACCTCTGATTGGCCCCGCCCCATCTATTCTCTGCCCCCCCAAGTCCCAGCTGATTTTACAGTATCCTTCTGCTGCCACGCCCACCAAGCCATAATGCATAATGCAAAACGTGCCCCCACATGTGCATGCACGCACAATCGCACCCCACAGTCCCCGCACATCTGCCGCACTGTTCGCCTCCAAGCTGAGCTTTGCATTTCTTCTGGAGGGGCGGGGGAGCCTGTTTTTGCCTTCTCCAGGCTCTAGAAAAAACTCTGGAGCCTGAGGAGTGTGAAAAACAAACTTCCAGTAGGCCCATTGCACTGTTTTTCTCCCTCCTCAGCAGGGGTGGGTTCCTGCCAGTTCTAGAACCAGTTCCAGCTCCCTCCCCCCACCCGTCCACACATCATCAAGATGAAGAGCGAGAGGAGGAATTCTGGGAGTTGAAGTCCACAGGTCTTAAAGCTGTCAAGTTTGAGCACCCCTGGGGTTTATTTTTTCTAAAGGGCTAGGGGTGCAAGGGTCTTGTAACTTGACAACTTTAAGACTTGCACACTTCAATGCCAGAGTTCCTGAGCCAACATGACTGGAGGAGGAATTCTGGGAGTTGAAGTCCACAAGTCTTAAAGCTGTCAAGTTTGAACACCCCTGGGGTTTTTTTTTCCTAAAGGGTTAGGGGTGTAACTTGACAGCTTTAAGACTTTCGTGCTTCAAATGCCAGAGTTCCTGAGCCAACATTTTGGTTGCTAAGCAAGAGCGTTGTTAAGAGAGTTTCACCACATTTGACAAGTTGGCCACGCCCACCCAGTCACATGACTGCCAAGCCACTCCCACCCAGTCACATGGCTTGCAAGCCACTCCCACAAAGCAGGCCACATCTACAGAAGAGGTTCTAAAAAAATTTGAAACCCACCACTGCTCCTCAGGCTCCGGAGTCTTCCTTAAAGCCTGGGAAGGGCGAAAAAGGCCTCCTCCAGTCCTCCGGAATGCCCTCTGGAAGCTGGAAATGGATCATTTTTGAACTTCCGGTTGGCCCGTTGGGCCTATTTTACACCCTCCCCAGGCTCCGGGGGCTTTCTCGAAGCCTGGGGAGGGTGAAAACAGCCTTTCCGGAAGACCAAAAATCATCTGGCACAATCTCACATGCCCGCTGGAGCTGACGGCACATGTACCAGCAGATATGGCTCCTTGCCACGCCTGCCATAGGTTCGCCATTACAATGCTAAGGGACAGTTTAGGGATGTCAGATGAGAAAACTTCAGCCACCTTGTCAGCAGAGGTCCGTGGTCCATCCAATTACCAAGGAGAGCTTTGCTGGAGAACTTATAACTGAAGCATAATGGCCCCTAATGGCACAGAGGGATTAAAATGATTTGATTAGCACGGGCAGATCTTATTCCTTCTTTTTTTTGGGGGGGGGGAAGGAGGGGAGGGAGGAATCTCAAAGACGAAGAGCAGACTATCCAAATGAAATATAGTCCCCTTTTGTCACAACCTGAGCTGTCCAGTTATACTTTAAGATAAATGAATGTATACACCGAGGGTTCTAAGAGATAAAAGTGGAATAAAAGATAACAGTAATTCAGTTGCTTGGCTTGCATTCCAGAGATTAATTGCTTTTATAGATTTTTTTTTTGCAAGGGTATAAATGCGGTGGAACATTTTATAAGGATGTTTTTATGAGCCTGAAATTGGCTGTATGTCTTTTGGGGTGCTTCCCATAAGTTTTTGCTTGGCCACAAAATCCTTTGGTCTACATGACCCCTTATGTGCTTGAACAACTTAATTTGCACATTAAAAAAAGTGTAGTTTAGTCCAGAAAAAGACTAACATTGCCTTCCAAAACATGTGCATCTCATTGAAAACAATGAGATTTATAAGATATATCTAACTGGATGGCTGGAACATTTTTAAGCACATAATTTAGTAGTGAGGTTTTTTTCCCCCCCAAATAATAATAATAGATAGGCAGACCAATATATTATGCACCACACTTGGAATACTGCATCCAATTCTGGTCACCACAATATAATGAAGATAAAATAAAATAAGATATATATTTTTAAAAAAATAACAGTCGTCTGAAACAAAAGCATTTGATGAGGCCCAAAGAATGCCTACAGGGGGACAATATGGTTTTAGTTACATCTAAGAAAAAAGAAAGAAAGAAAGAAAGAAAGAAAGAAAGAAAGAAAGAAAGAAAGAAAGAAAGAAAGAAAGAAAGAAAGAGGAAGGAAGGAAGGAGGAAAGAAAGAAAGAAAGAAAGAAGAAAGAAAGAAAGAAAGAAAGAAAGAAAGAAAGAAAAAAGAAAGGAAGGAAGGAAGGAAGAAGGAAAGGAAGGAAGGAAAGGGGAAGGAAGGAGAAAGGAAGGAAGGAAAGAAAGAAGAAAGAAAGAAAGGAAGGAAGGAAAGAAAGAGGAAGGAAAGGAAGAGGAAAGAAAGAAGGAAGGATCTATTTCACATTTATATTTTCACCATTTCATTGCATGTCATTTGTAGCGAAGTGAAGACTTTGATCTAGAGATTTCTTGGTTTAGAACTTCAGTCTTGATATAGATTAGAAATAAGCATTTAATATTTTCCATAAACGCGGTGCAGTTGATTTCCTTTTAAATGTCAGTATGGTATGTTTTTGCTGTGGCCTCTACGTTTTGGAAATAGAATTGTGGATTAGCTGGTCCTTGATCTTATTTGCTTAAGACATTCTAAAGGCAGCCATTTCAGTAAAAGTTCAGATGAAACGGAGTAAGTTTAAGTAACATTATATATTCACTTAGCAACGCTAGAGGCCTTGGCAACTGGGCAGAAATCTTTGCCATAGTCAACTGTGAGTTATAGAAAACCTTCATGAGGTAATGTACGGGTACATGCTGGTTGGAAACTGTCTTAAATCTCCTTTGACATGTGGAGTTTGACACACAAACCATTATCTGAAGTTATAGCATGTCATGGATAAATTATGAGCGTTACACCATCACATCTGTAAAACAGCATCCTTGAGACTGAATGACAAGGAAAGAAGAATATTATATACAATATATAACACAACAACATGAGGAGAGGGGAGAAAATGATGATGAGATGAGAGGAGATGAGGAGAAAGGAGAGGAGAGAAGAGAAGATAATAAGATGAGGTGTGAAGAGGGGAAGAGAAGAGGACAGGAGAGAAGAGAAGATGGAAGGGGAAGAGAAGAGAAGAGGATAAAATGAGATGAGATGTGGAGAGGAGAAGAGAAGATGATACGATGAGATGCAAAGAGGAGAGGAGAAGAGAAGAGAAGAAGAGGAAATATGAAGAGAAGAAGGGAAGGGAAGAGAAGATGATACAATGAGATGAGATGCAGAGAAGAGATGAGAAGAGAAGATGATCGATGAGATGCAAAGAGGAGAGGAAAAGATAAGTGAAGAGGAGAGAAGAGAGGAGAAGAAAAGAGGAGAAGATGAGATGTGAAGAGGAGAAGGGAAGGGAAGAGAAGGGAAAGGAAGAGAAGAGAAGGCAACCATTTGCCTGAAATGGTACAGGTTTTCCTGCCTGAGTAGGGGGTTAGACTAGAAGACCTCCAAGGTCCCATCCAACACTGTTATTCTGTTTTCTGCACAACAGAGCTGGGAAGTTGCATCAACCTCAATTTTTTGGCGCTGCACCAATTCTCATGTCTCCACTTTCATTAAACATGGAGCCTGAGGCTATTTTTCGTGGAAGAAATGAACCATATATCAGTAGTAGTTGATTTGGCTTGCTTGGTTGTTCCACTTCAGGCCTTGGGACATTTGGCAAGCGCAACCAGAGAACAGCTAAGACGTTGGCTTTAAATGCAGGAATCGAAGGTTCAGATCCTTTCAGAAGGTGGAAGAAAAAGACAAGATGTCTCGTTGAAGGATAGACTTCCTTGCGTTCTTGCTTATTTATTTTGGAAGCTCTCAGGCGCAGGCTTTGTTAGCCGCCAAATCTTTGACCCAAACATTCAACTGCGTCAAATCAAGCTGATTTGTCTTCGACATTGCCTTTAATGGACTTCTAGTTTCTCCTCCACAAGGAACACACAATGTCTTGGCATTGTTGTCTTATACAGCAACTGCAGGAAACTCTTAAAACATGGTATTCGTGAGATGGGTGGGATAAAAAGCATGAAACTCCTCACAACTCAATTGGATATAAAAAGGCAATTAACTTGTAAGAGAGGCATCTGTCGGAGAGATTGATGGCTGTACTCTTTTTTAAAAAATAGTTTTTATTAAACATTTTAATCTTTAAAGACAGAAAGGTAAATGTAGCAAGAAAAAAAACAAGACATACATAACAATATAAAGTAACTATACAGCCTTCTGTATCGGCATTCATATTTTGCCTTTATAGTTCTCCGTTCTGCATTGCCTTCCTATTGAATTTACCTTGTCTAATAATATAATAATAACAGTAGCATTGACACTTGTAATAATATTAATTGTTCATATCACCATTATATTTACATTCTCTATTTCCTATTTTATATTCCTAATAATATTCCTAATGAGTTTCAGTTCTATTTTTTTGCTCCGTAATTTCTCCCAACCATTTCTGAATTTTGCACCAGTATTTCCTTGTGATGTGGGCACGTCCACCACATACGGTAGATTGTTCCAGACCGTTGGCTACATCTCCCAACATTTGGGGGATAAATTTGGATACATTTTAGGCAGTCTCGCTGGTAGCAAATGCCTTGATGGCTGTACTCTTATCCACATTTGTTGAATTGTCCTTTAAGGAGAAGCAAATCTGATGGTTTTCCCTGCGTGGTTTATTTCTTTTTTGACGCAATCTCCATTCAAAGCTACGTTGCCCCACTTACAGTGTTACATTTCAGACAGGGGTGTTCTAAGATCCAGCTTGGGGCAGACTTGGGGACAATGGAACTGTGACCAAGGTTAAAAATGATCTGAATCATCAAGATTTGATTTCCTACTTCAGCTAACTTTTGACTTGGTGTTTTGGCCATGCACACAATAGAGCAGTGCAGTGGCCTAGAGGTGGAGCTCTCACCTCACCATCAGGAGTCTGTGAGTTCGATCCTAGGTAGAGGCAGATATTTCTCTCTCTGGGCACAGATGAGAATATATCTGTTGAATATAACTTCGCATTGGCAACAGGGAAGGGCATCCAGCCAGTAAATATTCAGCTCCTCTCAGTTACCCAGACTCCAGAAGGGATTGCGGGGTCATTAAATGATGATGATGATACCATGCATACAATAGTTAGTGCTCGTCGTCCCGATAAACCCCTTTTATTTAATTTACAGTGAATTCCTCTCCAGCAAAGTTCTGGCCCACGGTCTTTCAAGAGAGTTCACAATTACCGACCTTTGTCAGACTTGGAGAGTGGGCAGGCTGATATCTTTCAGATGCCGCAATACTTGGCAAGAATGCAGGAATGAACTAATTGTCTCCTGCAAACTCCACTCCCCTGGCGCTCCTCTTTTATTCTCTCTAGGAGGGGCCTTTCACCGTCCACCTGTGGCCTTACTCCCAAGTCGACCCCTGTTCTTTAGCTGTTCCCTTCCTCTGGCAACTCTGCGCATGCGCTGGGAACAGGCTCCCAACTGTTCTTCTGCCCCACTGATGTCTGACTTTGAAGGCAGCTGATAACTGTCAGATGGCTCTGGTCCCCTCTCTGCCTCCGACACAGAGCCCTCATCACAGCCTTCCCCAGACTCCAGGACTGGCCCATGTTCCTCCCCAACCCTCCTCACTGTCCGAATCTGCTGCCAACTCTGCTAGCCCTTGGCGGGCCACAACAGCAACTTCTAAGAAAGCTCTAATGTAGAGTTCAGGAGACCTTATAAAGGCTGTGAATTGAAACACCTTTGACATAGTTGATGGTTGTCCATGCTTTTCACAGTGTCCTGGAGGAGCCTTCACGCCCAACATTCGGACAACCAAAGAGTTTCCAGACGATGTGGTCACCTTCATCCGGAACCATCCCTTGATGTTTAATTCCATCTATCCGATTCACAAGAGGCCATTAATTATCCGGACGGGCACAGACTACAAGTACACCAAGATAGCTGTTGACCGGGTCAGTGCAGCAGATGGAAGATACCACGTTTTGTTCCTTGGGACAGGTAAGAAGGTTTAGAGCATTGTGCTTCTTAAATTCCATTTCACCATCTATGGTTTTGGGGTTTGTTTGTTTTTTTTGCAGCAGGTACCAGAACAAAGTTTGGGAACTATCAGGTAGGCAGTGATGATTTAGGACCAGGATTGCCCATTCCTACCTCTGAAGGTTTAGAAAGGCAGACAGGCAGGGAAGGGAAGAAAGGAAGGAAAGAAGGGGAGGAAAAGGGAAGGGAAGGGAAAGGAAAAAAGGAAAGGAAAGGAATGAAAAGAAGGAAAGGAAACGAAAGAAGGAAAGGAAAGGACAAGAAAGGATATTGATAGGGGAGGGGAGGAAAGGAAAGGAAAGGAGGAAGAGAGAAGGCAAGGGAAGAAGAAGAAAATGGAAAGGGAGGGGAGGGGAAGCAAGGTGGAAAGGGAGAAGAGAGAAGAAGGAAGGAAGGAAGGAAGGAAGGAAGGAAGGAAGGAAGGAAGGAAGGAAAGGAAGGAAGGAAGGAAGGAAGGAAGGAAGGAAGGAAGGAAGGAAGGAAGTAGAGTCGCAAAACCATAAAACATAAGAAGAACCAATAAAGGAGAATATTTGTAGAAAGAAAGCACGCAGAAACTTAAATTGCATTTAGAATGCAATTAATAAATTGCATTTATTAGAAATGCTGTTTTTAAACAAAAATAGTTAGGAGAAAGTCATAAAAACACATGGAGTATATAGAAGTTGTCAGACAGTGATGTAATAAACCATGAAATACAAAAAATAAACTCCCAGCTGGCGTTCCTGCCTAAAATGGGACTAGAACTCACAGTCCCCTGGTGATCGACCCAAAGTCACTCAGCTAACTTTTCTGCCTAAGGCAGGACTAGAACTAGAAATTTGCCCAAAATCACCAAGCTGGCTTTCATTCCTAAGGTGGAACTAGAACTCCCTGTCTCCTGGTGAACGGCCCAAAGTCACCCAGCTAGCTTTCGTGTCTATTGTAGGACTAGAACTCATGGTCTTCTCCTTTGTAGCCTGGCGCTTTAACCACTAGACGAAACTGGCTGTCTTACACATGTATTAGATATGTTATCGCATGTTCAACCCATACGGAAAGCCAGTTCCAATTGTTCCTGGAAACCCAAAGGGTTTTAGTCTCACATTTCCTGCATTTCTCATCCTGCCCATGGAGCATTGTTCCAACAGTTCCACTTGGGTAATGCGTTTTCTTTGGCTTGGCTTGCGTTGAAATGCCTCGGGTGTCAATCACCTAAGTAACAATCGAAGAACGTATTTTGACAAAAAAAAAAAACCTAACCAGCGAACCCTCTGTGCCTGTTTTCTGCGGCCGCAAAAGGCATTGCCAAGAATTTAACCCAAGAAATCCGTCAAACTGAGAAAGTCGGAACAAAGATGACAACTTAATTGAAACGTTTGTGACCGTTTCCTTGTGGGGAGCACTAAAAAAAAAACATAATTGCATTGTGTAAGATTGACAGGCTTAGTAATTGATGGTCAGGGGCTGTAGCACCCCTCTGGCAAATGGGATTTGGCAGAGTGGGAACATTGAGGCTTAAAGATGCGCTTAGCACGGGTAAGTGGGATGCGAAGTCAACCCTGGGCGACTGACATTCATACCTCTGGTCTATAATATCAACCGTTCTACAAATTATGGGTTTCCCAAGCCAAGTTCAGAAAGCAAGCTTCAGAAATGATCCAAATTCACATCTTGAGTAGGCTTCCTGGAGCTAAGGTGGAGAGCAGAGCTCATGTTGTTTGGCTTTATAAATTTCCACCAGCCAGTTGGATGGCAATATGGAGCTTTTAGTAATATCTTATTTTAATTTTTTTTAATATAATCATTCCATCTTCAGCTGAACAGGGCCCAAATATCTTTGCTAAATGATCATCAGAATTCTAACATCCTTCGTTAAATTAATATTGCTTCTGCAATCTTAAACGCCATGATATTCCACATATTAATTCTACAATATTGACGTAATAATATTCGAGTCATCATGTTTACTTATCTCTCGTAACTTATCTTCTTTATTTTGTTTCCCTATTTCTAACTTCCATTTTTTAAAATTAGTTAACCATGGGTAAAATGGATCCCATACCATAGAGCTGTGATGGCGACCCTATGGCGCATGGGGCCATGTCGCCAGGCACAGGCGGTGTCACCCGTTCCTCTTCCGGGTTTCTGGTGCGCATGCGCGTGCAACAACCAGCTGGCCTTTGTGCATGCGGTAGTGCTGGAAACTGATTGTGGTGTGCGCATATGTGCCAGTAACCGGAAGTCTATCTGACTGGCACGCATCTCTGCACCGGAAACTGGAAGATCATTTTCCAGCGTGTGCATGCCCCCTGGGGCAGCTCCTCTTCCAGATCACGGCCCAGACAAACACACGAAGTGCTCACATGCTCCGTTTGTGGCACTTAGTGCCAAAAAGGTTCAGCATCACTGCCGATTGGATGGCACAAGACACGTTCCAAAGGATTCAAGATGCCCTTTTTCTCCAATTCGGAAATGCCTTTTTTTTTGGTGGTATTGAAAAAAGAAGAGGAAAAAAAAGCTATATGTTTAGCATCCCGGTAGTCCTGGAGTTACAGCAGTTCATTTAGTGCCCGTTCAAAGTCACAAGAGCACTGGAGAAAGTGACTTACGGCCGCTTTTCACAGTTACGACCACACACAGCATCCCTATTTTCGCGGGATCAAAATTCAGAGACGCTTGGCAACGGGCTCATATTTAGAAGGGTTTGCACTGTCCTGGGGACCACAATTTTGTGACAAGCAAGGTCAAATGGGAAGCTAGATTCGCTTAATGGCCGCGTGACTAACTTAACAAGTGCAGTGATTCTCTTAACGACCGTGGCAAGAAAGCTCGTAAAATGGGGCAAACTTCATTGAACAACTGCCTTGCTTAGCAATGGGCTTCCATTATGGCCGTATGTCGAGGACTACCTGTGACAAGTCAACACGAACATAAAAATGTGTTGCATCAAGCAGAACGATGCATTTGTTGGTTTCCTTTTGAGAGAAACTCTGTTTTACACTTCTGTAACAGGAGCCAGGGCATTGTAATTTACGACTGAAATTTGCACAATGTTGGCTCTTGGGTTTTTTTATTGGTTTCCTTTTTTGATTTTGGTTTATTTGACAAAACAGAGGGAGAAAACCCACAGAGAGACACACACATATATATAATTTAAAAGGACGAAAAGGCAATAGCAATAGTATAAATAATATATAAGTTCTTCTTGTGCATGCATAGATGTATATCCATGATTTCTTTTCTTTTAGTTTCAGTAAAAATCGCCATGTTTTATTGCAATCATCCATCTATAATTTACAGCTATATGCAAGTCATTGAACAATCCCAAGTAACATCAGGTTTAATCCACTGAAGAATGACAGCCATAAATTTATCTTAATCACGAGAAGCACTAATTTTTGGCAACAACCAAAGCCCAGAGAAACTACTTCTGTTGTCCAGATGTCAATTTCCATGTAGTAGATATGTAGTTCAAAGGAACAAATGCATCTGAAAATATTTGATTTGATTATGAAATTACCTCATTTTTTAAAGACAAGATGCAGAATCACAAATGGACACCTCAGCATATAAAATATTCTGAGACTAGGGGGGAAAATGAATCCAAGGTTAAGCCGATCACAACCATCAAATAATTTTGATGAGGCATGTTGTGGGAAGACATCAAGGAATCTCAAGGTGTTCTAATTTCCTGGCGAAATGCCATTCATCACACAGGAGGCTTTGACAACTGGTTGTTGTCGTTCAGTCCCTAAATCGTGACTTACTCTTCGTGACCCCAAAGTCTAGTCTATGACTGTAATAAACTGAATTGATTGATTGATTGAAAGTCCAGTTGCTTGTTGAAAAAGTACCTGTGGGGCATCCATAACCTGGATGATTGAGAATCTCCATAGATATTCCATGGAATATTTCAACCAGAATGCAGAAAATAGGGTCATTTTTATGCTTTTCAATCTCTCTCTCTCTCTCTCTCTCTCTCTCTCTCTCTCTCTCTCTCTCTGTGTGTGTGCGTGTGTGTCTCTGCCTCTCTGTATGTGTCTCTCTCTCTTTCCCTTTCTCTCTGTCTTTCTTTCTTTCTCTCTTTCTCTCTCTCTCTGACTCTGTCTGTGTGTGTATGTGTGTCTTGTGTGTCTCTCTCTTTGTCTCTCTCTCTCTCTCTCTCTCTCTCTCTCTGTCTCTGTCTTTCTCTTTGTCTCTCTCTCTGTGTCTCTGTCTCTTTCTGTCTCTCACTCTTTCTGTGTGTGTGTGTGTGTGTCTCTCTCTCTCTCTTTCCATTTCTCTCTCTGTCTCTCTTTCTGTCTCTCCCTCTCCCTCTGTCTTTCTCTCTCCCTCTGTTCCCCCATCCCCCCCTCTCTTTTTCCCCTTGACTTTCAGGTCAAATACTTCCCAATCTAAACACGTTACGTTTGAGTTCGATTTAAAATCACAGCCGGTCCCATTTGCAAACCAAAGAGAGACCACCCCTTCCCCTTCAAAGCCAAACTGCCACGCATCTGCAATCCAGGCCAGCATTTCCTCCCAATTGTGGTGGTGGATTTTTTGCCTGTGTGTGATGTGGGAAAAGAAGCTTTGCTCCGTGAGGCCCTTTATGCCTTGTTTATTTGTTTATTTTATTTTTATTTTTTTTAAAACAAAGAGGAAAAATAGCTCAATGGAAGCCTGTTTTGAAGTCTTGATTTTTGACGTTGAGCGTAGTCACTGGGAACCTTCTCCTCGGGCTGATTTATATATTAAAAATGTACGGAAAGATTTAAACTTTTATCTTGAATCAGTCAGTGGAACATACCGCGTAGCCGCCAAACATCTGCGCTATCCAAGCTGTGAAGCGTATTTTGATCTAAACAATCATATTTGAGTTCCACAGAAGAAGGCCATACTTCTGTCAGTTGAGGAGATGGGTCAATATTTGGTTTTCTCATCTCAGTCCTTCCTTGTCTGTAGCCATCGTCCACACACCCACCTCCCCCCCCCCTTTTTTTTTTTACAATTTCTATTTTTTGTGCTTAATTTTTCAGACTCTTGGCTATTTTCCTCTCCTGGCATCTTTTTTTCCTGGCTTCCTTCCAAATCCTCGGAAGAAAAATGGGATCTGTAATAATGACTCGTAAAGCTAAGCACGCGTAAAATGCTTCTGGAAGTTTCAAAGCACTTCTTCTCTACTTAATCCTAGTAACCTTTCCTCTCCCCCCCCTTCAAACATGGCTATTTTAGGAGGGGTGGACATCAACTCCCAGAATTCCTTGCTGGTTGTGGAATTCTGGGAATGGATACCTGTATCTCTTAAAGTGGCCAATTTTGGAGGAGGTGGGGGGAGCCACTATTTCATGCCAACCATGTCTGACAGAAAAGTTCATTGGCAGATGAAGAAAAATAATTAAAATAACAACGGTTTACAGAATAGCAAGAGTTGGAAGGGACCTTGTAGGACATCTAGTCCAACCCCTCTCCCTCAAGCAGGAGACCCTACACCATTACTGACAGAGGGCAGTCCAGTCTCTTCTTGAAAGCCTCCAGGGATGAAGCTCCCACAACTTCTGAAGGCAACTTCTGTTTCATGGGTTGATTGTTCTCACTGTCAGAAAATTCCTTTTTGGTTCCAGGTTGCTTCTCTCCTTGATCAGTTTCCATCCATTGTTTCTTGTCCTGCCTTTGGAGAATAGGTTGACCCCCTCCTCTCTATGGCAGCCACTCAAATAATACAATACAATAGTAGAGTTGGAAGGGACCTTGGAGGCCTTCTAGTCCAACCCCCTGCCTAGGCAGGAAACCCTATACCGTTTCAGACAGATGACTATCCAACATCTTCTTAAAGACTTCCAGTGTTGGGGCATTCACAACTTCTGGAGGCAACTTCTGTTCCACTGATTAATTGTTCTCACTGTCAGGAAATTTCTCCTCAGTTCTAAGTTGCTTCTCTCCTTGATTAGTTTCCACCCATTGCTTCTTGTCCTGCCCTCAGGTGCCTTGGAGAATAGTTTGACTCCCTCTTCTTTGTGGCAACCCCTGAGATATTGGAACACTGCTATCATGTCTCCCCTAGTCCTTCTTTCTCTTTAGCTTACCTAGTTCCTGCAATTGTTCTTCATATGTTTTAGTCTCCACTCCCCTAATCATCTTTGTTGCTCTTCTCTGCACTCTTTCCAGAGTCTCCACATCTTTTTTACATCGTGGCAACCAGAACTGAATGCAGTATTCCAAGTGTGGCCTTACCAAGGCATTATAAAGTGGTATTAACACTTCATGTGATCTTGATTCTATCCCAAATATTGGAAGACTGCTCTCATGTCTCCCTTGGTCCTTCTCTTCACTAGACTAGCTGTGCCCAGATCCAGCTTTGAAGCTGCTTTTCTTCTATTCATGGTTAAGTGAAGAAGTTCTTTCTTGTTTGCAAGCTCAGTTTTTATTCCCAGGTTGTTGCAGATTTCACTTTGGAAGAGGAGAAATCTCAAGTTAAGAAAGCAAACGGCATGTATTTAATAGAATGACAGAGTTGGAAGGGACCTCGGAGGTCTTCTAGTCCATACCCCTGCTCAACCGGGAGACCCTGAGAGGGATCTTGGAGTCTTAGTAGACAACCAATTAAATATGAGCCAACAGTGGCGGCGGCGGCCATAAAAGCCAATGCAATCCTAAATTGCATTAACAAAAAGATGCAATCAAGATTGCGTGAAGTACTAATACCATTCTATAAAGCAGGGGTCTCCAACCTTGGCACCTTTAAGACTTGTGGATTTCAAGCTGGCTGAGGAACTCTGGGAGTTGAAGTCCACAAGTCTTAAAGGTGCCAAGGTTGGAGACCCCTGCTATAAAGCATTGGTAAGACCACACTTAGAATATTGTTTTGGTCACCACACTATAAAAAAGACTCTACAAGGAGTGCAGAAAAGAGCAACTAAGAGGATTAGAGGACTGGAGGCTAAAACTTATGAAGAATGGTTGCAGGAACTGGGCATGGCTACTCTAGTGAAGAGAAGGACCAGGGGAGACATGATAGAAGTCTTCCAATATTTGAGGGGCTGCCCCAGAGAGGAGGGGGTCAAGCTATTCTGCAAAGCACCTGAAGGCCAGACAAGGAATAATGGATGAAAACTGATCAAGGAGGGATTCAATCTTGAAATAAGGAGAAATTTAATGAGAACAATCCAATGGAAATTCAGAAGTTGTGGGAGCTTCGTCACTTGGAAGCTTTCAAGAAGAGATTGGGCTTCCATTTGTCAGAAATGGTGTAGGGCCGCCTGCTTGGGCGGGGGGGGGGGGTTAGACTAGATGACCTACAAGGTCCCTTCCAACTCTGTAAATCTATTAAAAACCCTACTTATTACCATGTTAACCACAATTATTGCAATTTTATTCCTGAGAGGAAAAATACTTTATGTGAGACATAAAACAGCCTTCTCAGTAATTGTTCCTGATTTTGGAATAATACATATCCAGAGGTCGATTCTGCACCTGGGTTCTTTTTAATTGGGAGGGAAGTGTTTCAATTACATATACCTTTTTGGGGGGGTATTTTCTGTGTTACGGATTCTCTTCCATTTTGGCTGTACCGTCATTTCTTTTGCATACGGCTCTTCAAGTCATCATGGAGTCAGGAGCCGCAAAAGTGCAGTATCAAATTAAAATAAATTCATGGGAGGTATATAAACCAACTTCAAAAGAAAAAAGAAAGGAAGCAAGCAAGGAAGGAAGGAAGGAAAGAAAGAAAGAAAGAAAGAAAGAAAGAAAGAAAGAAAGAAAGAAAGAAAAAGGAAGGAAGGAAGATAGAAAAGAGGGAAGGAAGGAAGCAAGAAAGGAAGGAAGGGAAATAGGAAGGAAGAAAAGGAAGGAAGGAAGGAAAGAGAGAGAAAGAAAAGGAAGGAAGGAAGTTAGAAATGAAGGGAGGAAGAAGAAAGAAGATAGATAGATAGATAGATAGATAGATAGATAGATAGATAGATAGACAGACAGACAGATAGAAAAGAGGAAAGGAAGAAAGAAAGAATGAATGAATAAACAAAAGAATGAAGGAATGAAAGAAAAGAAATCCTGCATTTCTACATGTGCTACACTTTAATTTTAACTTTTCTCTCTGCATTCTGCATATTGAGTTTCTTCGATGAATAATGCAAACTCAGAATGCCATTAATTCAATGGCAAGATTAAACTTGCTACATAAATGCAGTTATTGAGCTCTCTGAACACGGGGAAAAGGGTAACCGAGACAGTTAGGGGATTTATTTCTAAATCTTTGCAATGGTTTGCTTTATTTTTATTCCGGTCTGTTGGAATCAGGGGTAACTATTGAAAATGAACGACATAAAAAACCGGTGCTTTAAACCAGAAGTGGGTTTCCATTATATGCTTTTTTCCAAACACAGCTTCTTGTGTTACAGTGGAGTCCACTTAAAAATATTCCAGCAAAACTGTGGCTTGGAGGAAGATCAACCAAAGAAACACATCAAGAGATATTTTAAAAGAAAAAATAATAATGTTGGATATAGAATTCACACATTTGTTGAATATTGAGATCACCCAAAGTACTTCCGTGACTCTTGAAATGTTATATCTGTCTTAAGTATGTTATGCAATTGTGTGTGTTGTATTTGTACTGATAAATAAATAAAGGGAGACTAGTATAGATCTATTTCGAGCTAATTAGCTCTGATCAGCTAGCCATACCCTTACTGGGATTTGAACCTGGGCTGTATTATATATTAGGCAGGAGTCTTAGCCACTAAGCCACAGGCTCTCCTCCTTATCAGTTGAGCCAGGGAAATAGGTATATATAAAATTGTTCCGTCTTCAGTTGAAGAGTGTTGTCTGAGTACAAATATCTTTGTTAAACGATAATCAAAATTACAACATCTTTTGTTAAATTAATATTCATTTAATATTAATCGGGAGGGAATCAAAATTAATATTGATTCCCTCCCGATCAGCTGGGGCTCGGGAGGCAGAGAATAGATGGGGGCGGGGCCAGCCACAGGTGGTACTTGCCGGTTCTCCGAACTACTCAAAATTTCCGCTACCGGTTCTCCAGAACCTCTAATCTAAAAAACCGCTCATCTCACCAGTGCTGATACCGAGTGGTCTTTGAGTGCTACGCACTCTCGTAGAATTGGTAGGAAAAGATTTGGAATCCCAGCACTGGCTTTCACCATTTTTTTTTTTACAAGAAGCAACCCATTTCTGTTTTCTACGGATTAAGTACCCTTAATCCCATCCGATTTGCTCATCTTTGCATTGTATGCAATGAAAACTCCGCTCTTCTTTTTTGCATGGTCTCTAATATGGTCTGCCTCTTCTCTGTTACAGACCAGGGGACGGTGCAGAAGGTGGTGGCACTGCCCACGAACTCATCAACAAATGGAGAGCTGATCTTAGAAGAACTGGAAGTTTTTAAGGTTGGTCTCTCTCTCTCTCCCCCCCCCCCTCTCTCTCTCAAGATTCTTCATTCTATTTTTTCCCCTCATCAAAACACTTTCACCTTCCACGCATGCGCTGTGGCTAAAAAAAGTGCCTAAATGGAATGCCATAGAGCCGGGGAAGGTGGGCGGGGCCACCCGCGATTTCCGCTATCTGTTCAGGCGAACTGGCCCAAACCCCTAGAATATCACCTCTGCAGTGGTGGGTTTCAAAAAATTTTTTTACTGCCAGTTCTGTGGGCATGGCTTGGTGGGCATGGCAGGGGAAGGATGCTGCAAAATCTCCTTTCCCTCCCGATCAGCTGGGACTCAGGAGGCAGAGAATAGATGAGGGCGGGGCCAGCCAGAGGTGGTATTTGCCGGCTCTCCAAACTACTCAAAATTTCCACTACCGGTTCTCCAGAACTGGTAAGAACCTGTTGAATGCCACCTCTGCACTACTTCCCCAAAGAGCCTCGGTGGAGTGCTGTGCTGCAGGTTACTTCTGCTGATCACCGGCTGCCTGCAGTTTGGCAGATCGAATCTCACCAGGCTCAAGATGGGTTCAGCCTTCCGTCCTTCCGAGGTGGGTAAAATGAGGACCCAGATTGTTGGGGGTCAATAGGCTGACTCTATAAACTGTTTAGAGAGGGCTGTAAAGCACTATAAAGTTGTATATATGTCTAAATGCTATTGTTATTGTTATTTAAGCTGTGGTAGGCAGTGGTTACAATGCAGTATTGCAGGGTTACTCTGCCCACAGCCAGGAGTTCTATCCCAAACGGCTCAAGGTTGACTCAGCCTTCCGTCCTTCCAAGGTGGGTAAAATGAGGACCCAGATTGTTGGGGGCAAGAGGCTGACTCTGTAAACTGTTTAGAGAGGGCTGTAAAAGCACTGTGAAGCGGTATATAAGTCTAAGGGCTATTGCTTTGCTATGTCATTTGCATACTAGTTTCGTTAAAGAATACAACTCACCATGAAAACCTCTTTTCTCCGTTAACTCACATTTTAACAACCGATGCCCACTCTTTTGGTGGGTCTATTAAAAGAGAGGTTTCATCGTATTGATCTTGGGAGGTCTAAGGGAAGAAAAGCAGAATTGCAATATTTTACACACCGCTTTAAATCATTTGTTTTTCATTAAATTGTCTGCCTGGCTTAAAGAATTTTAATCAGAGTTCTTTTTTCACTCCGTCCTTTCCACGTTATAACATCTGCCACCGAATCTGACTTTTTCTTTGTTTATATTGTGATCGCAATCTCTTGGGGTGGGATGTCAAATATTCTGTGTGTGTTTGTGTGCCTATGTCTTAGTTGATAAGGTTTCTGACATCTTTTCAAAAAGCCCACTTACTATTTTCTTTCTTTATAACCCAAAAGTTTCCGATATTGGCCTCAATTAATTAAAGCTCTAAAGAAGTGACTTAGGAAGGAAAACCAGAGCAAGATTCACATTATAGATTAATAGAATAACAGAGTTGGAAGGGACCTTGGAGGTCTCCTAGTCCAACCCCTGCTCATGCAGGACACCCTATACCATTTCAGACAAATGGCTATACAACATCTGTGTTGGAGCATTCATAACTTCTGGAGGCAAGTCATTCCACTGAGATAGAGTAGAGTAGAGTAGAGTAGAGTAGAGTAGAGTAGAGTAGAGTAGAGTTGAATAGAATAGAATAGAATAGAATAGAATAGAATAGAATTCTTTATTGGTCAAGTGTGATAGGACACACAAGGAATTTGTCTTTGGTGCACATACTCTCAGTGTACATAGAAAGACATAAAAAGATACATTTGTCAAGAATAATCAGGTACAACACTTAATGATAGTCATAGGGTACAAATAAGCAATCAGGAAACAATCAATATTAATATAAATCATAAGGATGAAAGCACCAAAGTTACAGTCGTACAGTCTTAAGTGGGAAGAGATGGGTGATAGGAACGATGACAAGACTAATAGTAATAGTAATGCAGCCTTAGTGAATGATTGAGGCAGGAAACCCTATATTGTTTCAGACAAATGGCTATCCAACATCTTCTTAAAGACTTCCAGTGTTGGGGCATTCACAATTTCTGGAGGCAACTTCTCTTCCCCTGATTCATTGTTCTAACTATCAGGAAATTTCTCTTCAGTTCTAAGTTGCTTCTCTCCTTGATTTGTTTCCATCCATTGCTTCTTTTCCTGCCTTCGGGTGCTTTGGAGAATAGCTTGACTCCCTCTTCTTTGTGGCAACCCCTGAGATATTGGAACACTTCAAAAACCCAATTCATGGACTTTGACTAGGTATTTGGAAGTCCTCAGGAGATGGAGAGGGACTTGCTGATTTCCGTGTGAACTGTTAGTGGAACCAGAAACATCCGTTACTTGCCAGTTTTTGCATCCAAGTTGTAATATATGCTAACAAAAGTAGTCCCGTCAAAGCCAAGTCTGACTTTTGAAATCCTCTTCCGCGTTCCCAAGCTCAGATTGGACTGCAACAGCTACCGTCTGTTCTTGTGCAGAAAAAGAAAATTAAAGAACCCCCCCAAAAATGACAAGATTCTTTCTGAATCAAGCTGGATTTGGCCTATTTCACATCCCATTTCTCCAGTGTTAAGACCCTTTGAGAGAATTAATTCCCCCCCCCCAAAACTCCCCATGGTCTTAAGGCAGGGGTCCCCAAACTTGGCAACTTTAAGACTTGTGGTCTTCAATTCCCAGAAGTCCACAAGTCTTAAAGTTGCCAAGTTTGAAGACTACTGTCTTAAGGAGTAGGACAAAGCTATTGCAGAAAGAAAGAGAAGGAAAAATAATTTCCTCTTTTAACATAGCCACATTCCCACAGATGACAAAGAGAAAATGGGTTTAGGGTGCTTAAAACATGTCTGAGACCTGGTGCATTTGTGGGATGTCGTCAAGGATAACAGTTTTCTGGTTTCAATCATAAAAGCATCCATCCATTTTTTCAGTCTTAGGAGATCTGGCAAAGCAACCCAACTGTGGAGAAGCAGAAAATTATATGCAAACAAAAAGCATGCTTCAACATATGTCAATGAACCATGCGAGTTCATGTGAATAGCATTTTGCTGGGGCAGTTGTCTGTTACAATATTTTGCTATTTCTAAATCATTACCAAAGAATTGGCAGGTCCACATGCAAAACTGTCCCTTCTTCCTCCTCTTGTGGCCCACCAACTACCAGCAGAGCTGATGGCAGATTCGGAGAGTGAGGAGGTTGGGGAGGAACATGGGCCAGTCCTGGAGTCTGGGGAGGGATCTGATGAGGGCTCTGGGTCGGAGGCAGAGAGGGGGCCAGGGCCGTATGCCAGTTATCAGCTGCCTTCAGAGTCAGACATCAGTGAGGCAGAAGAACAGCTGGAGCCTGTTCCCAGTGTGCGCATGCACAGAGTTGCCAGACGAAGGGAACAGCTAAAGAACGGGTCGACTTGGGAGGAAGGCCACAGGTGGACGATGAATGGCCCCTCCCAGAGGGAATAAAAGAGGAGCAAAAGGGGAGTGGAGTTTGCAGGAGACAGTTAGTTTGCTTAATTTGTTCGTGACTCTCTGAGACTCCTTGCCAAGTTCTGCAGATATCAGCCTGGCAGCTCTCCAAGCCAGATAAAGATCTGTGACTGTAAATCCTCCCTTTGAAAGACTTTGCTGGATGTGAATGAGCAGAATTCACAGTCAATTAATAAAAGGGGTTTTTGTTGGGACAAGGACTTTGCTGCATGCCTTTGGGAAGTCTCAGTCAGAACAAGCACTCCCTACCACCATCGTTGGTCCACAGATCTGGAAAGGGTTGGGGACCTCTGGCCTAGAAGACCTTCGAGGTCCTTCCCAGCCCTATGACTCTAAGATGGGACAAGTGCTGAAGACAGTGGGAGGGGGAGTCAGGAAATCACATGATAGCTAAATTATCCTTCAGTGTGTGGGTGAACTGAGGAACTGGCAGCTTTTGCAATCCCTTGGAAGTCCTTTCCAGTGGGGGGGGGAAATATCTGGAGAACTCCTTGGACAATTTCTGTCAAGCCTTCTGAAAGCTCTCCAAAAGATGACTTGGTTCTTGGCTGCCTTCCTCTGTCTCTTTCGTATCCTTATCTGCTCTCTGCTTCACAGCTCATTTTCGTCTGCGTCTCCCTTTCGAAACTCAGTGGAAAAATTCAGCCACAAGTGTGATGGAGAATAAGGAAAAAACACCTGAGAGGGAGAAAGAGAGGGAAAAAATGAATGGGGATTTCTCTGGTCTGTGTTCAGGGAATAAATTTGCAATGGGATGTCAGATCTGATTTGATGTGATATCAGTCACTCAGGATTCCTGACTTCCAGATGGATTGGGAAATCTTGTACATGCTCTGCTTGCAATTTCTGATATAATCCATATGGTTATATATACAGTATATATAGCACTTAGCAATAGCACTTAGACTTATATACCACTTCACAGTGGTTTACAGCCCACTAAGTGGTTTACAGAGTCAACCTATTGCCCCCCAACAATCTGGGTTCTCATTTTACCCACCTTGGAATGGATGGAAGGCTGAATTGACCTTGAGCCGGTCAGGATTGAACTCCTGGCAGTGGGCAGAATTAGTCACTGCCACATTGGGAAGAAGAATGAGAAAGGGAATAAGAGAGGGAGGGAGGGAGGGAGGGAGGGAGGGAGGGAGGAAGGGAAGGGAAGGAAGGAAGGAAGGAAGGAAGGAAGGAAGGAAGGAAGGAAGGAAGGAAGGAAGGAAGGGCAATGCAATGCAATGCAGTGCAGTGCAGTGCAGTGCAATGCAATGCAGTGCAGTGCAATACAATACAATACAATACAATACAATACCAGAGTTGGAGGGGACCTTGGAGGTCTTCTAGTCCAACCTCCTGCCTAGGCAGGAAACCCTATATCATTTCAGATAAATGGCTATCCAACATCTTCTTAAAGACTTCCAGTGTTGGGGCATTCACAACTTCTGGAGGCAACTTCTGTTCCACTGATTAATTGCTCTAACTGTCAGGAAATTTCCCCTCAGTTCTAAGTTGCTTCTCTCCTTGATTAGTTTCCACCCATTGCTTCTTGTCCTGCCCTCAGGTGCCTTGGAGAATAGCTTGACTCCCTCTTCTTTGTGGCAGCCCCTGAGATATTGGAAGACTGCTATCATGTCTCCCCTAGTCCTTCTTTTCATTAAACTAGACATACCCAGTTCCTGCAACCGTTCTTCATATGTTTTAGCCTCCAGTCCCCTAATCATCTTTGTTGCTCTTCTCTGCACTCTTTCTAGAGTCTCCACATCTTTTCTACATCGTGGCGACCAAAGCTGAATGCCGTATTCCAAGTGTGGCCTTACCAAGGCCTTATAAAGTAGTATTAAGCCTTTACGTGATCTTGATTCTATCCCTCTGTTGATGCAGCCTAGGACTGTGTTGGCTTTTTTGGCAGCTGCTGCACACGGCTGGCTCATATTTCAATGGTTGTCCACTAGGACTCCAAGGTCCCTCTCACAGTTACTACTATTGAGCAAGGTACCACCTATACTGTACCTGTGCATTTCGTTGTTTGCATTTTACAATAGCTCTTAGACTTGTATACTTCTTTACAATGCTTTACAGCCCTCTCTAAGCGGTTTACAGAGTCAGCCTATTGCCCCCAACAATCTGGCTCCTCATTTTACTGACCTCAGAAGGATGGAAGAACTTGAGTCAATCTTGAGACGGTCAGGATTGAACTCTTGACAGTGGGAAGAATTTACCTGCAATGCTGCATTCTAACCACTGCACCACCAGGAAGGAGAATGAGAAAGGGAATAAGAGAGAATGGATGGATGGATGGATGGATGGATGGATGGATGGATGGATGGAAGGAAGGAAGGAAGGAAGGAAGGAAGGAAGGGGCAAGAAAAGTCATAAAATGGGACAAAACTCACTTAGCACATGTCTCAGTTAGCAACATATATTTTGGACTCATTTGTAGCCTTAAGTTGAGAACTACTTGTAGCGCAAAATGGGAACCAAGTGTTGTGCTCTAACAGCATTCTGCTTTTCCAATGTGTTAGTGTAGTAGTAATTATTAGAAACAGACTTTGTTTTTTTTTCTTATGGGATTATCCTGCTAATCTTTGAGCCTTGGATGCCTCCTCTTCTCTTCTTGGTTATCATATGAGTGTGTTTTACAAAGAGGGATGTATTGCCTTGCTAGTTTAGCAGTACGTCCCGTTAACACTTCATGTAGCTCCTTTGTCCTCTTTCTGTTTCTAAATTTGGGCCCAAGTAGCCCCAGAGAGGTACATACCCGCTAACTGGACGACTCCTCTGAACCAGCTGAATGCAAACACAACGTCAAACGTGCCAACACTTCATTTGTAAGGTGGACGGTTGCCTTGATAATCCAAAACAAAGCGATGAGATTGGACGCCCCGTTCGGTATTGCTCGCAAGAAACATGAGACACTTTTTTCCCCCATCCTGTTTACACACTCGTTAAATATGAGCTGTGACCCAAAAGGATACGTGCTCTCATTTTTCAAAGCATAAACACCGGGATTTATATTTGAAAAGAACAAGACTGACTATCTTCAGTTCTTCATCAGCTCCTCGTGTGATAGATCCATAAGAAGTCAAGGTTATAAAGTTTTGCCAGTGTTGGATATGATGCTGTCACGGGGAAGGGTGAGAAACATGTTACAAAGCTGGAGAAAAGGACAAGAGTGTTGTTATCTGGAGACTGGACTGTCAGTTTATAGCAATAGCACTTAGGCTTATAGGCCACTTCACAGTGCTGTCTAAGCGGTTTACAGAGTCAGCCTCTTGCCCCCAACAATCTGGGCCCTCATTTGACCCACCTTGGAAGGGATGGAAGGCTGAGTCAACCTGGAGCCAATCAGGATTGAACTCCTGGCAGTGGGCAGAATTAGCCTGCAATAGTGTTTTCTAGCCACTGTGCCAGAAGAAAGGAAGGAAGGGAGGGAGGGATAGAGGGAGGGAGGGAAGGAGGAAGAGATAGCAATAGCATTTTGACTTCTGTACTGCTTCATGGTGCTTTACAGCCCTCTCTAAGCATTTTTACAGAGTCATCCTATTGCCCTCGACAATCTGGGTCCTCATTTTACTGACTTCGGATGGATGGAAGTCTGAGTCAGCTTTTGAGCCGGTCATGATTGAACTCCTGGCAGTGGGCAGAGTTAGTTTGTCTACAGCACTGCATTCTAAGACTGCACTAGCACAGTTTAAATAACAATAATAGCATTTAGACTTATATACCGCTTCACAATGCTTTTCCAGCCCTCTCTAAGCGGGTTACAGAGTCAGCCTCTTGCCCCCCCAACAATCTGGGTCCTCATTTTACCCACCTTGGAAGGGATGGAAGGCTGAGTCGACCTTGAGCCTGTCATGATCGAACTCCTGGCTGTGGGCAGAGTTAGTTCATCTGCAATACTGCGTTCTAAGCACTGTGCCACCACGGCTCAGTTTATGAATTGGGGACTGTTATGACTGTTATGACCAAAGTTTTAGAATCTAAACTATTCTTTTTTTCCCCCCAGAATAATGCCCCGATAACAACAATGGCCATTTCATCGAAAAAGGTACTGAGAAGAAGAAACATCGTTCAGCAGTTGCAATTTGGGGTTTATCATTCCTTAAATGGTGCAAATATATCAATTTTAGACCATGAGTTGAGTCCCAAACCAAGAATCATCATTAAGCAGTTGCATTTTGGGGTTTAAAAATCCTTAAATGTATTTGGTGCAAATATATCAATTTGAGGCCATGAGTGGAATCCTGAACCAGGGCAATGAATTTAAACCAAGTTATCAACATACGTCAAGGCTAACTTGTCTCATTGATACAATGGTGATTTAATTAAATCAGGCAGGGTGTGACTTATTTTAGAAACACCTTTTTTGTTTCCACCCCAATCCCAAATATATCATAGCTGAGTAATCAATCCATATGCCAAATGATGAGATTTTTACAGAGAAGGGTTTTAAAGGCTGTCACTCATGTCTAATACCATCCCCCCAAAAAATTGTGCATCTCCTATGTGCTGATGGAGAGAGAGAGAAGGAGAGAGAGAGAGAAGGAGAGAGAGAGAGATGTGGGTGGGAGGGAGAAAGAGATGATAAATAGATGATAGATAGATAGATAGATAGATAGATAGATAGATAGATGATTGATAGATAGATAGATAGATAGATAGATAGATAGATAGATAGATAGATAGATAGATAGATAGATAGATAGATAGATAGATAGATAGATAGACAGACAGACAGACAGACAGACAAGCAGATAGATAGATAAATAGATGGATGGATGGAGGCATGGAGGCATGGATACATAGAGAGATATAAATTGAAATGATAGATAGATAGATAGATGATAGATAGATAGATAGATAGATAGATAGATAGATAGATAGATAGATAGATAGATAGATAAACAGACAGACAGACAGACAGACAGAGATAGGGATGATAGATGGATGGATGAACAGACAGACACAGATGATGGATGGATGGATGGATACAGAGAGGAAGAAATGATAGATGATAGATACCTGAATAGCTAGCTAGCGAGAGAGAGAGGCAGGCAGGCAGGCAGACAAATAGACAGACAGACCCTTACCCTCAAAGTTTTGAAAATTTTAACATCATTCCCAAATATTTCCTAAAAGGGACGTGCCATACAATGATAACCAGAGTCCTCCCTGCATTCATTTTGGCCTAAGCGATTCAGTCCTTGGCTTCGTGATCCTTTGAAGGCCTCAAGGGTGGAAGATGCCTTCAGCCTAGACATCTCCCTTCAGTTCCAGAAGCTGCAACAACCCTAACGTCTCCTTTGCTTTCCCAACAGCAACAGTTGTACGTCAGCTCCGAGGAAGGCGTCACCCAGGTCTCCTTGCACCGTTGCCACATCTACGGGACTGCCTGTGCCGACTGCTGCCTGGCCAGAGACCCTTACTGTGCCTGGGATGGCAACTCCTGCTCCAGGTTCTACCCGACGGGCAAAAGGTGAAGGAGGACAAGCCAACAAATAAGATTGGCAGAAAGAAGTGTGGTTGTGGCGTTAACATTTTGTTCACTTAGTTGTGATGTAATAATCATGGTGGCGCAGTGTTTAGAGTGCAGTACTGCAGGCTACTTCTGCTGACTGCCGGCTGCCTGAAATATGATGGTTCAAATCTCACCAGGCTCAAGGTTGACTCAGCCTTCCATCTTTCCAAGGTGGGTAAAATGAGGACCCAGATTGTTGGGGGCAAGAGGCTGACTCTGTAAACCACTTAGAGAGGGCTGTAAAAGCTCTGTGAAATGGTATATAAATTTAAGTGTTCGTGCTAAGTTCTGTCTGTCTATCATCCATCCATTCATTCCTGTATCATCCATCTATCTATCTATCTATCTATCTATCTATCTATCTATCTATCTATCTATCTATCTATCATCTATCTACCCAGCTATTTTTCTATCTATCTATCCAGCTATCTATCTATCTTTCTATCTATCTATCTATCTATCTATCTATCTATCTATCTATCTATCTATCTATCTATCCAGCTATCCATCCATCCATCCATCCATCCATCCATCCATCCATCCATCCATCCATCCATCCATCCATCCATCCATCCATCCATCCATCCATCCATCCATCTATCTATCTATCTATCTATCTATCTATCTATCTACCGTATCTATATCTCTGAATCGTGGTGGTGCAGTGATTAGAATGTGGTATTGCAGGCTGATTCAGCTCACTGCTAGCAGTTCGATCCTGCCTGTCTCAAAGTTGACTCAGCCTTCCATCCTTCCAAGGCAGGTAAAATGAGAACCTAGATAGTTGGGGAGCAAGAGGCTGACTCTGTAAACCACTTAGAGAGGGCTGTAAAAGCACTGTGAAGCAGTATATAAGTCTAAGTTCTATCGCTATCTCTCCCTTCCTCTCTTATTCCCTTTCTCATTCTTCATCCTGGTGGCTCAGTGGTTAGAGTGCAATATTTCAGTCTGACTCTGCCCACTGCCAGCAGTTTGATCCTGGCAGGCTCTAGATTGACTCAATCTTCCACCCCTTCCAAGGTGGGTAAAATGGGGACCAAGATTGTTGGGGGCAATGGGCTGACTCTGTAAACCGCTTACTTAGAGAGGGCCGTAAATTACTGTTGAAGCCGTATATAAGTCTAAGTCCTATTGCTCTTGCTAATGGCCGTGTCGCTCACTGCTTCTAAACTTTTGAAAGAGCCAGACTGCCCATCTCGAATGTTTTCCAGCAAGCAGGGTCTGTCTTGAGAGATTTTTTAAAAGAAAACTAAAGACCTTGTTTCACTCTGTTCCTATTGTTAGTGTAATTAAGTTCTGAAATACGATATTTGCCTGCTGCACATTTCAGAATTTGCCAAAATGTGATCTGAACACCAAGAAATGTCTGTAAATATCTTCCCGGGCTTCACAATAGAACTACCATCTCCTTTCAAGTAATATTTGGGCTTGCTCTGGTGGGAAAAAAAGAAACGCATAGATAATGAAGTCTGGGCTCTACATTTTTGGGGGGAGAAAAGTTTTTTTATTTTATTTTAACATACTTATAATATAATCCAAAGCATACTTATACATTTTAACAAACATTTTTTGAGTATCCAATAGTATATCAATTCCTTTTGCCATTAAGCCTCTTCAATTTTTATTTGCTCTTCTGCTTTCCATACACCATATTATAGTCTATTTCATCTTCATCTTTCCTCTTCTCCTTCTCTTCTCCTCCCTACCTTCTTCCCTCTACCTTCTCTCTCTTCTCTACTTTCCCTTGCTCTCTCCCTCTCCTCTCCTTCCACACCTTCCCTCTCTCCTTCTCTTTCCCTCCCTTCTACTTCCCTCTCTCCTGTCTCCTTTCTCCCTCTTTCCCTCTCTTTATCTCCGTTCCATTCTCTATTTTACATGGTGCATTTCCACTTTTTAGCAAACCCCATTTAATATCAATTATATTCCCAATGAAAGAAGTGGGAAAAAATGTTTTTTTTTTCTTTTAAAGGTATACCTTTATACGAATTCTAATTGTTTCCTCTCCCCCCTCCCCACATAACAACCATCTCCTTTTGAGTAATATTTGGGCTTGCACTGGTGGGAAAAAAGGAAACTCATAGATAATGAAGTCTGGGTTTTACATGTTTAGGAAATTAATTCCTTTATCTAGGAATATATGTATAAAATTGAGGAAAAATTATCGGTAAGCAGCCAAGTCTGAGAGTCTAGACACCAGTAAGTAACTCCTTCGGGCAGACAATGTTTTCTCTTGTCTCTTTTCTGTGCCCCATTGAATGCCTACAAAGTCGTGTTCCCAAAACATGACTGCGAGACATTGGATCATGTCTTTCTTGTGAAAAACCTATCGGCGTGTTTGCCAAATATTTTTCATGTCACGGTCATTACGTACCGAATTTCCCAGCTCTCTTTTTTCTCGTTTGAAATGGATCTTTCCATTGTTTCACGCCGACTTCTGAAAGAGCCTCTTGTTCTTCCCTGGTCTGTGATCTCTTTCAACATTTTCGTGGCAAAAGGCTTGAAAAAAAAATTGCTGGAGAGAAAGGCTTCTAACCCCCGGGTCAAATTCTTGTAAGGAACATGTAACAATGCTAAAAGGAAAAGAAAACAATTGTTCCTTCGCAAAGAAGCCAGCCAGCCAGAAATCACAACACAACATCAAGATATACGGGATAAAAATCCTCTTTGTTTTTCCTCACCATCCACTACCCACAAAACCAGGGGTGGGCCAGAGGTGGTATTCAGCAGGTTCTGAGCAGTTCGGGAGAACTGGTAGTGGAAATTTAGAGTAGTTTGGAGAGCTGGTAAATACTACCTCTGGCTGGCCCTGCCCCCTTCTCTTCTCTGCCTCCCGAGTCCCAGCTGATGGGGAAGGAATGGAGATTTTGCAGTATCCTTCCCCTGGAGTGGGAAGAGAATGGAGATTTTACAGTATCCTTCCCCTGGAGTGGGAAGAGAATGGAGATTTTACAGTATCCTTTCCCTGGAGTGGGGAGGGAATGGAGACTTTGCAGTATCCTTCCCCTGGAGTGGGGAGGGAATGGAGATTTTACAGTATCCTTTCCCTGGAGTGGGAAGAGAATGGAGATTTTACAGTATCCTTCCCCTGGAGTGGGAAGAGAATGGAGATTTTGCAGTATCCTTCCCCTGGAGTGGGGAGGGAATGGAGATTTTGCAGTATCCTTCCCCTGGAGTGGGGAGGGAATGGAGATTTTACAGTATCCTTCCCCTGGAGTGGGAAGAGAATGGAGATTTTGCAGTATCCTTCCCCTGGAGTGGGGAGGGAATGGAGATTTTGCAGTATCCTTCCCCTGGAGTGGGGAGGGAATGGAGATTTTGTAGTATTCTTCCCCTGGAGTGGGGAGGGAATGGGGATTTTGCATTATCCTTCCCCTGGAGTGGGAAGAGAATGGAGATTTTGCAGTATCCTTCCCCTGGAGTGGGGAGGGAATGGAGATTTTGCAGTATCCTTCCCCTGGAGTGGGGAGGGAATGGAGATTTTGCAGTATCCTTCCCCTGGAGTGGGGAGGGAATGGAGATTTTGCAGTATCCTTCCCCTGGAGTGGGGAGGGAATGGAGATTTTACAGTATCCTTCCCTTGGAGTGGGAAGAGAATGGAGATTTTGCAGTATCCTTCCCCTGGAGTGGGGAGGGAATGGAGATTTTGCAGTATCCTTCCCCTGGAGTGGGGAGGGAATGGAGATTTTGCAGTATCCTTCCCCTGGAGTGGGGAGGGAATGGAGATTTTGCAGTATCCTTCCCCTGGAGTGGGGAGGGAATGGAGATTTTACAGTATCCTTCCCCTGGAGTGGGGAGGGAATGGAGATTTTGCAGTATCCTTCCCCTGGAGTGGGGAGGGAATGGAGATTTTGTAGTATTCTTCCCCTGGAGTGGGGAGGGAATGGGGATTTTGCGGTATCCTTCCCCTGCCACACCCACCAAGCCACGGCCACAGAACCGTTAGTAAAACTTTTTGAATCTCAGCACTGGGGTGGGCTTCAAAAATGTTAGCGAAATCTACCTTGTTGTTGGGTGGGCGTGGCCATGGTGGGTGTCACCTAGTTGGCCTCCTTCACCACGGTGTGTGTGTATGTGTGTTTGCCCTCCCCAGGCTCCGGCGGCTTTCTTTGAGCCTCCGGGTGGGCGAAAACAGCCTTCCCTGGCTCCGGAGGCCTTCTTGAGGCAGGAAACAGGCCTGTTTTCAGGGTTCCCAAACTTCTAGTAGGCCCATTTTTGCCCTGCCCGAGTCTCCGTGCACGCCCTCTCCTTACCTGCATCCAAAACAGGCCACATGGGGACTCCTGGGAGGGTTGGGCGGGGCCAGCCAGGAGTGGGATTTGAGGGTTCTCTGAACTGCACAGAATCTTATTTAAAGTTTCTCCCGAATCCCTGCGAATCCCTAGCAGCCCACCCCTGCTGACAAAACCCTGGGAATGGTCATTTTGGAAAATAATTGGGAAATCTAACCAAGATCTGCAGCCTTTTTGTCCTTTCAATGCTGAGTTTTCTGAAAGCAAAACAGGGACCCATTCCCGGTTGTGATGTTCTATGGAGATTCTCAGTCGTCCTGGTCATGGTTGTCCCAAAGGTGCTTTTTCAAAAGGAAAGTGGGCTTTGTTTTTGAAACTGGACCGAGGGAGGGAGGAATAGCAATAGCGCTTAGACTTATATACCACTTCACACTGCTTTACAGCCTTCTCTAAGTGGTTTTACAGAGTCAGCCTCTTGCCCCCAACAATCTGGATCCTCATTTTACCCACCTCGGAAGGATGGAAGGCTGAGTCAACCTTGAGCCGGTCAGGATCGAACTGTTGGCAGTTGACAGAGTCAGCATGCAATACTGCATTCTAACCACTGTGCCCCCATGATGTTACTGGTTGGGTAGTGAAACATCTGCAAGAAAACAACCAAGCTCAGAGAAAACCAATGACCCCACAGTCGTCCTCCTCCTCTTCCTTTTTCTCCTCTTCTTCCTCTCTTCAAGCACTGAAGATGTTACCTAGTTGGGTAATGAAACATCTGCAAGAAAACCATCAAGCTCAGACAGCACCAAAGACCCCACAGTCCTCCTCCTCCTCCTCCTCCTCCTCCTCCTCCTCCTCCTCCTCCTCCTCCTCCCTTCTAGCACTGACAATGTATTACCTAGTTGGGTAATGAAATGTATGTAAGAAAACCACCAAGCTCAGAGAGCACCAAGGACCCCATAGTTCTCCTCCTCTCCTCTTCAACTACACAAACCCATCTCCCTCCTAACACTGATGATGTTCCCTAGTTGGGTCATGAAACATCTTCAGGAAAAAACCCCAAGTTCAGAGAGCACCAAGGACCCCACAATCCTCCTCTTCCACTCCACAAACTCCTCTCCCTTCTAGCACTGATGATGTTAGCTAGCTGGGTAAGGAAACATCTTCAAGGAAATCACCTTGCACACGGAGCATTAAGGACCCTACAGTCCTCCTTCCTTTCTCCTTCTCCTCCCGTCTACAAGCCCACTCCCCTCCTAACACTGATGAGGTTACCTAGGTGGGTAATGCAATGTCTGCAAGAAACTAACCAAGCTCAGAGAGCAGCAAGGATTCTACAGTTCAATCCTGAGTTGCAGATACTCTCTATTATCGATACTTGGCTAGTTGGTGAAATTTTGCAGCTACCTAACTTTCCTTTCCCTGAACGTTATAGGCGGAGTCGAAGGCAAGACGTGAGACACGGAAATCCTATGACTCAATGCCGGGGATTTAACCTCAAAGGTACGTTGAACTAAAAGATGGCTGGGTTACAGAAAGAAATGGCCCTTTTCTTTCTAAGTGAATCATAGTGTCCGTTTCATATGCTAGTAAAAATAGTGGATTACCCCCAAATGTGTCCCGTTCTTCCTTCCCTTTGGGTGGTGTGTTCTTGAGGGGGTATTTAACTTCACTGCAGCAGGAGTGGTTGGTTGCAAAGACCACTCTTATCTACAACATTGCCCAAAGTGACTCCACAAATGAAAATGTCTCCCTGAGCTTTTGAAGTTCAACTACTTTTAAGTTTCACGGTTTTATTGCAATTGTGCACAAGGTCAGCGAACTTCCTGAATCATCTTTATCCATACCGTTCTGAAGGAACAGAATATTGATTCTTTTCTTTTCCAGCTACGTAAATGGAAGCTACTGTACAGACAGTTAACAGAATAACAGAGTTGGAAGGGACCTTGGAGGTCTTTTAGTCCAACCCCCTCTTTAGGCAGGAAACTCTACACCACTTCAGACAAATGGTTATCCAATCTCTTCTTTAAAAACTTCCAGTGTTGGAGCATTCACAACTTCTGGAGGCAAATTGTTCCACTAATTAATTGTTCTCACTGTCAGGAAATTTCTTAGTTCTAATTTGCTCCTTCCCTTTAAAGAGTGGAAAACAATCCCCTGTCTCGGATTCCAGCATTTAAGATTATATAAGGCAGTTCCATTTTAAGTGGAAGGAGCAGCCTTTCCCAAAATAGATAGGCTGTACCAGGTTTCTCAAACAACTTTTCTCGTGGTTAATTCGTTAAATGGCTTTTTGTTTTTTCAGAATGTGTTCCTATAAAAGGAAGATGTATTTATTGATGGATATTTGATGGGTTGTGCTCAGGGAAGAATTTCATCCTGAAACTTGAGAGAGTTTTGGTGTGATTTCCATCTTTTTTCCCTTTTTTAAAAAAAGCAATATGACAAGTACATGATCTGAAAAATTGCCTTCTTTTGAGTATTTTCAACTCATCATGGGGCAGTCAGCTGGATGGAAAGCAGTAGAGTAGAGTAGAGTAGAATACCGTAGAGTAGAGTAGAGTAGAGTAGAGTAGAGTAGAGTAGAGTAGAGTAGAGTAGAATACTGTAGATTAGATTAGATCAGATCAGATAGAGTAGAGTAGAGTGGAATAGAGTACAGTACAATACTGTAGATTATAGTAGAATAGAGTAGAATACTGTAGAGTAGAGTAGAGTAGAGTAGAGTAGAGTAGAATACTGTAGAGTAGAGTAGAGTAGAATACTGTAGAGTAGAATAGAACAGAGTAGAATACTGTAGAGTAGAATAGAGTACAGTACAATACTGTAGATTATAGTAGAGTAAAATAGAGTAGAATACTGTAGAGTAGAGTAGAGTAGAGTAGAGTGGAGTAGAGTAGAATACTGTAGAGTAGAGTAGAGTAGAGTAGAGTAGGGTAGGGTAGGGTAGAGCAGAGCAGAGCAGAATACTGCAGAGCAGAGCAGAACAGAATAAATTGAAAGGGACCTTGGAGGTCTTCTAGTCCAACCCCTTGCTCAGGCAGGAAATCTGATATGAACCCTCCTTAAGAAATACATATTTTTCTCCTTCAGTAACATAAAAGATTCTTTGTGCACGCAATCAATTGTGAACATGTTGTCTTCTCTTCAAAGCCATCAGCTACAAAATAATTAAATAGGGAATTATTATTATTTAATCCCGCTGCGTTGGAAGATTGCACATAAAAGCTTCCTCTTTAAAAAAGAAAAACACAGTGGGATGTTTTTTTGGCCGGTCATTCATTCTCTCGGACACACCCTGTGTCTCACAGGGCTGTTGTCCTAAAGAAACAATAAAGCTTTCATTCCCATGAAAGCTGTTTGTGCTCCTGGAAAAGGAAGACAGGATGACAATAGCAAAGTGACGTAAGCAACATCAGAATTGTAAAAATCCTGCATTGGTGCTTTTATTTTTATAGGGGACTGGAGAATAAAACATATGAAAAACAGTTGCTGGAACTGATTATGTCTAGTGGAATGAAAAGAAGGACGAGGGGAGACATGATAGCAGTCTTCCAATATCTCAGAGGTTGCCACAAAGAAGAGGGAGTCAAGCTATTCTCCAAGGCACCCGAGGGCAGGACAAGAAGCAATGGGTGGAAACTAATCAAGGAGAGAAGCAACTTAGAACTGAGGAGAAATTTCCTGGCATGGGCTCTCCTGCTTGAGCAAGGGATTGGACTAGAAGACCTCCAAGGTCCCTTCCAACTCTGTTATCCTGTTATCTTTTTTAAAAAAAACATGGCTTTCCTGTTCATTAAAGCCTCGTAAAATCACACCTGGGAAGATTACACACCTGGAAAAATCTTCAAAAAGGCAAAGATCACAATCTTGGTGGGCTTCAAAGTACACATTGACAGAACAACTTAAACGCAAGCACCAAACACTGCTATTGTTGAAAAGGTAGAGTGGGGGGGAATGAACATCACTGAATTGCTGGAAAAATGGAGACAGTCATAATATTGGCAATCCGAGACTTCGGAATAAAAAAATAACTGATAGAATAGGAATAGGAATAGGAGTGGGGTGGAACAGAACAGAATGAGATAGGATAGAATAAAATAGAATAGAATAGAATAGAAAATAGGAAAATAATAGAATAGAATAGAATAGAATAGAATAGAATAGAATAGAATAGAATAGAATAGAATAGAATAGAATAGAATAGAATAGAATAGAATAGTTGGAAGGGACCTTGAAGATCTTCTAGTCCAACCCCCTGCTCAGGCAAGAGACCATATACCATGTCTGACAGATGGTTTTCTAGTCTCTTCTTAAAGCTTCCAGGGATTGTTAATTCTACTTTTAAAAAACAGTACTAATACCAATAGTCATTGTAGCTCTTGGAGCCCTATCAAACAGATTCACCAAACATTTGGAAGTTTAAACTTACTAGAGTTGGCATCAGTGATGTCACAAAATACCATCTTTCTCAAAACGTCCTATGTACTATGATGGTACACCCCTGGATCTTAAGCATTCGGTTAGTACCCTAATCATCAGAAGATACCCAGATGGTGGTTTTCATTGCATGAATAGATCAGTGGTGGGTACCGGTTGCAATGGGGCCCCGCATCCTCCACTCGCGCGTAGCACGCGCATGCGTCTTACCCTCCAGTGATGCCTCCGCGATGCTCCAGCTGCTCGGCGGAGCGTCACGCAGGCACTGTATACGCCATGCATGTGCGCAGAAGCGCGGAAAAGTTTAAAGACAAGTAAGGACGGCGGGCGGGCGGGTGGGCCCTCTGGAGCACCGTACCGGAACTGTATTCAGGATGCCTGTACCGGGGCGTACTGCCTGCAACCCACCACAGGAATAGATGCTGTTGATTGTGATGATGCTGATGATGACCATTCTTCTTCTTCTTCTTCTTCTTCTTCTTCTTCTTCTTCTTCTTCTTCTTCTTCTTCTTCTTCTTCTTCTTCTTCTTCTTCTTCTTCTTCTCCTCCTCCTCCTCCTCCTCCTCCTCCTCCTCCTCCTCCTCCTCCTCCTCCTCCTCCCCTTTCTCCCCCTCCTTCTCCTCCTCCTCCTCCATTCATGGCACAAATGCCACAACTGGGCATCTTATTATGATTACAGTACTACCAGATAGTTCTAAGTGCATCTACGATAATTGTCAGGTAATTAGGATTTAATACCTACCAGTTGATGTAAGGTTGTAAGCTGTAGGCTGATGCAATGAGGATGATTCAGCAATACATGTATCACTTTTTAAGACTCTGATGGGTCCACATAAGTCACCCTTTAAGAGGTGTCTATATATAGGTGATCATTAGAGGGCATTTCTCTCTCTCGTCATGTATTTCATTTCTCTCCTTGTGTCCATAGCTGAGTGGTAAGGGATTTATCTACCATGTATATGTCTGTATATATTTGTATATAAACCAGTATTCATTTTCTAAAGGCTTTGTGTGCTGTGTTGTGCTCCTGGGTTTATCTCATAATAATTGTCATGTTGCCAAAATTCTGGCAATAGTTAAAGATAGCATGATAGAATATACCCTATCCCGAGTACTTTTTCTAAGTGGTGAATTAAAACTTTCTTCATTTTTATTATATTCAAGTGCTATTCCAATCTTACGGGGTGGCATCTATGGTACAAAACAACACCAATGTCTCAACTATGACTCTCAAAGTGTTGAAAATGTTGATTTACATTCTAGCTTATCGAAACGCAGCTGAGGTCATTCAGTACGGAGTCAAGAACAACACCACTTTCCTTGAGTGTACACCTAAATCTCCCCAAGCTTCTATCAAATGGCTTTTCCAAAAGGACAATGACCGAAGGAAAGAGGTGAGTGCAGTGGTGGGATTCAGCTGGTTCTGGCCAGTTCAGACAAACTGGTTGTTAAATTGCTGGCTGGCCATGCCTCTTCCTACACCGTCCCTTCCAGGAGTCCTGCCGTAGTTCGTTTTTGCTTCTAGGAACCTGTAGGGAGACCTACTTGGCGCAAAATGAGGCAAAGGGAGTTGCCCCCCCCCCCCATGGCCCATTTTTGTGGCACCCCCCATGGCCCATTTTTGCTCCCAGGAGCCTGCAAGGAGGTCTACTAGGCCCAAAATGGGGCACAGAGGGGGCGCCCCCTGCAGCCTGTTTGTACTGCCAGGGGGTGCAGGAGGCTGAATGCTGCCCCTCATATCCCCTGGCCATGCCCATCATGGCCACACCCACTCAACCAGTCATTAAGGCAGAGGCCCGATTGTTACATTATTTGAATCCCACCACTGGTTGAGTGACCTTATTGAAAAGCAACAAGATACAATGTGTTATCATCAGGACTGGGTCAACACATCATAAAGCTATTTTTTTTCCCCCCAAGATACACAAAATAACAGTGTGTTCTTTAACTCGCCAAGAATGCTCGCAATCGAGATGCCAAAATTAAAATTATTTTAACTGCTTCAAAGTGTATGAGTGAAATAAGAATCTGATGGCATGAAGGATCAGACATAATCCAGCAATTTCTTTATGGATGGTGTCTGTAGGAGAGGACGGTTAAGTCTGACAGAGGGGTTCCTTTAGTGAAGTAGAATGAATCTTTTATTATTATTATTTATAAACTAGCTGATAACCCGGCATTGTCTAGGTATTTATTTATAGAGGGGAGCAAATGTAATTTCTAACGTTGGATTTTCCCCCTTACCAGAGGGAGCCCCCTTGTGGAGGACTGTAAAGCTGTTACCATGGCAACTCCACTGTGCTGTACAGTAGAAGCCATTTTATGGCAGTACGGTAAAAGCCATTTTAAGGCACAACAGACTGTATCTTAACAGAACACACACACTTAGGGGTTTTAGGGATGTCTTACCCCCACTATATTTGTCTCCAGAGAGTAAGTCATCTGTGTACCAAGTTTGGTTGAAATTGCTCAAGGCGTGCCAGAGTTATGCTGGAACACACACACACACACATTGTTTCCATGTGGACAAATTATATTACTAATTATCAACATCTGAATAACACTCAGATCACAAATGTGAAAGGGAGCACTAATTGCACTGCTTTCATTAATTTAAAGTTCTTTTTTTTTTGTTTATATCTTAGATTAATAATTTATGGTTAAGAGTTGAATTAAATTAAATACTTCTTCAAACTGTACAGTAGAAGGGCTGTCAGTGCAGGGAAACCAAAAAGAAAGAAAAAATTACAAAAATCCAGTGTTTCCCACCATAGCAATGTCTGATGAAGAAAACCAAGCAATTGGTTAATAATTTATTTATTAGTTTGATGGACTAAGTGGTGCATTAATAATTTATTTATTTTGGGGAGGAAACGGTTAATAAATCAGATGATTCGATAGCAAGATAGATTAACCCAATGACCAAAAACTAACATTTTGGACACAAGTCTCTCAAACTTTTAAACATAATATATTTTGGACTGTCCCTAGGTGAAACTCAGTGAAAGGATTCTAGCTACACAGCAAGGGCTTCTAATCCGTTTGGTGCAGGAAGCCGACCGTGGGACGTACCACTGTATTGCCACGGAAAACGGCTTCAAGCAAACCATAGCCAAGGTGAACTTCAAGGTTTTGGATTCTGACACCGTGGCCTTCATGACGGACAAGTGGTCTCCGTGGACCTGGGCCAGTTCGCTCCATGCTTTGCAGTTCCACCCCAAGGACCTGGCTGGATCTTTCAGCCACTCCGAACTTCAGATGATTAATCAATATTGCAAAGACACGCGACAGTTGGGTCAACAAGCCGACGGTTCGTCCAAGATGAGAGGGGACTACAACAAACTAAAGGCTCTTCTCAACAGCCGGAAAAGCAGGAACCGTAGGAACCAGTGGCCCGGATCGTAAGGGCCAAGACCAATCCATAAACTTCTTCTTCATCCCCACTGCCATCTTGTACCCTCACTCAAGGAATTCATTTCTAATCAGGTGGTTTTCTTTCCCCGCTGAGAGTAGAGCGAAACAGTGACCAAGCCCGCTTGACAGAAGTTCGGGACACTCTCTAAGCTGAAATCAGACAAATAAGACCAAGTCCAAAGAGATGTCCATCATGAAGTAACCTAGTGATCCTGCCTTGCTTCTGCTCTCTAAGCCTTCAGAGAGGGTGTTGTGCCATGTTTCCAGATCATCTTTGTTGACCTGATGACGAAGCACTGAACGCCCAGCTTGGAATCATGGAAGTTTGGAAGGAAAGAGTGGTTAGGACAAAGAGTAACTTGGAGTGGTCTCCATCTACATGTATGGCTTTGTGTGTGTCTGTGTGTGATTCTCTGTTTACGGTACGTTGCGTTGACAAACGAGCTCTTGTGGATGCACAAATTCCAAAGTCAATTTCTCATATTAATGTCACAGGAGGATCTTGCCGGTTAGGAATTATGGGGTTTGTGGTTACATCACCGCTAAAGGAGCCTCAGACTGGGGAAGGCTAATCTCACCACCGTTGTGGCATTTACCGTATTCGGTTAGCTGAGATCGAAAATATTCCACTTCCGTTGTGTATTTGTATAAAATGGAACCTTAAAAATGATGCATGCATGCAGTCCAAAGCTACAGATAGTTCTTGACTTACAACAGTTCATTTTGTGACAGTTCAAAGACGGCACTGAAAAAAGGACTTATGACAGTTTTTCGCAGTTACAACATTTGCAGCATTTTTATAATCATCTGATCAAAATCCAGATACTTCGCAACTGGTTCCTATTTATGACGGTCGCAGTGTCCTGGGGTCATGCGATCCCCTTTTGTGACCTTCTGACAAGCAAAGTCAAGGGGGAAACCAGATTCATTTAACAACCGGGCTGCTAACTTATCCACTGCAGGGATTCACTTAACAACAGTGGCGAGAAAGGTCGTAAAAGGGGACAAAGCTCACTTAACACATGTCTCACTTAATGGCGTAAATTTTGGGCACCATTGCTGTTGTAAGTCAATGACTACCTGTATTAAACCACGGGGTTCAAGTGAAGGAGAAATGTAGCATGAGGATAAATATTTGCGGCAAGTTACAATAATTTATTTTATGAATCATCTCACCTGTAATACAATAGTACACACAGAACCCACAATAGAGTTACCTATATGTTGACAGATTGACAGTAGTGATTCAATCTTTTTAGGAATTTGAAAATGTCTTAAACTGAACCTGAAAAAAGTGAATGAAATACCCAATTGTAACCCTCATGTAGTGTAGCCGACATAATGATGGGAAAGCTATCGATAGAGTACACCCACACATACTGTATATATATATCCAAACAAATACAGATGACTGAATGCAGAAGTAGTATTCAGCCAGTTCGCACCAGTTCATTCGAACCAGTAGCTGAAATTTGGGCTGGGTTGCAAAACTGGTGGCGACCTCTGGCTGGCCACGCCCCCAATTGGTCCCCGTTTGCCACTGGGAAGGCCGCATGGAAGGCAGGCAAGCTTGTTGGGGCCACTCGACCATGGGAAAGGGAGCTAGCAGCCTACTCCCTTCCCCGTGGCCATGCCATCCTTGCCTTCCATGTGACCTTCCTGGTCCTGCCTGCTTGCCTTCCGAGATCGGGTCACGCATCCAGCCCGTGAAGGGGGAGACACCGTTTCCGAAGCAGCCCAGCCAGCAGGTGGGTGGGGGAGACACAGGCACTACACTGGGGCTGAGAGGGGCAGTGGTGGTGCTCCAGGAGTGCGGATGGATGTCCCAGGGCTGCACATGTGGTGCACATCTGCCCACTCTCCGGAGCCCTGCCACAGCTCACTTTCTTCCTTCTGCCACTACGCTGCCGGCCTGTATGCCATTATATTGATAGCATTGGCTGAAATCCTGTGTAGTGATATAATCCATCTTGGACATTTGTTCATAACGCATGAATAAAACATAGACCTGTATCTCCAGTGGTACCAACAATGAGGTCTTCTCCATCCACTTTGTTTCTATTTCTTGCACTGCGAAGGCAAGTCAGAAAGGACCTTCATCTCAAGACGTTTTTGGAATCTTCCTTCTTGTTCAGGAATGCTGTGGTATATCCCGAGCAAAGTATCCAATTGTCCATGCTCCATAGGAGATGGCCAAGAGTGAAGTTCAAGGGGGAAGCGCAGTTGGCACCAATATCACCAGTTCCCCCCAATTATTGATCAAATGTTGATAGCGACGAAAGATCTGTACGTTTCAACTCTTATCTTTTTCTGCTTTAGCCTCATGTTCAGTTTAATTCAAACCGACTTCTTTTGAAGACCACGCAACGATAGGGCTATTTTGAATAATACATGCCTTTGATCAGTTTTTACCTACATTGTGTGTCCAATATTCCTTATTTACAGGGTTTTGACTTTTCAATAGGACAATTGCGTTGCAGAATTGAAAGGAAGTACCAATAATGATGGCGACCCCCATAAGGCAGAATCTTCAGTGGAGAAGCGTGAGTCAAATAGGAAGAGTGATGCGGTGGCCTAGAGGCAGCGCTCTCGCCTCACAATCAGGAAGGTGTGAGTTCAATCCTGGATAGAGGCAGATATTTCTCTCTCTGGGAACACTGAGAATATATCTGCTGCAGTGGTGGGTTGCAAGGGGTACGCCCCAGTACGGGCATACTGGAGCCTTCCCGGAGCACCAGATACCATTCCGGTACGGTGCTCTGGAGGGCTCACCGTACTGGTTGGAATGTGATCTGGAACCCACTATTGATCTGCTGAACAAAACTCCGCATTGGCAACAGGAAAGGCATCTGGCCAGTAAAACTCTCTGCTAGCTTCATTCAGTTGCCCAGACTCCACCCCACAAGGGATTATGGGGTCCTTAAATGATGATGATGATGATGATGAAGCATGAGTCAAATAGGAATTTTTTTTTAAAAAAAGCTAATTCAGCCACTCAATTCCTTGTCTCTACTCTGGTTTGAAAAGTTCAGAGTCCACCAGTTTCCCCCCTGAGGCTTCCTCAAGAGGCATCTACGCCAAGTGGCCTCTGATATCCCTTTGGTTGTGTGTGAATTGTACCTAAGCCATGTGGCCTTTTCAAGAACATTTCATGTAAACTGAGAAGCAGCAAGCAAATCCATGGTGGTTGATCCCCACCCTGGGTTCAGTGCCTGCTTTCTCCAGGACATTTCCCAAACAGATGTTCCACTTCCCACACAAATAACTCCCAGTTCTCATATGTACTGCATAACCAATCTTTGCAATGTGCATTAACAGGCGTACTTCGAGACGGACTCTTGCCTGGTCTTTCTTAAAACGCTCCACCTCGTTTCTTCTAACGTCGTGGCGTTTTCAACCTCCACTAGAGTAAAATCAGTCCGTGTAAGCGTATGTTTTAGTTTACTTTACTTTATTGTCATTGCACCCCGTACCATGAAATTAAATGTCATCTTCAGTGTACATTACACATTAAAAAAAAAAAACCCTCCTTCACATTCTATACAATTGAACTGAAAACCCCTGATATTGCATTAATATTGCACTATACAGTAGAATTCAATATAGTTACTGCCCTGGGAGAGAAGCTGTTTTTCAGTGTATTTGTCCTTGTTTTTATTGCTCTGCCAGATTGTAATAGTTTAAAAAAAGGGTGCCCAGGATGAGATGGATCTTTAAGAATGTTTTGGACTTTCTTAAGGCAGCGGGAGCTCTAAAGTTCTTCCAAAGAGGGGAGAGGGCAACCAATGATCCTCTGTGCAATGACGTTGACCCTCTGGAGTGCTGTCCTAACTGCCACTGTGCAATTGGCAAACCAGACACAGTTGCAATAAGTTAAAATACTCTCTATGGTGCAGCGGTAGAAGGTCACCAGCAGTTTTGCATTCAGTTGTTGTTTCCTGAGAAGTCTCGGGTCATATAATCCAGGTGTCAACAACCTTAAACACTCAAAGAGCCACAAAGGTCCTAACCGGAAGCCTCCCGTTCAATTCTGGAGCTGACAGGAAGTCTAGTTCCCCCACGATAGAGTCTCCTCCTAGTGTGGCATCCTTTTTCCTCTACCTGTCCTAACTGAAAGCCCTATCAATTGTGGGGTCAACCGGCCACAGGGAGCTGCAGCAGAGGGATCGAAGACCCACATGCGGCTCAGAGCTGCAGGTTGCTGATCCCTGGTATAATCTCTACTGGGCCCTTTTGACAAGCACTGCAATGTGAGCACCCCAGGTCAGCTCCTCTTTTATGACAACAGACAGAAACTTAAAACTGGCCGCTTGCTCCGCTCGGTCTCCATCGATAACCAAGGGCTGGAGGTCTGATCTATTCCTAGTCTACTTTGCCTTCAGGTTTAATCTTTCTTGCAATGACTTCTAGTTATGGAAGGTGGTGTTTCTGCTTTTCTTAACCCTCCAACTAATCACAAAGAAAAGAATAAGGCCGCCGACTCTTCACCTGTTCTCTGTCATGCTTCTCGGTGACGTTTAATGAAGTGTCGAGGCAGGGCCGCCACGCAAATGTTTGGGAGCAAAGCTCAACATTCAGCGCAGTGTAGAGATATTTCTGTGAGCAAAATCAATCTGGAAAGTGAGTTGCGTTGTAGCATGGCGTATTTAATTTCAAGGCACAGTTTCATTCCTCTTCAAAGCTACTCCTAGTAAATTTTATACAAAGATCATATACAATAGCAGAGTTGGAAGGGACCTTGGAGATCTTCTAGTCCAACCCCCTGCCTAGGCAGGAAACCCTACACCACTTCAGACAAATGGCTATCCAACATCTTCTTAAAGACTTCCAGTGTTGGGGCATTCACAACTTCTGGAGGCAACTTCTGTTCCACTGATTAATTGTTCTAACTGTTAGGAAATTTCTCCTTAGTTCTAAGTTGCTTCTCTCCTTGATTAGTTTCCACCCATTGCTTCTTATTCTGCCCTCAGGTCCCTTGGAGAATAGCTTGACTCCCTCTTATTTGTGGCAACCCCTGAAATATTGGAAGACTGCTATCATGTCTCCGCTAATCCTTCTTTCTATCAAAGTAGACATATTCCCAGTTCCTGCAACCATTCTTCATATGTTTTAGCCTCCAGTCCCCTAATCCTCTTGGTTGCTCTTCTCTGCACTCTTTCTAGAGACTCCACATCTTTTCTACATCATGGCGACCAAAACTGAATGCAGGATTCCAAGTGTGGCCTTACCAAGTCATTATAAAGTGGTATTAACCCTTCACGTGATCTTGATTCTATCCCTCTGTTTAAGCCTGACCTTCAAAAGAGGAAGATTGATCTCCAAGTGGAATCCATAATTGTTCTCAAGCTCCTGGGTGAGCTAGAATTGGATGTCATGCTGGAAGTGAGTTAAAGATTCTGATTTGTGAAAAGGATGATTATTGGGAGTGGTGCAGTGGCCAAGCTCTCGCCTTACAATCAGAAGGCTGTGAGATCAATCCTAGGTAGAGGCAGATATTTCTCTCTCTGGGCACGTTGAGATTATATCTGCTGAACAAAACTCTGCATTGGGGACAGGAAGGGCATCCGGCCAGTAAACACTCTGCTAGCACCATTCAGTTTCCCAGACTCCACCCCACAAGGGATTTTGGGGTTATTCAAAGAAGATGATGATAACGATGTTTATGACAAAATCTAGAGACTTGTTTTGGGGGAAAATTCCAGCAATTGTAAGCTCTATTAAAACCCAACTCAAGATGAATTCTTGGTGGCCTCTTGTGCTCTGGATGGTTCAACAAACTTGACACGTTCTGCCTTTGGTGGGGAAAGGAAGCATTTACCACCTGTCTCTCGTTAGTGTAATATATCAGTCTGGTATCAAGCTGTTTCCTCTGATCTTGCCAGGGTTAGCTTTCACAGTTACTTAACAGAAAAATTGCTTTCCGTATACCGTAAATTCTTGCTACCCACCATGAGAACACAAGTAAAGAAGCCAAGAATGAGGTAGAGTGGGAGAAAGAGAGAATGAATCATGTTGAGTCCGAGTCATGAAGTTAGAACAGCCTTCTGCAGATGTTCTGGCTTGCAACCCCTGGAATTCTCCAAACAGTCATCAGGGCGCAAGAACTTAAATCCAACACACCTTCTGGTTACTTTTGAGTAATTTCAAATTGGCATTGGTAAGGAGGGTTATGGAGTAGTTCTCAAAATGGTCTTATGTAGTAGCATGAGACCGACATTAAGAAATCATGATACTAATATAGCCTTCATAGACTAAAGCAACCTCTTGTGTTCTTATTTGATTTCCAGCTGTCATCTCTCTCTCTCTCTCTCTCTCTCTCTCTCTCTCTCTCTCTCTCTCTCTCTCTCTCTCTCCCTCTCTCCCTCCCTCCCTCCCTCCCTCCCTCCCTCCCTCTCCTATCTATTTATCATCTATGTTCATCCATCTATCTGTTTATCACCTATCATGTATTATTATTTATCTATATTATCCATTATCTGTCTCTTATCTATCATATAATATCTGTGTCTATCTTCTCTCAGTTCTTTCTCTCATCTATCCATCTGTCTATCTATCCATCTATCTACCATCTGTCATCTATTATTATTTATCTATATCTAAATATATATTATCTATTAACTATCACCTGTCTATCATCTATCTATTATCTGTCTGTCTGTCTGTCTGTCTGTCTGTCTGTCTGTCTATCTCTCTTCTCTCCATTCCATCTCTCTTCTGTAGGTCATCTATCTATTCGTCATCTATCTATCCATCTAGCTAGCTAGCTATCATCTATCTCTTTCTGTTCACCCACCTTCCTCTAAGTCACAAAAGTGAATCAATCCCAGCCTCTTCATTGAGCTTTCAAAGAGTGGGGTACCCACAGTTTGGAGGGGAAAATCACTATAGCTAGACTCTGAACACTTCCCCAGTTGTGCATTAAGAGAAATAAATGCTCTGATGTTAGACATGAATATTTAGATCCTTTAAAAACAAAAGTTGGAATTGTTTTCTTTAAAAAAAACTTCTGGAATTGGAAGTGAGCAAAGTGATTGACAGAAGATGGAGTAGACTAGTATTCTTGAATTTGGATCCAACCTCAAAGTTCACTGGGCCATCCTTATCTAGCCTTCATCCATGACTGTTCCATCAGACCAGCATTCTAGGTGTGGTGTTTTCCGTATATATTGGTCTTCAGTTCCATAACTCCAACCAGCAGATTCTCCAGCTAGAATGATGGGCAACATCTGGAGAACCTCATTTTGTCGAAGCCCAGAATTTGTTTAAAAAAATTCTGCCCATTTTTTAAAAAAACCATCCTCATTTTGATACCCCAAAGATTTATGTTTATAGTATTGGTTGTTGAGTTTGTTTGTATTTAATATCTTCCTATTTTGAGGATACCGAATAATGTATATAATTCTTTTTTTAAAAAAAAATGAAAAAAACATCTTTTAAACCTGGATTTTGCCAAATGTAAAGCTGGTCAACACTATATATATTTTTTCCATCCCTGTATATTAAATCTGTTTTGTGATTGCTTTTGTCATTTGTAAAGTTGGATGAATTTTTCTTCAACGCTGCTTTATTTGTGGCTGTCAGTCCTGTAGATACATGTATTTCATCTTTAAAAATTAAAAATTAAAAATCATCTCTCTTAGGCCAGGTATGAATATGTATAGGTTTAGCATGATGAAGCCCATGAAGGTGAATCTGTGGTAGATTATGAATTAAAAATAAAATAACAGCATAGTAATATTTAATTGGGTATCCCAATTATTATTTGCCTGAAAAAAAATAATAAAGGGTATGGAAATCATTTTCTCATTTTGGTTGGCTGGATCATTTTTGTAAGCAACGTCTACAGCAGTCAATCTGTAAAGATGTGTAATCTAAAGGTGCTTTTTCAAAAGGGCAACTGGTTTTCCTTCAAGATGTTTTGCTTCTCATCCAAAAGCTTCTTCAATCAGAATAGAGCTGGAAGGGACCTTGGAGGTCTTCTAGTCCAGCCCCCTGCTCTGGCAGGAGACCCTCTACCATTTCAGACCATTGGTTGTCCAATCTCTTCTTCAAAACTTCCTGTGATGGAGAAGGAAAGAAGGAAAGAACAAAAGAAGGAGAGAAGGAAAGAAAACAGAATGACCAAATGATAATGTTGGAAGGGACCTTGGAGGTCTTCTAGTCCAGCCCCCTGCTCTGGCAGGTGACCCTATATACCATTTCAGACAAGTGACTGTCCAGTCTCTTCTTAAAAACCCTCAGAGATGAAGCACCCATAACAATGGAAGGCAACTTCTGTTCCACTGGTTAATTGTCCTCACTGTTAGGAAATTTCTCCTTAATTCCAGGTTGCTTCTCTCTTTGATCAGTTTCCATCCATTCTTTCTTGTCCTGCCTTCTGGTGCTTTGGAAAATAAGTTGAACCCCCCCCCCTCCTCTTTGTGGCAGCCCTTCAAATACTGCGAGAGTGCTATCATGTTAGCAATAGCACTTAGACTTATATACCGCTTCATAGTGCTTTTTACAGAAACAAATAATGTATGACAGCTTCCTGCAAGGAATAAGGGCAAGCAGGATACATAAAGATATCTCACTTAGACTTATATAGAGAAAGAGACAAAGAGAGATGGAGGGAGGGAGGGAGGGAGGGAGGGAGGGAGGGAGGGAGGGAGAGAGAGAGAGAGAGAGAGAGAGAGAGAGAGAGAGAGAGAGAGAGAGAGAGAGAGAGAGAGAGAGAGAGAGAAAGCCGCATAGTGAATACCGTCTTCACAATAACATTGCCTTGGATGCCAAATGGAGAATTTACAAAGCTATCAATGCATGATAACAAACAGATATTTATCAGGCTTGGCTCTCATAGCCCCATAGATGTAGTTGGAACCTCTTCACCTGTGGTTGTTTTTAAAGCCAGCTAGGAATGGCAGCCAAATAGCAGAACATTCCCAATAGCAGAAGATTCTCAATTCTGGCAAGCTTGAATTCCCTTCCAACAACCATATTTCAGGGCAATCCGATTCAAACAATGACTAGCTCTGTGAGGGAACTCCGGACGCATTCGTCCATATTTTACTATATTGGCTTATTATAAAAATGCCCCTATTGAAGATCATAATTCTCTGTCTTGTCCAGATTCCAAGTGATCTGGATTCATTTTATCTGCAGTCGTTACTATCTAAGCAATTGCCAATTTATTTTTCTGAAATGTATATCGGACATTAACATGATTGAGGGGATTCAGAGGTATTTCACGAGAAGAGTCCTCCACTCCTCTACTGATAAGAGAATTCCTTATGCCACCAGGCTTAAAACGTTGGGCTTGGACAATCTGGAACTGTGCCTCCTGTGGTTCAATCTAAGCATAGTACACAAAATTGTCTGCTAGAACATCTTGCCTGTCAACAACTTCTTCAGCTTCAACCACAATAACACACGGGCAAACAATAGATACAAACTCAACGTAAACCGCTCCAAACTCGATTGCAGAAAATACAACTTCAGAAACAGAGTGGTCATCGCCTGGAATGCTCTACCTGACTCCCCACAGCTTGGAATTCATGGGAAACAGAACTTAAGTCTTTTCCTGTGAGTGCAAAGATACCAAACTGATGACATGTTTAACCCCACCTTCCAGTTTAGTTTGCTCATGTCCTACAGAAGATGCCACCATTACTGCTATGGGACTGTAAACTTTGATGGCGGTTTATATATGTTTTTGTTTGCTTGCTACTTTTGATTATCTATTTACCGATCATCTGTTAGATGAAAGTATTTTGATGAGGGGGGGGGGAGAGAATGAAGACCAACATTAAAAACTTTCAGTTCTTCTAAGATCTGTATTTACTTCCTTTGTTCTTGTTATCTTGAACATGTTTGACAAATAGATAGATAGATAGATAGATAGATAGATAGATAGATAGATGATAGATATATACTGTAGATGATAGATAGATAGATAGATAGATAGATAGATAGATAGATAGATAGATGATAGATAGGTAGGTAGGTAGGTAGGTAGATAGATGATAGATAAATAGATACATAGATGATAGATAGATAGATAGATAGATAGATAGATAGATAGATGATAGATAGATAGATAGATAGATAGATAGATAGATGATAGATAAATAGATACATAGATGATAGATAGATAGATAGATTGATAGATAGATAGATAGATAGATAGATAGATGATAGATGATAGATAAATAGATACATAGATGATAGATAGATGATAGATAGATAGATAGATAGATAGATAGATGATAGATAGATAGATAGATAGATAGATGATAGATAAATAGATACATAGATGATAGATAGATAGATAGATAGATAGATGATAGATAGATAGATAGATAGATAGATAGATAGATAGATAGATAGATAGATAGATAGATAGATAGATAGATAGATAGATAAGCAAGCAAGCAAGCAAGAAAGCCAGGAAGAGGAGGGGCTGGCCAAGGAACCAAGATGCAACATCAAAGAGAAGCAGGCTTTTTTGACAGCTGCTCTCTTGATTTCTTTTTTCTTTTGACACCTTCTGGGAAAGAGGCCAAGGGACATGAGCTAAATAATGCTCAGCTTCAGTGGGCATTAATTGTGCATCATTATTTGCAAAGGCAACAGGGGGGAAAGTGACAACTTGCCGACACCCAAGAAAAGTCAACAAAAGGGACATTCCTTCAATCTCTCTCTATTCCCTTTCTGAACTTCTCAGCATGAAGATATCAATCTCTCTTGAAAATGTAGGTGCTTCTTTAGAACAGAACACCCATATGTTTCTTTTGCGTTTAATGCAGAAACCACATCACAAGAACAGACTGTACTTTTGGTATGGTTTACTTTTAAAAGGAGGGACAAAGTACAGGAGAAGAAGCCGGAGTTGGGTTCCAACTGTAGCTGCTGCTCTAAATTAGGAAAGGTTTTCTATTCCAATTCTTCTACAGTGTTTCCCCCTGCTTGCTGTTGCTGTTGTTGTTTTATTTGCAGGGGAAAAACAGATGGAGTTGGTTTAAATACCCCAGGGATCTAATTTTTAAACAGGGCGTTCTCCCACCACCCATACCATCTACCATTGTTGGTAGGAAGAAATGTCCACCTGGCTTCATGTCCCAGTGGGAAGAAAGATGCTGGAAACATGGAGACTGCTTGGAAAGATGGTTTTATGGTGGACAGGGCCACATGGTTTGAGATCCTGGCCAAAAAAAGGGGGTGGGTGGGGGTGGGAAGAGATGCAGAGAGTGCTGGGGTTTTATGCCCTCTGTTAGGCTTAGAATTTCAACTTGTGTTCTGATTGGTTGTCAGACTCCCATGGGGCCATGCAGGGATAACTTTGTAGGTTGTCTATGTCCCAGGCTTGGTTGACTCTTTCTGGGTGATGATGTAATGAAGGGGCTTTGGGTAATTCCTCCTATGGCTCTGCCTGAAGGAGGAAAATCTTTGTTATGTAGACTAGACTGGCTCAGGCCTTAATGGCCCATTGTCAAAGATGGGGGAGATGAATTTCTGCCTCCCTTTTAGGGGGAAATGCCCTTTTAATATTCCCTAAAATATCACATTTTCCTAGGAAGTAGCCTGCAGTACTGCATTCTAATCACTGCACCACCACAGCTCTCAGGTAGCTACAAATATTCTTAGTAGATGCCTGGGAAACTAATAATCTGGGTATAGTAGCTCTTTTATGGAGAATTAATGCTAAAGATATCCCAGAATCACCTCACAATCTCCATTACTGTATTTTCTTTCTTTCTTTCCTTCCTTCTTTCTTTCTTTCTTTCCTTTCTTTCTTTCTTTCTTTCTTTCTTTCAGATACAGCTGTGAGAAACCAAGGTTAATAAGGAAGGAAGGGGTGATTTCTCCACATGAAATTGATTCAGGAGACAGTTAGGTTTGTCCTTCTTGATTTCTCTTCAGATGCATTCCACTTGTAAGTCTCTTGCCAGTTACTCGTACCCATTTTGGACCAAGAGGCCACCGCTAATCTTAAACGTTTCTCACAGACGGCCATCTGTTTCCCACCCATGGTCAGCTTCCATATTAGCAGCTGCTCGGTCGTGGAAATGGTGTGGGTAGGCCTTAGCGAATCCCATCATGCAGCTGTTGCCCTTGTAAAATGGACCTTTGCCAGTCCTCGGGTTTGACCACCAAAAAGATTCAACAGTGAAGGACATGAAGGACTTTAGACCTACACGTAGGTTGGTCTCAGGCATTGAATTTTGCCAGAAACTACATTTAACAAATGGCAACAGCTGGGTTCTCACAACTCGCTGATCCAAAACTAAACAAGCCACACTATGTTTGAAGGCACTGCATTAACAAATGATACATTCTTTGGGCCTTGGATTTCATTTGGGGTCTTTCAACTGAAGTGGGACCCCATCATCCAAAACATCATTAATGAGAACATCCTTCAAGGGGAAGGCCTCCTCATTTGCTTAGACCTCCGTGTCTGTACTAACCAACATTGTCATATATTATATGGGTTCCAGGCCCTGTTTGGATGGTGCAATCTAATTTACTAGCAACATATGATCCACCCGCAGGTCGTCATTACCGGTTCACCCAAACCGGTCTGAACCCACTGAATTCCACCACTACTTTTTTTCCAAGCCTGGATCTTGGGCTTGCCATCATCAACGGAGTACACTAAGAGCAAAAGCTCGCTTGAATTTACTGGTTAAACTAAAGAATCATAGTTTCCCAGGGTCCCTAGCCCCGTTAATTAAAGCTAAGGTTACCCCTATACTCTTGTATGAAGCAGAGGTTTGGGGTCTATACTCAACCACAGTTCTAGAACAGTCCCAGCATTTGAGATGTATTTTGGTTGCATATCTAAGAACATCTGTTGCAGCAGTTAGAGCTGAATAGAATAGAATCAAATTGAATAGAATTGAGTAGAATTGAATAGGAGTAGGGTATGGTATGGTACAGTTGGGTAGGGTAGAGTACAGTAGAGTAGAGTAGAGTAGAGTAGAGTAGAGTAGAGTAACCAATTTCGTATTTATTTTGTAGAATGACAATAAAGATTATACTTACTTACTTAGGGTAGAATAGAATAGAAAGAATAGAGTTGAGTAGAGTAGAGTAGAGTAGAGTAGAGTAGAACAGAACAGAACAGAACAGAACAGAACAGAACAGAATTCTTTATTGGCCAAGTGTGATTGGACACACAAGAATTTTGTCTTTGGTGCTTAAGCTCTCAGTGTACATAAAACAAAAGATACATTCATCACGAATCATAAGATGCAACACTTAATGATAATGAATCGGGGATTCATTCAATTCATACACACTCATGGCCATGTTTGCATGTGCACATGCACGCTTAAAAAGGACTGCTCCCCCCCCCACTCCGGGCTGCCAACCCAGAAAGATTGGGGATCTCTACCCCAAAATATTGTCATCCATTTCATATTTTAACTTTACATGGTGGAAAACTATGAGGAATCATCCACCAACCTTTGAAGAATCATTTCCTTAATCCATGGCCACCGATTAACAATTTCATGAAGTTGGAATGCTATTTTTGCAGATATCTATACCAGATTTCACATACACATTTTCTATCGTGTTGCAATGGGCCTCTAAAGAGCATCTCCCATCCATGTGAGTGTTTTTTTCAACTATGCTGAGAATAGGTTTAGTTCTGGACTGACTTCTAGAACACCGGTGTGCTTTGAACTGATTCGAAGGCCATCTGAATCCATTGATGTTCCAAATCTAATGCTAGGTCCAGGAATCTGGTTCTTCCGTTACTGCTGGAAGTCAACCAGATGGCTACAATGGTTTCTCAATTGAACACAGAGCAATGAATTGCCCCCCTCCCCCAAAAAATAGTTGCACCTTCTTTAAGCAACAACATAGCTTCTCTGCCCTTCCATGCTCATTTCATTGCCAGTATATTTGTTAGCTTGAAAAGCTAATCCAGGGGAAAGCCATTCACCTTGCTGGTTTGTATTTTGCTGTCAGCTCTTCCAAATGGCTCTTCCAAAAAGAATTAATCGGCTTGATCACGTGGATGAGTGGAGAAAGCAAACGTACGTTGAGCAGAAGTGGGTTTCACGCAGCCAATTCTGAAGCCGGCCAACAAAATCCTTGGCTATTGTACAAGTCATGTCATGAGAAGGATTTCAAACTGATGCCAAGAATTGTAGCAGTATGTGTATGTGAGTGAGTGAGTGAATATGGGCACAAGCACCCCTTGGGCAAAAGACACAACATTAGTTATGATTAACTGAGCTGATCCTTGTTGGCAATATATCCATATAAGGTTGACACCTTTCTCTTGCATTGTGTACATTTCTTGGAGGACGAGGATGAAGAGGAGTTTAATCACTGGAAATAAAGATGGACATAATGTCTGTATTTAAATAAAGGGTCGTGACCTGCCAGTCGCCAGCAGAGCTGGTGGAAGACTCAGACAGTGAGGAGGTTGGGGAGGAACATAGGCCAGTCCTGGAGTCTGGGGAAGGCTCCAACGAGTGCTCTGTGTCAGAAGCAGAGATGGGGCCAGGGCCATATGACAGTTATCAGATGCCTTCAGAGTCGGAGATCAGTGGGGCAGAAGAACAGCTGGAGCCTATTCCCAGTGTGTGCATGCACAGAGCTGCCAGGAGAAGGAAACAACTGAAGAACAGGGATCGACTCAGGAGTAAAGCCAAATTCCAAAGATGCACGGAACGCCGTTCCCTTCCCACCAAAGGTGGTTCCTATTTTTCTACTTGCATTTTTTTACATGCATACGAACTGCTAGGTTGGCAGAAGCTGGGACAAGTCACGGGAGCTCACTCCGTTATGCGGCACTAGGGATTCGCACCGCTGAACTGCAGACCTTTCTCATCGACAAGCTCAGCATCTTAGCCACTGAGCCACCGTGTCCCTCTGGGAAATTGATTAGCATACGACATAACCCTATTTTCGCTAGAAAGGCAAATACTGTTTGTAAATTAATACCAACAGCATCTTGCACATAACACTTAAGCATAAAAATTACAGTATCATGGGGTTTTTTTTTTCCCCATTTCCTTTGGGACATTTTAGTTATGCCTCGTTCTTTATTCCCCACCCTTCCTCGAAGGAATATATAATGCTGGAGTTGCTTCCGCCAAAAACTTCGTTCCTTCAAGGGAATTGAGGGCTTGAAGCCAAGGCTAACCAACCGTTATTTATTTATTTATGCAAATAAATCCTGGCCTATACCATGTTGATGCAAAAATCCATAAGGGATCCCATATTATTATGGTGGGCTCCTCCTTCCAAAATAATCAGTCTGTATTAATAATAGCAATAGCGGTGCCACTTAGACTTATATACCTCTTCAGTCTGACTATGTAAACCGCTTACAGAGGGCCGTGAAGCACTGCAAAGTGACATATAAGTTTAAGGGCTCTTGCTATTTAGATGAAACTGCTCCTTCAAAGAGCGAGCAAATGTATTTGCAACCCATCTGCTACCTTCAACTTTCCTCTTCTTCATTTGGCAAGTACAGATCAACGTTCAAAGCATTTATTTACTAATTAACTTCATAGACCGTTGCACCAAGAAGTCAGCTGAATCTTCCAAGTCCTTGGACTTTAGCCCCCAATCAACTTAATTTACGTAGCAGAGGGCAAAATAAAATTAAAAACAAAAATCAAAAGCACCTTACGGCGTACACATACAGTGAGGGGATAAATTAATTTCACTTGGACATGACGTGTGTGTGTGTGAGAGAGAGAGAGGGAGCACTTCACAGGGTAGATCTTGGTAACCCAATGTGAACATTTCAAAAGAGGCCGTTGAAATTTTACGCTTTCACGGAAAGGTGTGCTAGGAGAAACAAGCAGGAGTAACTCAGCTGTCTAAACATACCACCTCTTAGGGAAAACAGAGTAAATACTGCTTACAAGGCTATAAAAGGTGAGGGGGGGGAGACATATTTTCTCTCTTTTATACATTATTCTAGATGGATTGTCAGTGAATTTCTTTTCTTTCTTTTTCTCTTTCTCTTTCTCTCTTTCTTTCTTTGTAAAATGAAGACCCAAATTGTTGGGGGCATTATGCTGCCTCTGTAAACCACTTAGAGAGGTCTGCAAAAGCACGGCAAAGCAGCCTGCAAATCTTCTATTGCTATTTCTTTCCTTCCCTCATTCCCTCCTTCCTTCCTTCCTTCCTTCCTTCCTTCCTTCCTTCCTTCCTTCCTTCCTTCCTTCCTTCCTTCCTTCCTTCCTTCCTTCCTCCTTTCCTTCCTTCCTTCCTTCCTTCCTCCTCCTCCTCCTCTCCCTCCCTCCTCTCTCTCTCTCTCTCTCTCTCTCTCTCTCTCTCTCTCTCTCTCTCTCTTTTTTCTTTCATAATTTGCTACAGGAAGATTCCCTGAGCTGCTTTCTGTTAGTGCTATCTGATTCCTTCTAATTATTCTTTCAATTATCTGGCCTGGCTCAATCGTAATTTCTCTTATTCCTCCTAACTGTTTTTTAAATTGTCTTTTAAACGTTAAATTTTTTAATTGCATATTGGGTTCTTACAATTGGGGTATTTTAATGCTGATTTTTAACTGTCTATATGATGTAATTTGTTACCTCCTCCGTGTCCGTGTCCGTGTATGTGTATGTGTGTTTTGTATGTATGTCTATGTGTTTTTTATACATCTTCTATGTTTTATATGCTCCATTGTACGCCGCCCCGAGTCCTACTTGGAAAGGGAGCGGCTAATAAATTCAAATTATTATATTATTATTATTATAAGAGCTTTCTGAGCATGGCTTATGGAAAGCAGAGGTGAACTCAAAATGCCAGATGTTAAACACAGCAGAATCACTGTAGAGGAGAATGATTTTTATAGAGAAAAACACTAATAGATTGATCTATGAGCAGCAGGCAACAATATTCTCCTTTTAGACAGCAAAACAGCCATCAATTGACAATGAAAGGATTCTGGATAAAACAATTCTGGATAAAAGAGGGACCTTGGACAATAACTTAAACATGAGCCAGCAGTCAAGAAAGCTAATGCAATCCTTAGTTGTGTAACAGAGGCATGGAATCAAAATCACGGGAAGTATTCGTAAAGGTAAAGGTTCCCTTGGCACATACGTGCCAGTCGTTCCTGACTCTCTTTTCTCTCTCTCTCTCTTTCTCTATTTCTGTCTCTCTCCCTCCATCTCTCCCTTTCTCTCTTTGTGTATGTGTGTACCACAATCAGAAGAAGCAACAAAGTACAACCTAATGCAATTGTACTGAAATCAGAAAAAAAAATACAGAACGAAGAAGTGAGCGATATTTGTAGAAACCAAAAGAATCTCCACAGAATGGTAATTTTGACAGACTCATTAACATACTATTAAATCTAACCACATAAGCCATCCATCGTTCTCCTCTTCTCCATTTAATCCAAGGTTTTATTTCAATACGTGTTTATAAAATGTGCCTAGATTTTTAAATACTGTATCTTATCAGTGCATTGGAGTATTAAAGGCAGACGAAAGAAACAAACAGCAAGATAATCTATCAATGTTAATTACAGTTTCAAACGTTCGCCCTGTAAGGGGTGTCATTGTTTAACTTTCTTTCAAAATCAAATATATTGTGTAAAAAAGGGAAGGAAGAATCTCCATCTTTGCATTTGTTTCACAGTAATAATGTTTGGTTTTGAGGTAAATTATTTGGTTATTAAATTCTCCATTCTTTTGTTGTATGGTAAGGACTATCCTGTTTCCCTGAAAATAAGACCTCCCTGGATAATAAGCCCAATCGGGCATTTGAGCGCATGCACTAAAAAAAGCCCCCCCCCCCAAAAAAAATAAGCCCTCCCCGAAAATATTGCAATACAGCAGGTGACCACGCTCGCCGCCTCCTGCACCTCAAAAATAATAAGACCTCCCTGAAAATAAGGCCAACGTGGTACTATAATGTTGACTTTTGCTTTCTGGTAAAAATAATTTCCATTGTGGTTGAAAATGCAGCATTGCCACCTACTGGGGAATACCTGAACTGCACCAGATCTTGCCACCCAGTCAGTCTGACAGCTAAACAAAACAAAGCTGAATTCTTCTTTTTTAAAAAATAAAAAAAGTCCAAAATATCTATTTTCATTTGAAGAATAAGCCTTCCGATGATGAGGCACGCAGAGTTGAACTGAGCTGCATTCAACCTTCAGCTGAAGAATCCTTTAAGGTTTCCCAGCCTCTGTTCTCCAAATGTATGAAGTGAAAACTTGAGGGTTTAACTATAAAAAGTCACTCGGTTAAAAACAAAATTTCTGAGTAATGGGTACAGATAATCCTCGACTTACAGCAGTTTATTTAATGACTGCTCAAAGCTACAACGGCACTGAAAAAAATGACTTATGACACTTAGGACCATTTCAGCATCCCCATGATCCAAATTGAGATTCTTGGCAATCTGGCTCACATTTATGACAGTTGCAGTGACCCGAGGCCATGTGACACCCTCTTTTGCGACCTTCTGACAAGCAAAGTCAACAGGGAAGCCAGACTCACTTAATGACCGGGTTATTAATTTACCCACTGCAGTGATTCGCTTAACAAATGCGGGAAGAAAAATCGTAAAACTCCCTTAACAAATTTCTCACTTAACAACATGCATTTGGGGCTCGATTGTGGTCATAAGTTGAGGACTGCCTGCCAATTGCAATGGCAACCTCTGGAGAGGTTTCATGATGTCCTTGAACATCTATATCAAATGTTTGATAGATGGCATTTTGCACCCGCAAGATTGGCCAACATGTATAAAGGTAGATCTGTTAAATGTTGGAACTGCAATCAACCGTTGGGTTCATACTATCATATGTGGTGGAGTTGCCCAAAAGCTTAAAAATATTGGATGAAAATACATACTTGGTTGGGAAAAAAATGATAAAGCAGCATATAGACTTGAAACCAGAGACATTTTAGTTGGGCATCCTACTGGAAAAATATGATAAAAAGACTAATTATCTGGTTTTAAGTATACTAACTTCAGCCAGAATTGCATTTGCACAATAATGGAAAAACGATGAGATAATGTCAGATGGGAAATAAAAAAAAAAACATTGGACAGACTAACATTTATTTGGAGGGACATGGTAGCTCAGTGGCTAAGACGCTGAACTTGTCAATCAGAAAGGTCGGCAGTTTGGCAGTTCAAATCCCTAGTGCCGCATAATGGGGTGAGCTCCTGTTACTTGTCCCAGCTTCTGCCAACATAGCAGTTTGAAAGCACGGAAAAAATGCAAGTAGATAAATAGGAACCACCTTTGGTGGGAAGGTAACAGCGTTCTGTGCGTCTTTGGCATTTAGTCATGCCGGCCACATGACCACGGAGACGTCTTCAGACAGCGCTGGCATCTTTGGCTTTGAAACGGAGATGAGCACCGCCCTCTAGAGTTGGGAATGACTAGCACATGTGTGTGAGGGAAAGCTTTTTAACGCTTATTATTAAGGATAAAAAAAGAGATTGAATATTTGGTGACGTGGGATGTGTTTTATCAATGATTAGACAATAGAAACAGATGTTAGAAAGGAGGAGATATAAAAAGAGGAAATGTTATTGTGGAGAGAATAAAAAGATGATGAAATTATGTGTTATTGCTACTATACTGTTATATAGTTATATTATTAATATTATTGTGATGAATATAACGACAAATACGTGGATTATGACTGTTCAAATAACTATACCCAGATCGCACACTGTTTGACGGAAATGGAAAATAATATAAATAAAACAAACAAAACTTAAATGTTTAGGATGTCCTTGGAAACATGGGAAGTTCACCGATTTTATCTGCTGGAATATTTTTGTAGACATTCATTTTTCTGTTTTTTTTAAATAGATTGCCACTGTTTTTTTTTTAATGTTAAATGCCAACCAGAATCCGGTAGAGCCAAATTAATTCATTCGAATTCCAAATTCTGCTTTTTCTGTTACTTATTTGGGATCCTTCTTGCTGCACGCACAAACCGCAATGAGGAATCCCAGGAACATCACGGAGCCAAGGGTTATGAGCACAATTTGGACAATGTTCAGCAACTTGATCTTGTTGGTCACTTTCGATCGGAAAAGTTCTGCTTTCTCATCATCGATAACAGCCGTCTGGAGAAAGCGAGGGAAAAAATTCAGCATCATTCCAGGAGAAGACTACTTCCTCAATACAATCGGAATAGGAATAGAATAGAATAGATTGCAGAATAAAATGCAGAATAGAATAGAATAAAAGAGTTGGAAGGGACCTTGGAGGTCTTCTAGTCCAACCCCCTGCCTAGGCAGGAAACCCTATACCATTCCAGACAAATGGCTATCCAGCATCTTCTTAAAGACTTCCAGTGTTGGGGCATTCACAACTTCTGGAGGCAACTTCTGTTCCACTGATTAATTGTTCTAACTGTCAGGAAGTTTCTCCTCAGTTCTAAGTTGCTTCTCCCCTTGATTAGTTTCCACCCATTGCTTCTTGTTCTACCCTCAGGTGCCTTGGAGAATAGTTTGACTCCCTCTTCTTTGTGGCAACCCCTGAGATATTGGAAGACTGCTATCCTGTCTCCCCTAGTCCTTCTTTCTATTAAACTAGACATACCCAGTTCCTGCAACCGTTCTTCATATGTTTTAGTCTCCAATCCCCTAATCATCTTTGTTGCTCTTCTCTTCACTCTTTCTAGAGTCTCCACATCTTTTTTTACATCGTGGCAACCAGAACTGAATGCAGGATTCCAAGTGTGGCCTTACCAAGGGATTGTAAAGTGGTATTAACCCTTCACGTGATCTTGATTCTATCCCTCTGTTGATGCAGCCTAGAACTGTGTTGGCTTTTTTGGCAGCTGCTGCACACGGCTGGCTCCTATTTAAATGGTTGCCCACTAGGACTCCAAGATCCCTTTCACAGTTACTACTATTGGGCAAGGTACCACATATACTGAACCTCTGCATTTTATTTTCCTTGCCTAAATGTAGAACCTTACTCTTTTCACCATTGAATTTCATTTTGTTAGATAGTGCCCAATGTTCAAGTGTGTCAAGATCCTTTTGTGTCTTAAGCCTGTCTTCTGGAGTGTTGGCTATTCCTGCCAGCTTGGTGTCATCTGCTGATCATATATAGATGACCATATAAAACAGAGGTGTCAAACTCAAGGCCCAAGGGCAGTGGTGGGTTTAAAAATTTTTTAGAACTTCTTATGTAGGTATGGCCTCTTTTGTTGGAGTGGCTTGCCAGCCATGTGACCGGATGGGAGTGGCTTGCCAGCCATGTGACTGGATGGGAGTAGCTTGCCAGCCATGTGACTCGCTGGGCGTTGCCAACTTGTAAACTGTGGTGAAACTCACTTAACAACGCTCTTGCTTAGCAACCAAAACGTTGGCTCAGAAACTCCGGCATTTGAAGCACGCAAGACTTAAAGCTGTCAAGTTACAAGACCCTCGCACCTCTAACCCTTTAGAAAAAAAAAACCCAGTGGTGTTCAAACTTGACAGCTTTAAGACTTGTGGAATTTAACTCCTAGAATTCACTCTTCTCACTCTTCATCTTGATGATGTGCGGACGGGCGGGGGGAGGGAGCTGGAACCGGTTCTAAACAGCACGGTAGATTTATGGAACCTCTTCTACAGAAGATGTTAGAACCGGCAGGAACCCACCCCTTCCCAAGGGGCAGATTTGGCCCTCGGGGTGCTTAGATGTGGCCCGTAGGGACAACCTGGAAACAGTGAAGGACCCACCCATGGCCCGCGGTGCCTCTGCCAGTGTGCGACCCTCCCGAGCTCCCTTTTCACTAGCAGAGGGTTGCGGGAAGCTGGCGCAGCCAAAAACGTAACTCGGGAGCCCATTTTCACTGGCACAGGTACCCCTACCCAAGTGATATTGAACTGGCCATACCCCCCCCTGGCCTCTCCCAAGGTCAAACACAACCCTGATGTTGCCCTCACTGAAATCATGTTTGACACCCCTGATATAGAATCTTCTTTCTGGACGTTCCCCGTTTTTAGTTGGTTCAATCCGCGGTGATCCCAGGTTGATCAAAGATTGGTCAAGCCTACAAGGAAGGATGGCAGCAATTGAGAAATAAGCCTACTAACCTCATTCAACCACAAAACAGGAAAGTAAAAAGGATGCTTGATGTTTTTTAGTGCTCTGCAGGAAATAAAAGTAAGGAAAAAAAGCGACATTAGAACATTAGTTTAGGCCTGCTGTCTTCTGAGAGAAATGTTTTATAGATGCCATTTGCCCTAAGCGAGATTGCTCAAAATGTACCCAAATCTATCCCCCAAATGTTGGAGATGTAGCCACAAGTCTGGAACATTCCATCATATGTGGTCGAAGTGCCCCCATCACAAGGAAATACTGGTGTAAAATTCAGAAGTGGTTGGCAGAAATTACAGAGCAAAAGATAGAATTGAAACCGGAAGCGTTCTTATTAGGAATATTAAATCCTCAATACATAATATTGCACATACTCACTGCAGCTAGGATTGCCTTCACACAAAACTGGAAACCAATCAATACACCCGCACCTGAACAAACAATCCACTTTTTCCCAATAGAAAAGAATAACCCCCAAGACTTACGTGATATCTGAGTTTGGTTTCACCGATAAATTAATCTGCAGCCTTTTGGCAAAGCGCAAGGTGAATCCTGTGGTCTAAAAGAAAACAAAAACAGTGGATATTGTGGGTGGGTGGTTAATATTTAAATGCTAGCGGCATTGAAGAGAAAAAAATAATGCATTCAGATGCTGAGCTTGGAAAGGTTTTACCAGCATTGGACAAGCCTGACCCTCAATAGCCAGGAAGCCTGTCAGAGTTTTGGCAGTCTAATTAGTATTATGAAATAAATCCAGGAGCAAAACGCAGCCCACAGCACACACAGCTTTTATACAATTAATAGTGGTTTATATACAAATATATACAGACATATACATAGTAGATAAATTCCTTACCATTCAGCTGCAGACACAAGGAGAGAAATGAGATACACGATGAGAGAGAAACCCCCTCTAGTGGCCACCTATATATAAACACCTCTTAAAAAGGTAAACGACTTTACTTTTACCTAGAGTCTTGAAGAGGCGATATCATATATTGCTGAATCATTCTCATTGCATCAGCTTACAGTTTACAGCATACAACCTTACATCAGCTGGCAGCTCTTAAATCCTCATTACCTGACAAAGCCATAGCCATCTTGCTTGTTTCAAAGGTTTTCTTGCAATTAATTTAAACCGGATTTTCATCCATTTTGAAATTGACGTTTGCTTTTAAGGTCACTGCTAACTTTTGAAACGTGCTTAGAATCATCATCCTCTTTTAACGACCCCATAATCTCTTGCGGGATGGAGTCTGGGCAATTGAATGGAGCTTGAGTGTTTACTGCCCGGCTGCCCTTTGTGTTGCCAATGTGGAGTTTTATTCAGCAGATATATTCTCATTGTGCCCAGATCGAGAAATATCTGCCTCTACCTCGGATCGAACTCACAACATCCTGATTGTGAGGCGAGAGCTCCACCTCTAGGCCTCCACACCGCTCTTTTAATGTGCTTAGAAAAAGCAGCAAAATTACAACTCACAAACCCTTCTTGAAGTACAGGCTGATGGGCCCTTGGAAAATCTACATCCCACCTGCAGACCAAATGAACTACTAGGAGAAAATACAATAATACAATACAATAGTAGAGTTGGAAGGGACCTTGGAGGTCTTCTAGTCCAACCCCCTGCTTAGGCAGGAAACCCTATACCGTTTCAGACAAATAGTTATCCAACATCTTCTTAAAGACTTCCAGTGTTGGGGCATTTACAACTTCTGGAGGCAACTTCTGTTCCACTGATTAATTCTTCTAAATGTCAGGAAATTTCTCCTTAGTTCTAAGTTGCTTCTCTCCTTGGTTAGTTTCCACCCATTGCTTCTTGTTCTACCCTCAGGTGCCTTGGAGAATAGTTTGCCTCCCTCTTCTTTGTGGCAACCCCTGAGATATTGGAAGACTGCTATCCTGTCTCCCCTGGTCCTTCTTTTCATTCAACTAGACATACCCAGTTCCTGCAACCGTTCTTCATATGTTTTAGTCTCCAGTCCCCTAATCATCTTTGTTGCTCTTCTCTGCACTCTTTCTAGAGTCTCCACATCTTTTCTACATCGTGGCGACCAAAACATCCCACTTCATTGAACAAACTCCAAAATTAACTTCAAGGGTCAAATTTCACGACAGAGAAGGCCTGGATGTGGATTTAATTTGCAGTCACTTACTGGTTCTACATCCAGAAAGGTTTTGTGTTCTTCCACATCTGGCTTCAATCCATCAACAAAATTAAAAAGTTCCTTACTCGCATGTAGGAAATGGGGCAATGAGATGTAGACTGGTTTACCTATGGAAATAAAGTGAAAAATGAAGACAGTTGACAAGTTGGATTGTGAAGTTCCATTCTAGAAGCAAAGATCATGGAGATGATCCTTGGGACGGTAGCAAACCATTGTTGAACTTATTCCCCAAGTACAAGCTCTAGTAAGCTTGGTAGATTGGACATCATCTAAATCAAAACTTCAAACTGTGTTACTCACATTCAGGAAATGGTTGCAGTGGACCTGCAGTTGCAGTGAACTACAGCTATGTCACAATAACTGGAAGTGAAAGTCATAAGGAATAGAATCCTTACATAGAATAACAGAGTTGTAAGGGACCTTGGAGGTCTTCTAGTCCAACCCCCTGCTTAGGCAGGAAACTCTACACCACTTCAGACAAAAGGTTATCCAACATCTTCTTGAAAACTTCCAGTGTTGGAACATTCACAACTTCCGGAGGCAAGTTGTTCCACTGATTAATTGTTCTCACTGTCAAGAAATTTCTCCTTAGTTCTAAGTTGCTTCTCTCCTTAATCAGTTTCCGCCCATTGCTTCTTGTCCTGCCCTCAGGTGCTTTGGAGAATAGCTTGACTCCCTCTTCTTTGGGGCAGTCCCTCAAATATTGGAACACTGCTATCATGTCTCCTCTAGTTCTTTTTTTCATCAAACTAGACCTACCCAGTTCCTGCAACCATTCTTCGTATGTTTCAGCCTCCAGTCCCCTAATCCTCTTTCTTGTTCTTCTCTGCACTCTTTCTAGAGTCTCCACATCTTTTCTACATCCAAAACTGGATGCTGTATTCCAGGTGTGGCCTTACCAAGACATTATAAAGTGTTATTAACCCTTCACGTGATCTTGATTCTATCCCTCTGTTGATGCAGCCTAGAACTGTGTTGGCTTTTTTGGCAGCTGCTGCACACGGCTGGCTCCTATTTAAATGGTTGTCCACTAGGACTGCAAGATCCTTCTCACAGTTACTACTATTGAGCAAGGTACCACCTATACTGTACCTGTGCATTTCATTTTTGTTGCCTAAATGTAGAACCTTACCCTTTTCACCATTGAATTTCATTTTATTAGATAGTGCCCAATGTTCAAGTGTGTCAAGATCCTTCTGTATCTTAAGCCTGTCTTCTGGAGTGTTGGCTATTCCTGCCAGCTTGGTGTCATCTGCAAATCATCAACAACCACTCCAGAGGTTTTTAAAGAAGAGTTAATGATTTATCATTTGCTGCATTGATATGACCAGTGGGTTTTGCGAGAGAGTCTGTCAGTCTACACTCCATCCTCTTTCGCTTCACTGCATGGATTCTTAATTTTACAGCCCAGATTTCAATTGCTAATGCGCTCAGCATTTCTTGAATATATAATTTCTCCACACAGGAAACATGGGCTCTTTCTTTTTTTAACGAGGGCCGGGCTACACAAATGGCAGTGGTAACCAACTTGCATTTTGGATCACTGTGGAGCAAAAGATAGCCTAGCCTATCAGAGATACATTTTGATCCTTTGCATCAGCTCTGAAGGTCCATAGGTGGCCATGTTGGGTGTGGATAGAAACAGAAGAGTTCAGAAGTCAACTGACTGCACATGCAATCCAAAAAGTTTGAAGTTTTGATTTTGATGCAGCCAACAGTCACAAATAGTATAGCCAAGATAGGGCTCACTCTGTCAAGATCCAGCTGGATCTTGAGCCTGTCTTCTAGGGTGTTAGCTATTCCTGCCAACTTAGCATCTTCTGCAAATTTGATGAGTTCCCTCTCTATTCCCTCACCTAAGTCATTTATGAAGATATTGAAGAGTACCGGGCCTAAGATGGAATCTTGTGGTACCCCATTGCTTACTTCCCTCTATGTAGACGTAGACCCATTGAGGACTACTCATTGAGTATGGTTTGTCGGCCAGTTATGAGTCCATCTGGAGGTGATGCAATCTATCCCACTTTTTTCTTGCTTACCAAGAAGTCAGCTGTGGTCTACTTTGTCGAATGCCTTGCTGAAGTCCAAGTATAAGATTCCAGCTTCTGATACAATTCCAGTTTGATTTAACTCCATCCCACCCTTCCACCTTTTCTTCTGTTACCTTCTTTGCAGGAGCTGATACCCAGAATTCCATCTAATGTGCAGTTCTGACTCAGCTCCATGTCAGTGCAGAAGCAACCGTTGTCAGGATTGGTAACGGGTGACCCAAAAGCCAACGGAGGGATAACAAAGCGATAAAGCGGAATGTCTTTCACTGTCTTCTCGCTATCAAATGTTGCAGAGATTGACCTGTTTCGTAAAAAGAAAAATCATGAGTCGTGATCATATGCCATGATAAAAAAGTGATGCACCAATCAGTCATACAGGTCATTTTTATTTATTTATTTTATTAATCTAATTTATATGCTGCACCCTCTCCACCAAGGGACTCGGGGCGGTGTACAATTTACATGGTTGTCCCAAAAATGTTTTTCCCCAAAAAAATCTCAACTGGACTTTGTTGCTCCTTGAGATGTTTTGCTTCTCATCCAAGAAGAAGTTCTACAGAATTCTAGAACTGTCAGGTTTTCTTAGATGAGAAGGGAAACATCTTTAAAGAAAAATAAGGAAGTCCAGATGCCTCTTGGAAAAAAACACTTTTGGGAATGACTGTGAATATAGACAGTGACGTGCAGTCAGGCGAGGCAAGTGAGGCACAGCCTCACTGCTCTCATCATGAAAAGAAAAGAAAAATGTAAAAGGAAAAAGCTGAGCTAGTTGCTGCCTCACCGTGGATGACTCTGCTTAACTGTTAAAAAAAGCCTCTAAAAAAGCGCCCTCTACTATGAGGCAGGAGAACTGCATGCTTCCTCTAGTCTGACTTTAGGCCTTTTATGATCACTCCAGCAGAGTTAAGCAAGGGTTAAAAGCCTAAAAATTCCTGACGTAGGTGAGGACACGCAGTTCCCCTGCCTCATAGTAGAGGGCGCTTTTTTAGAGGCCTTTTTTAAACAGTTAAGCAGAGTCATCCATGGAAGCCAGGCAAAGAGCAATGCTGTAGCACACACACTTTCCCCCAGCCTCTTTCTTTTGGAAGGCTCGGATCGGCTCCCCTCTGGCTTCTCTGCCTCTCCTCTCACCCCAGCCTGCTAGCAGGAGATGAGTGGGTGGGCTTTGTTGCGTTCCAGGCATTTCCCACCCAGACAGCAGGCTGCATTTGCAATGGTGGAGGTGTTTGGGGAAGGCAGCAGGGGAATGGGGGGGATGGCAGAGGAGCTGCTTTCAAGCCACTGGAAAAGATATCCAATCCAACTTTTGTGTGTGTGTGTGTGTGTGTGTGTGTGTGTGTGTGTGTTTGAGAGTGAGTGAAAGAGGGAAGGGGGTAGGAGAGATAGTCCAATCCAACTTGTGTGTGTGTGTGTGTGTGTGAGAGAGAGAGAGAGAGAGGGGGGGGAGGAAAGGCGAGAGGGAGGAAGGAGGGGAAGGGAGAAGAAAAAGAAAATGAAAAAAGGAAACTTATTTCGCAAAGGAGAAAAACAAATGCTGTCGCTTTAAATCAGAACTGAGCATGCCTGGCTGTGGAATTCTGGGAGTTGAAGTCCACAAGTCTAAAAATATTTGAAACCCACCACTGGGTCAGTGCCTCACCAGCCATAAACCTCACCGCACGTCACTGTCTATAGACATCATTATTTGAGGAGGCAGAAGTTCTAAAAAGCCATATTAAAAGCAAATAGTGTGTCTGTGTGTGTGGGGGGGGGGGGGATTGCATGAGTTTGTTGAGAATCAGTGCCAGCTCTGGTTGGCTGTGTGGTTGATCTGGATTCTACCCACCCCGACAGCAAACAGCACCAGTTTGACTGGAGCAACACAAAAATCATTGGTCACGCCACCACCTGCCATGCACATCCGTTCATCGAAGACTGGCACTCCACAAGCAATTCCATCAACAGTCATATCGACCTACAACCAGCCTACAAACCCCTCAGAATCCAAATCAGCCAAAGAGAGATGGCACCGACCCTCTACCAACTCATGCAGTTTCACCCCACTGTTCTGACCTCGGCTTCCTAAGACAGTAAAAATCACACGCTTAGTCCCCCAAATCCTCTTTTATTTCAACGGCTGTGAATTGTGTTCCTTCACAGCCCGCAATGAGTCCCCAAATAGTTTGTAATGAGTTCGACAGTAATCTGCCAAAGTCTTTCGGGATAAGGCTGATAAGCACCCACCTTTATCTCCCTTGAAACGCTGCCAAAGACCTCATTGCCAATTAACTTTGCAAGGCCAAATGGAGCACAGAGTCAAAACGGAGCTTCAGAATTTAAACCGACCAGCATGAACACAGTTGTTTCCTGCAAAGGCTCATGTGCCTTTGCTCCTCCTTTATGCCCTAAGGGAGGGGCCAATCTCCTCCAAGCCTTACTCCTGAGTCAGCCCTTTTGTCTTAACTGTTCTTCCTTCTGGTAGCTCTGCGCATGCGCACACTGGGAACAGGCTCCCCCTGTTCCTCTGTCTCACTGGTGTCTGACTCCAGAGGCTGCAGAGGCAGCACATAACTCCCAGATGGCCTTGTCCCCTTCTCTGTCTCCAACACAGAACCTTCATCTGAGCCTTCTCCAGACTCCAGAACTGGCCCATGTTCCTCCCCAACCTCCTCACTGTCCGACTCTACTATCAGCTCTGCAGGCCCCTGGTGGACCACAACAACTACATGTATTTCTGAATCAAAGGAATCCCCCCCCCCCTCTTTGTTCAAGACCATTTACCTGCAAATATCTGAGGAAAAGAAATGGAGCACTTCACTCTTTTTGATGAAAGGGTGGAACGAAGCCGCATCTGTGAGTTACAATCAGAACATCTTGTGAATTTTGAGCCTTGCGGCTCATACAAAAATCCTGCATCTGAATTCAAAGTAAAAGATAAAGTTGACAACCACATAAATAGAACTAGATATTAAAGTTTCTTGACCATGTGGAACAGGGCAAGGATTAATTACTCTGTCTGCTTCACCAAGCTAAAACAAAGGAACCAGGATATTGATACAAATACTCCCTATTGCGACAATTGAGTAAGTTGAATGAATGTCCTGTCACAGTAGGGGAGAAGGTGTACGAGGCCTACATGACACAGGAAAGAGGTCTATGTGACACAGGAAGACAGTGTACTTTGGGTTGATCGATATTCTGGTTAAATAGTATAAAAGTGTGTAAACGACTGCCCTTCGGGGTTCAGATTTTGCTTAAGCTATCACTGCTGAACCTTGCGCAATAAACCTTTCCCTTTGACAAAGAGCTGGTCTGGTCTCATTTCTGCAACATGGTTTTGAAACTGCAGTTGGGTTGGCTTGATACGCTGTTCATCCTACTCAACTGTTCTGTTTGGATTAGGAGGAGCCAAAGCAGAATGTTCAGAATTTAAGAAATGAAGAATATTTTCTCCTTTTTACAACATGGAGGTCAACACTTTTCTGGAGTTTACACATCCTGAAGGCAAATTTGGACTTATAAAGAGCTTCAAGGTGGAAGCCTATTTATCAAGCATTAAGCCATGGCTTAGGGAGCTGCCCAAGATTGTGAAGTTTCTTTTAACCTTAACAATGAATACTTTAAAAAAAAATTAAGTTGTTTTCATTTTTTTTCCAATATAAACATACATATTTTATGAACTGCACATTGACTGGCTCAACTCTTTTTCAAACCATAATAAACAATAATCATATAAATAAATATGTATACTTCAAATCTTCCAACTTCTGCAATATTGGTCTCTTTCCACAATCCTTCATCATTCTTCTCACAATTCATTTAAACATAAATAGAATTTCTTTACGCCCTATATTCATTATCCCCAGCTAAGTAATATCCTTTGATATTTTAAAAATTACTCATTATTCCATCATAGTTCAATGTTTTGAATGTGTAGGGTTACTAATGACGCCAAATGTTAACAATATTTAATCAATCCCTGGAGTGATGAAAATTGATGGAGCAAGAGAACAAAATAGTGCCTTTTTTAAAAAAAAAGTGGCAAGTTAGGAAACATAATAGTTGTCAAAGCAATATACTAACAGTGAACAAGCTTAGTATTCCTCGGGTAGATGTTCTCTCTCTAAAGTTTGGCAGAGGTGGGCTGCAGACGGTTTGGATTGGTTCAGGGGAATTGGTAGTTCTGACTAGAGGTTGGCCCCGCCCACCCATTGCAGTGCCATCCCATCCTACAAAAGTGTGTTTTTGATGCTGCGTGCATGCACATTTTTGCGGGCTCACATTTCTGATTCTGGGTGAACCTCTGGTGTTGTATGGTTGTTTTTGGTCCCCATTTAGAAAACCTTGTTAGGTGTCCTTAACGCTTTTGCTGGAAGCCCCGATGAGACCAAATGAAGACATTTGAATGGTGAAGTCACCACGCAAATCCCATCCATATGTATTTGTGTCGTGGCCCTCCAGCAGCCAGCAGAGCTGGCAGCAGATTCGGACAGTGAGGAGGTTGGGGAGGAACCTGGGCCAGTCCTGGAGTCTGGGGAAGGCTCTGATGAGGGCTCTGTATCAGAAGTAGACAGGGGGCCAGGGCCGTCCAACAGTTATCAGCTGCTTTCAGAGTCGGAGATCAGAGGGGTGGAAGTACAGTTGGAGCCTGTTCCCAGTGTGTGCATGCGCAGAGTTGCCAGACAAAAGGAACAGCTGAAGAACAGGGGTCGACTTGGGAGTAAGGCCACAGGTGGACGATGAATGTCCCCTCCCATATGCAATAAAAGAGGAGCGACAGGGGAGTGGAGTTTGCAGGAGACAATTAGTTTGCTTAATTGGTTCGTGACTCTCCGAGAATCCTTGCCAGGTTTTGCAGATATCAGCCTGGCATCTCTCCAAGCCAGATAAGATCTGTGACTATAAATCCTCCCTTGAAAGACTTTGCTGGATGTGGATGAGCAGAATTCACAGTCAATTAATAAAAGGGGTGTTTGGTCGGGACCAGGAGTTTGCTCCATGCTCTTGGGAAGCCTCGGTCAGAACAACGTAGACTCCAGGAACGTACACAAAACACAACATTTGTCCCCTTTCTAGATCCTTAAAGTTTCTTAATCATTTAGCCAGCTAGAAATTACTTATGTGAAGACTCATAAATGTGTATCTTAGCTCACTTGCTTCTCCTCCTCTTTTTTTTTCCTTTGGGATCTTATCTTACCAAGTAGACGTTAGTTCCAACCTTGCATAGGTTTTAAGGCATGGCAAAATGTGTGCTGTGTGTTGTTCCCAGAAGTAAATATTCAATGTATTCCATTGACGCACTCACCGGTGCCATTCACCATACCACAATAACTTTCCCAGTATTCAACAGTCCTTAGAAAAGAAAAGAAAAAAATATGCAGTTCAGAGGATGCCATCCATGTAGTTTTCTTAGCTGAACATTTGTCTTCTGAATCTAAGGAAAGTGTGGGAATTCAAGGAAAGGGTGCATATTCTGTTGTCAAGGTCTTTTATAATCACACTAGCTGATAATCCAGCATTGACCAAGTATTTATTTATAGGGGGGGAGGGGAATTGTCCGGACCAAATGTAATTTCTGATGTTGGATTTTCCCCCTTACCAGAGGGAGCCCCCTTGTGGAGGACTGTGAAACCATTACCATGGCAACTCCAGTGCGCTGTACAGTAGAAGCCATTTTACGGCAGTACAGTAGATGCCATTTTAAAGCACAATAGGCTGTATCTTAACAGAACACCCCCGGGGTGGTGTCTTACCCCAAGAGCATTTCTTACCTCCAGAGAGTAAGTCACCTGTGTACCAAGTTTCGTTGAAATTGCTCCAGGCATTCCACATTCCAGAGTTATGCTGTGTATGTATGTATGCATGTGTGTGTGTATATGTGTGTATGTGTACATACAAACACACACACACACACATATATACACACACACACACATGCATACAAGGAGTTGGGAAAAAATAAGCATTTATGTTAGGATACAAGGTGTAAAGAGAATAAACAGCCTCCTGGAAAAGACAATATCAGGATAGTATTTGTATAGCATACATAAATCTGACTGACTAATGTTACATGACTCTCTTAAGTGGATTGGATGCTAAAACATATGAAGAACGGTTGCAGGAACTGGGTATGTCTAGTTTAAGGAAAAGAAGGACTAGGGGAGACATGATAGCAGTCTTCCAATATCTCAGGGGTTGCCACAAAGAAGAGGGAGTCAAACTATTCTCCAAGGCACCTGAGGACAGAACAAGAAGCAATGGGTGGGAACTAATCAAGGAGAGAAGCAACTTAGAACTAAGGAGAAATTTCACAAAACAAACACCTCACTAAACTGAACTGTTGTAAAGTTTGAAAAAAAAAAGTGAACAAATACAGCCGCATCTTCCCGAATGTGGTATACCTGTTATTTTTATAACTGTGTATAGTTCCCACCTTCCTTATGTCATCTTTCCCGCTGTAAATTCGGTAAGGACCATCAAATGTTCCATTGTACTTGAAAGAAAGAGAGAGAACAGGAAGTTTTTTTTTTTTCACCCTGTTTTATCAAGAGGAACTTTTTAGTCAAAAATCTGCTGTCCAAAATCTAAATTAGGTCTAAAGTTCTTAATTTTCTGTTTGTAGCAGGTGCTTTCACCCCTGTGCCTTGGACATGGAGATCTTAACTTTGGAAGTTGGACTGGGGTGGCAAACCAATGGCACGCTTGCCCCAGGAGACTTCTCTGCAGGCATGCGACCCCTTGCCCAGCTCAGCTTCACCGCATCTCCCACTGGCCAGCTCTCTGCTGCACATGTGGATACACAGATGCATGCAGTCGGTGGGGCATGCGTGTGAGGAAGTCATGCACACATGCGCAGGGGGAAGGATTGTGGGTGTGGGTACAATGGAGGACAAAAAGGTTAGCTCCCACTGAAGTAGGGGTTGCAGAAAAATGGAATATTCAAAACCCAATTCTTTCACTTCCAAAATAATCCTGGTAAATTTAGCTCCCAGGGGAAAAAAGTGGAAAAACAAAATTCAAACACCCATAAAAGACACTTTTTGCAGACCCAAAAATAACTTGTCTGCTGTGAAGTGACTCAAGTCACTTCACAGTATCAAGCTGGTGCCTTATATGGACACGTCAGAATTTAATTTTTATTTTTTTCCGCCTATAAGGTAGATTTTTCCAGTTTGTTTCCCCCCATCCAACCGGGATCCAGGACTGACCCTTCTAGATCACCTCTAGTCAGATAGACTGCTATTACCTCATGAAAGGAAACAAGGTAAGAAAATTACTTTATTTACCCCTATCAAAACCAAATCTGTTGCTATGACCTTCATGGAAGCAATTGATACCAGCAATGCCTTTGTATCTACAATAAAAATCTGCTGACTTTTGATCAGTCAGGCTAAGATGGAAATTATTGTTCTAATTTCAATGTTGTGAACCTTCTGAATTTTAAGGAAGTATTTATTACGCTGTTTTCCTGAAAATAAGACCTCCCTGGATAACAAGCCCCATCGGACTTTTGAGGGCATGCGCTAAAATAAGCCCTCCCTGAGAATATTGCAACCCAGCAGCAGCCATGAGGTGACCATGCTCGCCGCCTCCTGCACCCCAAAAATAATAAGACCTCCCCGAAAATAAGGCCAAGTCTTATTTTCGGGGAAACACAGTATATAGAAAAGCACAGATGTCTTTCTTAGAGTCGTTAATTTTCCCTTTGAGTTTATACTTACAGGATAGAATACACCAACGACTTTATTAATGGTTGGAACTGGAATTAATTTCAGGAAAGGATCTTCATAGCCCCAAAGTATTTCTTTTATGGTTCTAGTTTGGAGAAATTTTGATTTTGATAGTTGTATGAACGCATTCAGCAAATGAGCTAGATTCGGATACAAAACAGGGGCAGTCTACGGGAAACACAAATATGTTAACCAACTTTTGAAACTGAGATGAAAACAGATGAAAACAGAACATTTTCTAGTTTCAATGCTTAATACGTGCTAAAGAAATGGATATATGTCAATGCAACAGACAAGCATCACAGTTAAGTAATCAATATTTTTCCAGTTAAGTACCGCATATTTCAGACTATAAGATGCACTGGAGTATAAGACGCGCCATGATTTTGAAGAGGTAAATTTAAAAAAAAACATTTTTGCACTCTGCAGGCCTCCCAAACCCTCTGCAGGCCTTGGTTTTTGCAACAAAAAAGGGGGACATGCAGAGCTTTGGGAGGCTTGTAGAGTGCTCCTGGGGGCTTGTCCCCCCCCCAAAAAAAACAAGCAAAAAATGGCCCATTATTTTGGCAAAAAGAGGCTTTGGGAGGCTTGTAGAGTGCTTCCCAAACCCTCTGCACATCGATTTTTGCAAAGGGGGTGGGGTTTTGGTAGGCCAAAAATGATGTATTCAGTGTATAAGATGCACCCAGATTTTCACCCTCTTTTGGGGGGGGAAAAGGTGCATCTTATAGTCCCAAAAAGACAGTAGTCAGTACTTTTGTGTATCTTCACCATCATTTCTGACTGATACTTACACAGGAGATAGAAGATAAAATCAATTTTAAAAGTTTCTGGGAATAAAATAATAATTTCTGGTAAAAAATCAGAAGGCGGGAAAGAAAACACCAATAATAATGAAAGCCAGAAAGGTCGGCAGTTTGGCGGTTCGAACCCCTAGCGCCGCGTAAGGGAGTGAGCTCCCGTTCCTTGTCCCAGCTTCTGCCAACTAGCAGTTCAAAAGCACGTAAAAAATACAAGTAGAAAAATAGGGACCACCTTTGGTGGGAAAGTAACAGCCTTCCCTGCGCCTTCGGCATTTAGTCATGCCAGCCACATGACCACGGAGACATCTTCAGACAGCGCTGGCTCTTCAGCTTTGAAATAGAGATGACTGCCCTCTAGAGTCAGGAACAACTAGCACATATGTGCGAGGGGAACCTTTACCTTTACCTGTAATATCACTTTGACTGATAGATAATATTTCCATCATTTTGATGAAAAGTTAAGATAAAGATAGAATACTAAAAGAATTAGACAGATACGATTTCCCAATTTTGCTGAGCTACCTATCCTAGTCCCCTTTACTATTAACAAATTAACAACTATTAACTATTAACAACAGGTGGTAACGCTGTATTTATGGATTGCCCAATTCATTCATCCCCACCCCCCACCCCCAAAAAAAAGAATAAGAGAGAAGATCATTGCAGAATATGGAGAATACCCAAGTTCTAATTTTGCATTGATTTATTATTACAATACTCAGATGAATCTTATGAGAGAGTTTGCTTACCACAACAGCCAGGTTGACAGTGGTAATCTTGTCACTTTCCAACCCGTAAGACATATTAGGTTGAAAAAGAGCAATATTTGGCAGCGAGTAAGACAGAGTAGCATCATCATGTTCGGTGATGTTTTCTTTGGGCTTATATCGCATCCTTGAGGAAAAAGAGATGTTACTTCAGTCATTCAATGCCGGCCAAATCAGAAAAAAAAAAATAGAATTGCCACTCTCTTTGCCCGAAGATGAATGGATATTTGGCCATCCAATACTTTGCTTTCTTTTCCTGTCTTTCATCTCTACTACACACATACATACAACATGCGCACATCAATACAAATCATATGGTAAGGCCACACTTGGAATACTGCATCCAGTTTTGCTCATGATGTGATAAAAGATGTTGAGGCTCTAGAAAGAGTGCAGAGAAGAGCAACAAAGAGGATTAGGGGCAGTGATGGGAGTCAATTTTTTTTTACTACCGGTTCTGTAGGCGTGGCTTGTTGGGCGTGGCATGGCTTGGTGGGCGTGGCAAGGGAAGGATACTGCAAAAAACCCATTCTCTCCCCACCCCACTAACCTGCTTCCCAGCTCTATTCTCCTGTTCAGGGCAAAAAAAGAAGATCAGCTGGGAGGCAGCAGGGGCGGGGCCAGCCTATTTGCCATTTCTCCAAACTACTCAAAATTTCTGCTACCAGTTCTCCAGAACCTGTCAGAACTGGCTGAATACCAGCACTGACTAGAGGACTGGAGGCTAAAACATGAAGAATGGTTGCTGGGACTGGGTATGTTAGTTCGATGAAAAGAAGGACTAGGGGAGACATGATAGCAGTCTTCCAATATCTCAGGAGTTGCCACAAAGAAGAGGGAGTCAAACTATTCTCCAAGGCACCTGAGGGCAGGACAAGAAGCAATGGGTGGAAACTAATCAAGTTGAGAAGCAACTAAGAACTGAGGAGGAATTTCCTGACAGTCAGAACAATTAATCAGTGGAACAGAAGTTGCCTCCAGAAGTTGTGAATGCCCCAACACTGGAAGTCTTTAAGAAGAGGTTGGATAGCCATTTGTCTGAAGTGGTGTAGGGTTTCCTGCCTAGGAAGGGGGTTGGACTAGAAGACCTCTGAGGTCCCTTCCAACTCTGTTATTCTATTCTATTCTATTCCAAATTCTATTCCAGTTGACATTTGGAAAAAGCACCTTTAGGACAACCACGATCTGGCTGACTGAAAATATCCATACATACACAAAGCTGAGGTACACCACAATCTGTTCTCCAGAAGACAAAAATGGGGCATCAGATTTTGTTTGTCCTTTTAGAAAATCTTCATTCCTGAAAGACGTGGTCAATGTCTTCCATAAATGTGTTCAAAGAATTATGTCTATTCTATCTTGGCTCCTTGCATGCAAAGAATAGTAGGTCGAACTCTTCCACCTGTGCTCTCTAATCCCATGTCTTCATGACATCCTCAGGTCTTCACCTACCTGTAAGTGTAAGGACCTTTCTGCTTAAGGATTGGATTAGAACCGTTCTTCATCACCTCCTCTGGGTTCTGGACATCAAAGAACCAAAACTGTCGGTAGATGGGACTCCCTGGAACGACCCAATTCTCATAGGCAGTTGTGCCCTTTTCGATGACAGCTTCCTGCAAGGAATAAGAGCAAGCAGGATACATAAAGATATCTCACTTAGACTTATATACCACTTCACAATGCTTTACAGGTCGCTCTAAGTGGTTTACAGAGTCAGCCTCTTGCCCCCAACAATCTGGGTCCTCATTTTACCCGCCTCAAAAGGATGGAAGGCTGAGTCAACCTTGAGCCAGTCAGGATCAAACTGATGGCTGTGAGCAGTGAGTTAGTCAACCTTGAGCCGGTCAGGATTGAACTGATGGTTGTGAGCAATGAGTTAGCTTGCAATACTGCAGTCCAACCACTGTGCCATGATCGTTCTTAGCAATAGCACTTAGACTTACCATATATACCATTTCCACTGAGCTACGCTGGTGCAGTGGTTAGAGTGCAGTACTGCAGGCTACTTCTGCTGACTGCCTGCTGACTGCAATTTGGCAGTTCACCAGGGTCAAGGTTGACTCAGCCTTCCATCCTTCGGAGGTGGGTAAAATGAGGACCCAGATTGTTGGGGGCAAAAGGCTGACTCGCTTAGGCTGACTGTAAACCGCTTAGAGAGGGCTGTAAAGCACTGGGAAGCTGGATATAAGTCTAAGTGCTATTGCTATTGCTTCACAGTGCTTTTACAGCCCTCTCTAAGCGGTTTTGCAAAGTCAACTTATTTCCCCCAGCAATCTGGGTCCTCATTTTACCAACCTCAGAAGGACGGAAGGCTGAGTCAACCTTCAGCTGTTCAGGATCAAACTCCTGGCAGTGGGCAGAGTCAACTTGCCATGCTGCATTCTAACCATGTTGCTATTAACCATAAGTGTGTTTTAGGGGTTCAAAATCCTATATTTATATATATTGCTTTGTACAGTTCTTTTAATTCTATTTTTAACCTCCTCCATTCCAACTGTACATATTCAATTTTTATTGTATTTTGATATATTTTGCATGGACTGTACACCGCTCCGAGTCCCTTTTTGGGAGAGGGGGCGGTCTAGAAGCATGAATAATAATAAATAAATTCATATTTTTTTTCTAAGCGTTTGTTGCATTGCACTGGCCACCTGTCCCTGTCCCATGGACTTTGCAACTATTGGCATAAAAATTAAAATATGCTGATGGTTATTGAGAAAAGTTATATCTGCACTTGCTAAAACTCAACATTGACTTGTTGGCACATAATCAATCATTGATCAATGCCATCGTTCTCTCTTCCCCTTACAATACCATAGCCTTAGATAGTATTATCTCTCCAATCACTTCTTGCAACAGCAAATGTTCTTAAATCAGAGATAGTGTCCTTCCATATGTTGTTTTATCAGAACTTATGAGAGTTGAACTTCAACCTTTATAAGGAAGATAGTTGGATGCGATTATCTGCAATTGGATAATAATCCAAAGGAAATCATTTTAGAAGATGATTTATGAACTGCTTGACTTCTCTTAGGCTGATTTTGCTAAGTAGTTAGCAAGACGTTTAAGGAGATGATATTCTCATTACCCAAAAATGAAAGCGACTTTAATTATTATTCAGAAATCAACAAGCTAAGAATCCTCCCAAGTTTTTCTTCACAACAAACAAGAACCAGACATAGAATAGAATAATGAAGAAGAATAGAGAATAGAATAGAATAGAATGGAATGGAATGGAATGGAATAGATTAGAATAGAATCTTGGATAAGAAGCAAAATGTCTTCAAAATGAAAAAAAACAAGAAAGGTCCAGTTGCCTCATGAAAAAGCACCTTTGGGACAACCTTACCTGGGTGACTGAGAATCTCTTCAGACCCTTAGCTATACAATTTGGGATGAACACCTTTGGAATGGTGTGGGAGTAGGAATGGATTTCCAGAGGGGAAAAAAACTCCAGACTACAAGAACCATTTGCACCACCCAGTTGATCCTGAGGACACAGACAAACCTCCAAGTGCCCTCAAAGACCCTCTAAAAGGGTGCAAATGACCAGCTGTATGCGAGGAATAGAAATCCTTCCATTCCCCACCATCCTGTCAGAGCTGAAGAAGCTTCTTGGATGAGAAGCAAAACATTTTCAAAGGAAAAAACAAGGAAGTCCAGTTGCCTCCTGAAAAACCACCTTTGGGACTCAGAACTTACGGATTTTAATAAAAGCGTGTCCACGTTGTATTTCCACAGGTGTGGAAATAACTGGTGAGAACTTCTGATCCAGAAAGGTGATCGTTATTGACCAAACACAGTTGGATGACAACTGATATAATTCGCAAGATAAAGACAATAAAGATAAAGCCTTATCATAGCAAATTATGCTCAGCTGTCAACATTTACTGAACTCTGCTCTTGGCGTGCCCACTCCTTCTTTTTGGGCAGTTTCAGACGGATCTTTCTTTCTGAAGAATTGTGCAAGAAAATGCCAGGAAAATCTGAGGGACCCTTTACCTCCCTTTTCCTTGACACAATGATGCTGGTATAGAAAAGAACTGGTTTTCTTTTCTTTCTCTTTCTCTTTCTCCCTTCCTGTTTTCTGTCTTTCTTGTTTAGAAAAAGAAAAAAGAAGGCCAGTTCCTGACTCAGTTGCATTTAGGGCAATGTTGAAGGCGTAAAACCCTCACATGCAACAATGATGATACAGCTAGTAGACTATACAGAGAGGAGGAGGAGGAGGAGAAGAAGAGGAGGAGGAAAAGGAGGAGGAGGAGGAGAGGAGGAGGAGGAGGAGAAAAAGAAGAGGAGGAAGAAGAAGAGAAGGAGGAGGAAGAGCAAGAGGGAGAAGAAGAAGAAGAAGAAGAAGAAGAAGAAGAAGAAGAAGAAGAAGAAGAAGAAGAAGAAGAAGAAGAAGACTTGTGTATTAATATTACATTCTGTGCATGGATTTGATCTCAGATTTAACTATTAAATTTATTTCTTTCTCAAAGCCGGACTCATTTTTCTCGGGCTGTTATTCCTGCACTCTGCCTGCTCTTCATCTCTGTTTGTTTGCACAGAATATCAGGGCCCATCTTGCTAAGCAAGAGAGACATAGACCAGGAAGAGAGAAAGAAAAGAAAGGGGATAAAAAAACTCCCACTATTCTCTTTTTTGAAACTTAGCTACAAAAGTAAGGAGAAAATTTGTTGATATTCACAAGTCCTATTCCTGCGGAGCTTTTGAAACTCAAATGAATTGCTCCTTGAATAGATGTCTTCTGAGAAGCCAAGATGTTGGCAAGAAAGTGACAGTGTGGGTCTCCACCATTTCCTAGGAAACTAAGAAGCCATGCCAGGAGACACGTTGGCGCTTGCCATCCAGATCCTATCTTCAAAACAAGGAGTTGAAAAAGGGAGCCTCACCATCACTGAAGGTTGAACTGGCAAGCAATGCAATTTCATGAAAACAAGAGCTGAGACTCGGGCTCAGAACTTGAGGCTTTAAGCATGGATTCAAGATGACGCGAGATTTTCTCAGGAAGCAAGGGGAGGGGAATCCAGAAAGTGACTGAGATTGGAGAAGAGATTGAAAACGGCTGCTTAAATAATGACTCAGGTGAGGACAATCAATGGTTGTTGCAAGGAAAGTTCAGAAAATCCCTAGGCCCCAACCTGACACCGCCAGCTCTTTGAAATCTAGAAAGCTGCTCAGTTATTTCTCCAGAATAAATTGTGGTAACAACAAATATGTTGGAATACATGTTAGAATGCATTTTGCATTGCAGCAACTACAGAATTATTGAGCCAGTAGATGTCAGTGTTTAGTGTGCACCTATGTTTATAATCTATGGTTTCTTTATGTTCTGATGAGAGTTTCCAGTTTCCTGTTACAGCAGGGGCCAGCAACTTGCAACTCTGGAGCCGCATGTGGCCCTTTCATCCCTCTCCTGCAGTACCCTGTTGCCAATCAGCTCCACAATTGATAGGGCTTTTGGTTAGGACAGGTAGAGGAAAAAGGATGCTGCACTAGGAGGAGACTCTATGGTGAGGGAACCAGACTTCCAGTTGGCTCCAGAATTGAACGGGAGGCTTCTGGTTAGGACTTTTGTGGCTCTTTGAGTGTTTAAGGTTGCTGACCCCTGTGTTACAGTATTATAGTTGGGCAGTAAAGCACATGGTGACTGTGCTCTTTATTTGATCTGTGGTGTTTTATATAATGCAGGATTTCTAAGGAAATCAGAAGCCTCCCTGAAAAGAAACACACGTTAGCAGCTTGGTTGCCATATGAGCAAAATACTTGCAGGATAACGCAACATCCTAGTGGTCTAACTCAGATTAGGCAAGAGAAGGACACCAGTTAAACCAGAAGCAACTTAGTTTACTTTTTGATGAAGCTCTTGATAGGCATCAATGCTGGAGCTCCCCATAAAAAATTATATCCTAAAAGATTATCAGCAGCTAAAGTTACTGTTTTATTACATGCTGGATTTGGGCCAAGAGAATGCCTGTAGCATTCTCAGCTGTGTCTTAAAAAATACAATACATTTTAGAATTTTAAGGTTGTGAAGGCATACACATCACATCATGCTTAGTAGATATGTACAAATGTTCCCAATACCGTATAAAGAAAACTTATATAAATGTTGTATGGGTGGCATCTCCCACCTGAGAGAATAGCTAAAATGTTTAGAAATTTAGTACCAAATTGTTGGAAATGTGATTTTGAATCAGGCACATACTACCATATGTGGTGGCTGTGCCCAAAATCAAAAGGATATTGGTGAAAAATTCAAAGGTGGCTGATAGAGATAACCGAAGAGGAAATAGAATTCAAACCAGGACTATTTCTTTTGGGAATTATAAACGATAAATATAACAAGGTGGTAATGTACTTAATAATACATATTACTATGGCAGCAAGAATGGTCTTTGCCCAAAACTGGAAAAACACAGAAATTCCACAAGAAGAGGAAGTAATTAGGAAAATTCTGATTTGTGCTGAAATGGATAAATAGATGTGAGAATTGAAGAATAAAGACGAATCAGAATATTATAAGATCTGGGACAAATGTTATCGATGGTTGGAACAAAAAAGGAAAGACCCCAAATAAGCCATGACTAAGATTTATAGAATGGAGATTAGAATTGGAATTTCTGGGGAACTATTTTAAATTTAATTCTTTGGGGTATTTTTAGGGGTCGGTTTTTTTTAAAAAAATATTGTATTTTAAATGCTTTACTTGAATGTACAGTTTTTATAACCTCCTCCATGTAAGCATTTAGTTATTTAAGTATTTAAATATTTAAGTATTTGTTTATTTATCTATTTTTATGTATTCCATCGACTGTACACCGCCCCGAGTCCCTTTTGAGAGAGGGGGCGGTCTAGAAATATGAATAAAAGTAAAGTAAAAGTAAAAGAATTATGTATGAAATCATAACAGTGAAAATGTATAAGATAAAAACAAAGCCACATGGTTGGAAATACGATATTTTTGTATTTGTAAATGCTGAATAGACCAAATGTAAATGAGCATGGGGGTTATAATATTTAACTTTGTATCTTAGTATGTATAGCAAAATCTTCCCCAGGTTGGTTACACTGTCCAATGTTTTAATTTGTGCTCAATAAAAAAAACTTTAAAAATAAAAGAAATCTACAAATGTTCCAAGCTCAAATCAGCTCTTTTGCAGCTAAAAATTAAACTCTTTATTGTTCTGGAGTTTTATCTTGAGTTCTGGATGAAATTGCCATATTTCTTTCTATGTTGTTTTGAGTGTCTTGATCAATTGCAATTGATTGCTTAGAACATACAAGGTTGTGAGGGACCTTGAAGGTCTTCTAGACCAACCCCCTATTTGAGCAGGACAGCCTATACCATTCCGGACAAATCATTGTCCAATCTCTTCTTAAAAACTTCCAGTGTTGGAGCATTCAAAACTTCTGGAGGCAAATCATTCCACTGATTAATTGTTCTCACTATCAGGACATTTCTAATTGGCTCTAGGTTGCTTCTCTCCTTGATTAGTTTCCATCCATTGTGTCTTGTCCTGCCTTCGGGTGCTTTGGAAAATAGGTTGACCCCCCTCTTCTTCGTGGCAGCGCCTGAGATATTGGAACACTGCTATCCTGTAGTGTCTACTCCTTCCTTTCATTAAATTAGACATAATGCCTAATTCTGCTCTCCCCGGCTGCAAATGGATGGTCAAAGACCATCTCAACACCTCACTTATTCGTTTACTTTTCATCCAAACCCCCCCCCCCAAAAAAAAGTCCCCCCTCCATTTGGAGAATGAATCAGCCAGAAAATCAGCAGATGTTGCAGTTGAATAGCAGATAGATGGAGAAACAGTTACGGTTCCTGGTTGCAGCAGTGGTTGACATCGTAAGCAAAGGTTGAGAAGAAAGCATTGAAAATATAAAGAAAAATGCAGGAACTGGAGGCTGTTCTTACCTTTTCTACTGTGTCCCCAATGAGGTTATTTCCAACTGGGATTAAAATTCCCCCGAGGATGGCCAATGCTGCCCCAATGATGGCTCCCGTCAGCAAGCCACACTTCTGATTGCACCCCATGCTTCTTCACACCGTTGCAGGTCCCTGCAGCGGATCCTTCTGGTCCTTTGGCGTGCTGTTTTCTGAGGTTGGCTCAAAATATGCATCAGAGAGATCTATTCACGTTTTCCACAGAGGTTAAAGTACAAGTGTGAACGCTGAGTGGAAGATCGCAAACACCAAGAGTCAACGTAATTGAACCCCCGGCAAATTGAGATTGACAAAGCATTTTCGGTTTAATATCAGAGTTATTTTTTTCTTCTTTCTTATCAGTTGATTCAGAGGTAAAGATGAGTAAGCAATAATTTCAGACGGAATTGTCCCTCTCTTTCTAAAATAACTCCACGTTTTGATCCAGAAGCTGTGTGGGTGGTATGAATAGAACAGGACAGAATAGAATAGAAAATAGAAAATAGAAAATAATAGAAAATAGAAAATAATAGAAAATAATAGAAAATAATAGAAAATAAAAATAGAAAATAATAGAAAATAGAAAATAGAAAATAATAGAAAATAGAAAATAGAATAGAATAGAATAGATATTGGAATGAAGATAATAATAGAATAGAATAGATATTGGAATGAAGATAATAATAGAATAGGATAGGATAGGATATTGGAATGAAGATAAGAATAGAATAGAATAGAATAGAATAGAATGGAATGGAATAGAATAGAATAGGGTGGGGTGGGGTGGGATGGGATGGGATGGAATAGAATAGAATAGAATAGAATAGAATAGAATAGAATAACATAGTTGGAAGGGACCTTGGAGGTCTTCTAGTCCAACCCCCTGCTTAGGCAGGAAACCCTACATCACTTCAGACAAATGGTTATCTAACGTCTCTTTTAAAACTTCCAGTGTTGGAGCATTCACAACCTCTGGAGGCAAGTTGTTGACGGCCAATCCTAACTCATATTTTTTTTTCAGTGCAATTTTCAGAACAATTTACATTGAACAGCGCATGGGTGCGCACATTTCGAGTGGGTTGTGAACTGGCAGTCACGCCGGCAGCAACCCATCCCTGGTCTGTGTGTGTGGGGGTCATGGCTGTGTGCTCATTTGTGTTTCCTGAGACTTTGAATTTCTATAACCCATGAGCTAACATGGATGTACTTTAAGTTTCGCCTGGCGGGCTTTATGTTCCTTTATTGGACTCACTGTTTGAGCAGCTTGCTGTTTGTGTTACGGACTAATTGGCCACTGTCTGTGCAATTAATCTGTGGATTCTGTGGCAACGCAGATGCTGCTTCCAACAACGCCTCCCTCTGCCTGATATGCCAAATAGCTCCCGGTGCAGCCCATCAGGAGGGGTGGGGCCTTTTCCTGAGCAATTATAAAGTTATAAAGCCCGCTGAAGAGAACTGCTTGGGGAAGACAAATAAAAACCTCCATAAACCATATTGACTTGTGAGTGGGGCAGCACAAGTAACCTATTTTTATGGCCTGCCAGCGGACAGCTGAGCTGGTAGCAGATTCGGACAGTGAGGAGGTTGGGGAGGAAGATGGGCCAGTCCTGGAGTCTGGGGAAGGCTCGGATGAGGGCTCTGTGTCGGAGGCAGAGAAGGGGCCAGGGCCCTATGCCAGTTATCAGCTGCATTCAGAGTCAGACATCACTGAGGCAGAAGAACAGCTGGAGCATATTCCTAGTGGGCGCATGTGCAGAGTTGCCAGATGAAGGGAGCAGCTAAAGAACAAGAGTCGACTTGGGAGTAAGGCCACAGGTGGACGATGAATGGTCCCTCCCAGAGGAAAGAAAAGAGGAGCGGAAGGGGAGTGGAGTTTGCAGGAGACAATTAGTTCGCTTCATTGGTTCGTGACTCTCCGAGACTCCTTGCCAAGTTTTTCAGATGTCGGCCTGGCAGCCCTCCAAGCCTGATAAGGTCTGTGACCATAAATCCTCCTTTGAAAGACTTTGCTGGAGGTGAATGAGCAGAAGTCACAGTCAATTACTAAAAGGGGACCTCGGTGGTTTTCTAGTCCAATGAACTTCTCAAGCAGGAGACCCTGTGCCTTTTCAAACAAGTGGCTGCCCAATCTCTTCTCAAAAACCTCCAGTGTTGGAGCTCTCACAACTTCCCAAGGCAACTCATTCCCAACTGATTGATTGTCCTCACCCTGTAAGGAAATTTCTTCTTCTCTCTTGGATAACTTTCCAGCTGTTACTTCTTCCGCTGCCCTCAGCTGCTTTGGAGAAAGGATCAGTCCGGTACCTTTCCATCAGGGATGGAAGAAGACCGTAAGAATAAGCTAATAAAAAGTAGAGATCACACTCAGTTTGGAAGAGTGTGAACAGGACACTTTATACAACATAACCCAAAGCAACCAACCGAATCACAAGCCGTTTCAATCTCCTTTTTTTTTATCACATCCCATTCAAGTGTGCAAAGACAGCCCTGTAGGCGAGGAGTCATCAAAAACACAGCAGAAGTAAACATGTTGTGACTAGACACGAGAACATTAATATGTTTATTAATGCATATTACCAGAGCCCCAAAATAGAATACACACTCACAAATAATGGCGTCCTGAATTCTTACTCAACTGATTTTATGCTGGCGGCAAACCATTGATTTGAAACAATAAAACTAATTAGCATTGATCCTCATTTCATTGGTACCACCTGCAATTGTGTAATGCAATCCACTCCTATATGAAAACAAACATGGCTATTATTGATTCACAATCTTGTGCTGACATCACTCTAAATCCTAAACTTCCTAAACCTTTTCTTTCCTTTAACGCTGCCCAGTTGTCAGTCCTGGAACTGACTATGGAGATTCTCCGTCATCCAAATCATGGTTGTCCCAAAGGTGGTTTTTTCAAGAGGCAACTGGACTTTGGTTTTTCTTTGAAGACGTTTCGCTTCTCATCCAAGAAGCTTCTTCAACTCTGAGTGGATGGAGGAGAATGGAAGGATTTATATTCCTTGCAGAACAGCTGGTCATTTGCATCCTTTTAGAGGGTCATTGAGGTCACTTGGAGGTTTGTCATTTGCACCACTTGGGTGACTGAGAACACCGACAAAAGGCACGTGAGCCTTTGCAGGAAGCTCCGTTTTGACTCTTTGCTCTGTGTGGTCTTGCAAGCTAATTGCCAATTAGGTCTTTGGCAGAGTTTCAAGGGAGATAAAGGTGGGCGCTTATCAGCCTTACCCTGAAAGACTGTGGTGGACTTCTGTTGGACTCTTCACAAACTATTTGGGACTCATTACGGGCTGTGAATGAACATAATTCACAGCCGTTGAAATAAAAAGAGGGTTTTTTGGGACTAAGCGTGTGCTCTTTACTGTCTCAGGAAGCCGAGGTCAGAACAGTTCTCACCGGCGGGAGTTTACATGCGAAGCAACCACATGTACCTGGAGAAAAATGTGCAGACTCAGCTATTAGGCCTTCATAATCCCTTAAGTGCTTTGTTCAGAAAGAAGAACTGGGGTAATGGCTGAACGAGAGAACAGAAGCCAAGTTACGTCTGCTGTACCACAAACCAGTGTTTTGTGGTTTGGGCAAGGTAGATTTTTCTGAGAGGCGGTTATACTGGATGTACGACTCCGATGTGCAATTTGAAATTACGTTCCCAGACAGTGTCCTTGGAAAGGTTGTTGGATGTTCTAATTCACAGCTATTGAAATAAAGAGAGGGTTTTTGGGACTAAGCGTGCACTTTTTACTGTATCAGGAAGCCTGGGTCAAAACAATAGGCTCCAACATTAGGCCAAAAATTTGGAAGAATAAATCTTTGCTCCTGGCAGCCAACACAGATAAGTCACCCGTTGGAAACTCTGCGGCTGAAGAAAGGTTAGAAGCTGGATTCCCCTTTGTTGTGACTCAACACTGGCTTTAGATTAGAATAAAATAACAGAGTTGGAAGGGACCTTAGAGGTCTTCTAGTCCAACCCTCCTGCTTAGGCAGGAAACCCTACACCACTTCAGATAAATGGCTGTCCAATTTCTTCTTAAAAACTTCCAGTGTTGGAGCATTCACAACTTCTGGAGGCAACTTCTGTTCCACTGATTAATTGTTCTGTCAGGAAATTTCTCCTCAGTTCTATGTTGCTTCTCTCCTTGATTAATTTCCACCCATTGCTTCTTGTCCTGCCCTCAGGTGCTTTGGAGAATAGCTTGGCTCCCTCTTCTTTGGGGCAACCCCTGAGATATTGGAACATTGCTATCATGTCTTCTCTAGTCCTTCTTTTCATTAAACTAGACATTCCCAGTTCCTGCCACCGTTCTGCATATGTTTTAGCCTTCAGTCCCCAAATCAACTTCGTTGCTCTTCTCTTTCTAGAGTCTCCACATCTGTTCTACATCGTGACGACCAAAACTGAATGCCGCATTCCAAGTGTGGCCTTACCAAGGCCTTATAAAGTGGTATTAACACTTCTATCCCTCTGTCTATGCAGCCTAGGACTGCTTTCCATGTTGCTGTTACAATGCCAAATTGCACAGTTTCTTGCTCCTTGTGATACTGGGAAACTACATGTCACAAACTGAAGGAAGCTCATATTTCATCTCCCAAACGACCCAACCCACGCATGACACAGAGCCTCACCTACCTTTGAAGGAGCCAAAAGCATTGCCTGTTTGAAGGCCCTGCCAAAAATATTGAGATTTGCCTATTTAAGATGCTTATCGCTAGGTTATCCCCAAGATCTTTCCACAACGGTGCCCCAGAAAACTACTTTGCAAGTTTGCAAAAGGCAGAGAGGGAATGTTCTGTTGTGGCCCGGTGGCGGCCAGCAGAGCTGGCTGCAGAGTCAAAGAGTGAAGCAATTGGGGAGGAACATGGGCCAGTCCTGGGGGCTGAGGAAAGCTCAGACGAGGGCTCTGCGTCGGAGGCAGAGAGGGAGCTAGGCAGCAGTGAGGCTGAAGAACAGCTGGAGCCTGTTCCCAATGTGCGGATGTGCAGAGCTGCCAGAAGACAAGAGCAACTAAGAAAGCAGGGTCGACTTAGGAGTAAAGCCACACCTTGGAGGTGATTGGCCCCTCCCATAGAAAACAAAAGAGGAACGAACGGGGAGGGGGCTTTTGCAGGAAACAATTCGTTCCTTCGGTCATTTCAAGAGTGGAAAGTTCTGGTTGTGACTATGAGAAACTCTGTGCCAAGTGTTGCCTTGCCCTGCATTTGGACACTAGCTATTGGGCAGCTCTCCGAATGAGATAAGGTTCGTGTTGATAAATATTCCTCTGAAAGACTGTTTTCTAAGCCTTGCTGACTGAATGAAAGGAATTCACAGTCGTGTCAGTAAAAGGGGTTTTGCTGGGACCCAGAACAGATTAGGGAAGCTCGGGGTGGATAGAAACCCAAATAACCAAACGGGCCTTTTCGGCAAGTCCTTTACTAGCAATTAATATTCTACAGTTGTTGGTCTTCCTTCCTCACCTTCAAAACAAATCAAAAAGTCACAGCTTTAGAAAACAAACACAAGTAGGGCTCCTCTCGTCAGAGGGGTGGGAGGCCAATAATAATAATAATAATTTTCTCCGTTGTGTAATTTCAGTTCGCCATTCTTCGACTCCTAAAGTGCGAAAACTCAGAGGAAATGGCAGCCGAGCTGCAGAACAAGCTCGGATCCAAAGTGAAGTTGCATTCTGAAGGGGGGCAAAATGGGATTTTCCTTAGAGGGTCCCAGAAGTTCAGGTTTCATGCCAGTCTTTCCAATGGAGGCGTGGGGGTATCACCGCTGTATCTCCGGCATCTTTCCCCCAAGATATTTACATATACAGAGCACAACCAACAACAACGCCAGGAAGGCAGGTCTATTCTCTGCTTGAAATTGGGAAAATAGTGGATGCTTTCACCCGCAGCATCTTCCTGCAGGTTGAGAAAAGAAAAGAACACAAATGAGTCTGATAAATCCAGAAACGTTGGATGAGGGGCTGGGGGCTTCATTTCTATTTGAATGCATCTCAGAGCATTTACCTTCCCCCCCCCCACTCCCGAGATTAAGTTGGCTCCCACTCTAACATTCTTTCCGAAGGCCCCGGAGCCGTGGTTTTGCCAGTGGGACTGGGGAACCCAGAATGGGATGAAATGGCTGGTATGTTATGTGTGTGGTCGCCAGGATGGGGAATTATGATTTAATGGGTTTTCTTTTTTTAATGATTGTTCCTTCTTGCACACGCTGCTTTTGTATCCTTGTAAGCCGCCTTGAGTTGCCATGTGTGAGCGGTGGGCAATATAAATTTTGTAAATGAATAAATAAGAGAGAGACAGAGACAGAGAGAAAGAGAGAGAGAAAGAGAAAGAAAGAAAGAAAGAAAGAGAGAGAGAGAGAGAGAGAGAGGAAAGAGGGAGAGAGAAAGAGAGAAAGAAAGGAAGGATGGAAGAAAGCAAGAAAGAAAGAAATGAAGGAATAAAGGAAGAGAGAGAGAGAAAGAGAGAAAGACACAGAGAGAAAGAGAGAGAGAGAGAGAGAGAGAAAGAGGAAAGAGGGAGAGAGAAAGAGAGAAAGAAAGGAAGGAAGGATGGAATCAAGAAAGAAAGAAATGAAGGAATAAAGGAAGAGAGAGAGAGAAAGAGAGAAAGACACAGAGAGAAAGAGAGACAGAGAGAAAGAAAGAAAGAGAGAGAAAGAAAGAAAGAAAGAAAGAAAGAAAGAAGGAAAGAGAGAGAGAAAGAGAGAAAGAAAGGAAGGATGGAAGAAAGCAAGAAAGAAAGAAATGAAGGAATAAAGGAAGAGAGAGAGAGAAAGAGAGAAAGACACAGAGAGAAAGAGAGAGAGAGAGAGAGAGAGAAAGAGGAAAGAGGGAGAGAGAAAGAGAGAAAGAAAGGAAGGAAGGATGGAATCAAGAAAGAAAGAAATGAAGGAATAAAGGAAGAGAGAGAGAGAAAGAGAGAAAGACACAGAGAGAAAGAGAGACAGAGAGAAAGAAAGAAAGAGAGAGAAAGAAAGAAAGAAAGAAAGAAGGAAAGAGAGAGAGAGAGAGAGAGAGAGAGGAAGGAAGGAAGGAAGGAAGGAAGGAAGGAAGGAAGGAAGGAAGGAAGGAAGGAAGGAAGGAAGGAAGGAAGGAAGGAAGGAAGGAAGGAAGTCCTATGGCACCCAGTATCTGGTGGTACCAAGAGCCCTTCCAAATTAATTAATGAATGCATTAATTGCAGATCTCAATTCCAAATCTCACTTACTTATTTAGGGCTCTTCCCTTTGCATAGGAAAAAAGCAATTAGGAATACCAGGAAGATCACAGATCCGATGACCATAAGCGCCAGCTGAAGGAAGTGCAGCAGTTTGATCTTGTTGGTCACTTTGGATCGGAAAATGTCTGCTTTCTCATCACCGATAACAGCCGTCTAGAGAAAGAGAAAGAGAGAGAGAGAGAGCATTTTTCAGCATCCTTCCAGCAGAAGAGTACAGCAGCAGGAATCATCATCTTCTTTTAACAACCCTGAATGGAGCTGAGTATTTACTGGCCAGATGTCCTTCCTGTTGCCAATGCGGAGTTTTGTTCAGCAGATCAGTGCCGGGATTCAAAAAAACTTTACTATCGGTTCTGTGGGCGTGGCTTGGTAGGCGTGGCAGGGGAAGGATACTGTAAAATCTCCATTCTCACCCCACTCCAGGGGGAAGGATACTGCAAAATCCTCCTTCCCACCCCCTCAGCTGTGACATGGGGGGGGGGGGGCAGAGAATAGATGGGGGCGGGACCAGTCAGAGGTGGTATTTACCAGTTCTCTGAACTACTCCAAATTTCCACTACCAGTTCTCCAGAACCTACTGAATACCACCTCTGCAGCAGATATATTCTCAGTGCGCCCAGAGCGAGAAATATCTGCCTCTACCTAGGATCAAACTCACGGTCTCCTGATTGTGAGGTGAGAGCTCCACCTCTGGGCCACTGTATCACTCTTCCTATTTGGGCACATGCTTCATCCTCATCCTCATCATTTAACGACCCCATAATCCCTTGAGGGGTGGAGTCTGGGCAACTGAAAAGTGCTAGCAGAGTCTTTCAATGGCCAGATGCCCTTCCTGTCGCCAGGACAGAGTTTTGTTTCAGCAGATACATTCTCAGTGTGAAATATCTGCTTCTACCTAGGATCGAACGCACAGTCACAGATTGGGAGGAGAGAGCTCCAGCCTCTCGGACACCACAGTACTCACGCAGCAGCAGGAATGCTCTTCCCAAATTAGTGCTATTTTGCAATTTGCACAATTTTTACAGCGGGGAAGAAGACGACTATGGCAAGGAGCCAACGGATTCTCTGTGATCAGTTGGAAAGCCAGCAAAAAGTGGAGGAGCAACAAAGCAAGGAACTTGAGTTCTGGAGAATCCTCACACCTGGCTTAATAGCCCCAAAGGCGCTTTTTCCAAAAGGCAACTGGACTTTATTTTTCCTGGAGGATGTTTCACTTCTCATCCAAGAAGCTTCTTCAGTGCTGACTCATTTCTGACGCTCACTTCAGCCAGAACGGAGGAAGCTTCTTGGATGAGAAGCGAAACCTCTTCCAGGAAAAAAAAACAAAGTCCAGCTGCCTTTTGAAAAAGCACCTTTGGGAGAACCCTGACCTGCATCACTGAGAATCTAATACAGAAAGGTTACGAATGCGAATAGTTTCCGTGTGTTTAAAAATGCCTCTTCTTGGCTGGGCCAGAAATTAATGGCTGCAGGGGAGTGGGGGGAAGCCACAGGGAAACACTTTGATGGCTCTGGGTTTTCAACAAATGTGTTGTGGTGAGAGACTCAGACAGTGAGGAGGTTGGGGAGGAACATGGGCCAGTCCTGGACTCTGGCGAAGGCTTTGACAAGGGCTCTGTGCCAGAGGCAGGGCCAGGGACGTCTGACAGTTATCAGCTGCCTTCGGAGTTGGAGATCAGTGGGGCAGGAGAACAGTTGGAGCCTGTTCCCGATGTGTGCATGTGCAGAGCTGCCAGGAGAAGGGAACAGCTAAGGAACAAGGGCCGACTGGGGAGTAAAGGAACAGGTGGACGGTGAATGGCCCCTCCCATAGGGAATAAAGAGGAGCGAAAGGGGAGTGGAGTTTGCAGGAGACAATTAGTTCGCTTCATTAGTGTGGAGATTTCTTCGTGACTCTCAGAGACTCCTTGCCAAGTATTTTCTTGTACAGCGTTGAGTTCAGAAGATATCAGCCTGGCAGCTCTCCAAGCCTGATACGGTCTGTGGTTGTAAATTCACACTTGTTTGCAGGGAGTTTGCTGGATGTGAATGAGAGGAATTTACATGAGCTTCATAAAAAAGGGGTTTTGTCGGGGACAAGGAGCCTGCTTCGTGATTTGGTGAAGCCTAGGTCAGAACAAAACGTGCCCTTTCCCCAGTTAGCAATGAGAGGAAACCCCCTAACCAGAATGGTTAAGTACTGGATCTTCATCCTTTCCCTGTAGCACAGAAGTCGAGAAGAAAGCAAAACAACAGCTCCTGGTTGATGGCCAGGATGACTTGGGTATCATCCAAAAGGAAACCACCCAGATGTCAGGCCTGGAAGCCATCTTCTGCATTGGGCCTTCAGGCCTGCCACATTTTCTACTGTGGGAAAATGGGAGGGGGGAATTATATAGAGTATGGGTAATATATAGTCAAAACAACATTCTTTTCTCAGAGAATCAAGGTCACCTTGTCCTGCAGCTGCAGTGATGTAACTGGGAGGCATCTCCAGTTGGGACAGTGCCTGATTGGACCATGTGATGGACATGTATGTGCTGGGCAGGGATTTGAACTTTCGTTTGGGTGTGGAAAATCTGGAAGCTTTCAGGTTTTCCCAGATGTGCCAATATGACACCTCTAATAAAATGGAACTTTGAGGCTCCTCAAGCCTCAGGGTCTTCTTTCATTGGGGGCGTTACTTGGAAGCCTGGCAGCAGAATTTTCTTGCTTCTGTATAACAAGCTTGAGAAGTTTACATCGGGGGAAGCAGCGAAGGCTTGGAAAGGAGAGAACGAGTGATCCTGGAAGTAGGTTTCTGCTGGTTTCATTTCAGAGAAAATCAGGTCCAGTTAAGGACAAGATCTCTGGATCTTCTCCCAGATTGGAGACTTGAGATGAGCTCTTAATCCCTCCATGATTAGTACTGTGTTTCCCCAAAAATAAGACTAGGTCTTATTTTCTTCCAAAATAAGCGCTTACGGGGAGGTCTTATTTTCGGGGAAACAGGGTAGATGATCATGTAGACGCAGAGTTTGGGGGGGGGATTTCCCCTTTCCCCTTTTTTTGTTGTTGGTTCAATCAACAGTGATCCCAGATTGGTCAATGAGTCAAACAATAAAGGAAGGATTTGGAGCAATTGAAAAAGGCATCCACTCACCTCATTCAGCCACAAAATAGGAAAGATAAAGTGATGTTTAATTTGTTTTAGTGCTCTACAGGGGAAAAAAAGGGGAAAAAAAGCAACATTAGAACAACTCAGTTTGGGCCAGCTGTCTTTTCTGACACTACAAGAAACGGTGACCACATTACTTTGATAAAGGTTCCCCTCACACATGTGTGCTAGTCGTTCCCGACTCTAGGGGGCGGTGATCATCTCTGTTTCTTAGCCAAAGAGCCAGCGCTGTACAAAGACGTCTCCGTGGTCATGTGGCTGGTGTGACTCAACGGCAAAGGTGCACGGAACGCTGTTACCTTCCCACCAAAGGTGGTTCCTATTTTTCTACTTGCATTTTCACCTGCTTTCGAACTGCTAGGTTGGCAGAAGCTGGGACAAGTAATGGGAGCTCACTCAGTTACACGGCACTAGGGATTCAAACCGCTGAACTGCTGACCTTTCTGATTGACCAGCTCAGCATCTTAGCCACTGAGCCACCAAGTCCCTTTACCTTACTTTGAGCTCTATACTATTTTTCTTGGGGCCACCTGAAATTGCCTGGTGGAGAAAGTGCCTGTGTTAATTGGCTCTTCTTCCAACCAGTTGGAAATGTCTACATTCATTTAGATCAGGAGGGTCAAACTCAATTTCATTGAGGGCTACATCAGAGCTATGGTTGACCTTGGGGGGGGGGCATGGCCAACTGGGTGTGGTCAACTGATTGGGCATGGCCAGCTTGACACCACTCACTGGGATGGCTGATTGAGTGGGCATGACTGACTGGGTGGGCATGGCTGACTGGGTGGGCACAGCCAGCTTGATGCCACTCACTGGGATGGCTGACTGGGTGGGCATGGCTAACTGAGTGGGCGTGGCCAACTTGATGCCACTCCCCAAACTGCTGACATGTTTCCTCTTTGCATTAGGCAGACTGGGCTGAAGCAACGCAGGCTGGCCCCTTACATTTTCCACAATGGCCCCACAGGCCAGATCTGACCCCATCTTGTGTTTGGCACCCCTGGTTTAGATTGTTACCTTTGAGAAAAAAGGCTAAATTTCAACTCATAAAATTGCCTTGGTGAGGAAAGGGGGGAAGCGCATTCCACGTATATCTTCGGCTAGAGTCTGATCTTAGATTACTGTAGCAGGCTTGGGAGGGGTGCACCTCATTGGAGAATGTGATTTATGACACAGACTGAGCGGGGGGGGGAGGGGGAAACAGGGGCATAAAGTTCAGCCATAATTAAAATGAGATCAGATCTGACTGCAATCGGATATTGCTGAAATGGTGTTCCTAATAAATGACTGGATTTCTTTTGAAACTTGGCTCGAGGCTCATGAATTAATTCTTTCGGAAACCTGACACTAATGGCATTTTCAAAATAAGCAAAACACCGCAAGGAAAACTCTCTTTTTGATGGCTGAGCACACACATTTATGGAAGGGCGGAAGAGTTCAAGAGCGCAAAAGATAAGGCCTTAGCTATAACATGAATGGAAATGTCTCAGATAATTAAGATGGGTTGATATCTTGTCGTCGTCGTCCCCCCGTTGATTTTAAAGCCTACAACCAACTGTTCTCCATCTGTCCTATCAGATTGTTTCAAAAGAGGCTTCCAGGATATTTGAAGGCCACAGTTGACCTCTATGGTCTGCCCATCTAAAGGGGGTGGAGCTTCAGTGAGGATGTCAGACCTGCCATCTTGCAGACTTCAATCCCTTCTTGAGATGCTGTTGCCCATAAGCCAGTTCTCCTGACAAGCATACATGAAGAACAAAACATCCACCTTCCCCCCCCCCCCCAATAGAAAAGTACAACCTTCAAGACTTACGTGATTTTTTTATTCGGTTTCACCAATATATTAATCTGCAACCTTTTTGCAAAGTTCAAGGTAAATCCTGTGGTCTAAAAATAATAATAATAATACAGTGAATTTTGGGGGTGGGGGGATTATTTAAATATTAGTGGCATTACATAGAAAAAAATAATGCATTCAGATGCGGAGTTTGGAAAGGTTTTACCAGCATTGGACAAGGCTGAATCTCAATAGCCAGGAAGCCATATCAACCATAATTGTGTCGACGATTTCATTGTAATTAATTGAAACCGGATTTTCATCCATTTTGAAATGGATGTTTGCTTTTAAAGTTGCTGCATTTTTTAATGCGCTTAGAATCATCATCCTCTGTTAACAACCCCATAATCCATTGTGGGAAGGAGTCAGTGGTGGGTTTCAAAATCTTTAAGAGCCTCTTCTGTAGGTGTGGCCTAGTTTATGGGAGTGGCTTGCCAGCCATGTGACTGGGTGGGAGTGGCTTGACGGCCATGTGACTGGGTGGGAGTGGCTTGCCAGCCATGTGACTCAGTGGGAGTGGCTTGGAAGTCATGTAACGGTGGGCATGGCCAACTTGTAAAATGTGGTGAAACTCACTTAACAACGCTCCTGCTTAGCAACCAAAATGTTGGCTCAGAAACTCTGGCATTGAAGCGTGCAAGTCTTAAAGCTGTCAAGTTACAAGACCCTTGCACCCCTAACCCTTTAGAAAAAAACACCCCAGGGGTGTTCAAACTTGACAGCTTTAAGACTTGTGGACTTCAGCTCCCAGAATTCCTCCTCCAGTCATGTTGGCTCAGGAACTCTGGCATTGAAGTGTGCAAGTCTTAAAGCTGTCAAGTTACAAGACCCTTGCACCCCTAACTCTTTAGAAAAAATAAACCCCAGGAGTGTTCAAACTTGACAGCTTTAAGACTTGTGGACTTCAACTCCCAGAATTCCTCCTCTCGCTCTTCATCTTGATGATGTGTGGATGGGCGGGCGGAGGGAGCTGGAACCGGTTCTAAATGGCACTGTAGATTTGTGGAACCTCTTCTACAGAAGAGGTTAGAACTGGCAGGAACCCACCCCTGGAAGGAGTCTGGGCAGCTGAATGAAGCTGGAAGTTTACAGGCTGATGGGCCCTTGAAAAATCTACATCCCACCTACAGACCAAATGAACTACTAGGAGAAAACATCCCACTTCATTGAACAAACTCCAAAATTAACTTCAAGGGTCAACTTTCATGGCAGAGAAGGCCTGGATATGGATCTAATTTGCAGTCACTTACTGGTTCTACATCCAGAAAGGTTTTGTGTTCTTCCACATCTGGCTTCAATCCGTCAACAAACTGAGAAAATTCCGGACTTGCATGCAGGAAATGGGGCAACGAGATGTAGACTGGTTTACCTATAGAAATAAAATGGAAATGAAGACGATGTACAAGCTGTATCCTCCAGTTCCGTTCTACTAGCGAAACTGAATGGAAGAATGGAGACGTTTCTATCTTTGGGGAAACAGCCAACCAGTCAGTGAAGCTTACTCACCAAGTACAACTCCTAGTAAGCTTGGTGTCAGGCCTGCAGCCGTCTTTTCTTTTGGGCCGTTGCCTGACAAACTTTCTATTATTCTACTATGCCTTTTCTATGGTGGGAAAATGGGCGGGGGGAAGGTACGGAGTTAGATGATAGGTAGCCATAACAACATTCTTTCGAGAAAGCCAAGGTCATCCTTTGTCTCTGCACCTCTGCACCTGACTGGCATTGGATGGGAGGAATCTGTCTTCGTGGCAGTGGGAGATTGGACCATGGGATGGACTTGTGGGTGTGGGGGCAAGATTTTGAACTTTCAACTGGGTGGGCAAAACCGGGAAGCTTTCAGATTCGGGTTTCTCCAGATGTGCCAACATGGCTCTCTTCATAAATTATGTGTGGCCCTCCCGAGCTCTGTTTTCACTGGCAAAGGGCTGCAAGATGCAATTCCAGCCACAAATGGAGCTCTGGGGGATTGTGCAGGGCCCTTCCGAGCTCTATTTTTGCTGGCAGAAGCACCATGGGCCGGTCCTTCACTGTTTACAGGGTGGGCCTGTGGGCCAGATCTAAGCACCGAGGGCCGGATTCAGCCCACGGGCCTTGAGTTTGACACCCTTGCTTTATTGACTTGATGTTTAAACCCATTACTCTTTTTATTCACCTCTGGATTGCAATGAAAAATACAAGTTTTGAGGAATGTCCACTGATGCATAACATTCTAGTCACCTCTATCATTAAGAAGGGTTTTTTTAAAAAATGTGCATTTTCACTCCGTTACCTGCTTTGCAGGAGCTGATATCCAGAACTCCACCCAAGGTACAGTTATTGCTTATGGTCATATCAGTGCAGAAGCAAACATTGTCCGGATTGGCTTGGGGCGACGCAAAAGCCGCCGGAGGGATAACGAAGCGATAAAGGGGGATGCCTTTCACCGCCTGCTCGCTTTCAAATGTGGCGAAGATTGACCTGTTTCGTAAAAATAATATGATCACGGCATGATCAAAAAAGGATCCAGCAATCTTGTCTACGGAAATTCTCAGCCGTCTGGGTCACGGTTGTCCCAAAATGGGCTTTCACAAAAGGCAACTGGACTTTGGTTTTTCCTTGAAGACGTTTTGCTTCTCATCCAAGAAGCTTCTTCAGTTCTCCAGTCGGAACTGAAGAAGCTCCCTGGATGAGAAGCAAAACGTCCTCAAAAAAAAAAAAAAGGCCAATTGCCTTTTGAAAAAAATCCCCTATGGGACATCCACTAATCTTGTAGTTGTCAATCAACCAACTACAGTCAGTTGCTTAACCACCATAGCAGAAAATAATAATAATCTATATATAAATGGGTCTGTGCGTATTTGTGTGTTCCAGCATAACTCTGGAACGCTTCAAACAATTTCAACCAAACTTGGTTCATAGATGACTTACCCTCTGGAAGCAAATACTGTGGGGGTAAGAGATCCCTAACACTCCTCGGGGGAGGGGGTGGTGTTCTGTTAAGATACAGCCTGTTGTGCCTTAAAATGGATTCTACTGTACTGCCATAAAATGAAGCACAGTGAAGTTGCCATGGTAACAGCTTCACAGTACTCTACAAGGGGAAAAATCCCGGGCAACGCCGGCTTATCAGCTACTAGTAATTCATAAAATCGGGCACTTAACCACCACCCCTTGCTTAGAACCAGAAATCCGCCGTTGCGGTGATAAGTTGTGGTTTACTAGTATTTGGGAATGAAAGGAATTCGAGATCATTTACCTGCAAATATCAGAGGAGAAGAAATGCAGCTTTTCCTCCTTGGTCATAAACGGGTGGAATGAAGCCGCATCTGTGAGTTACAATCAGAACATCTTGTGAATGGCGAGCCTCGCAGCGCATACAAATATCCTGCCTCTGAATTCAAAGCGCAGCTTTGCAACCGAATCTCTTTCCCTGTTCATCCAATTCAGCTGTTCAGTTCTAACTGTTGGGTTATCAGAGAAAGAAGCAGGCCGTCCAGAACTAAAGAATTAAAGAGTATTTTCTCCTTTTGACAACATCCTTCTGGAGTTGGCCGATGTGGCACCTCAAGGCAAAATGGGACTTAAAACCTGGAAAGCCATTTATCGAACAGTAGGTGCCCCAAAAATTAGAATACAGAGAATTCCATGCGGTTTTCCAACATTTTGGAAATGGTTTGTCAACATGCTTTTCTGAAGTTGAGATATATTTGTTTAATTGTGTGTGTGTGTTTGTGTGTGTGTGTGTGTGTGAGAGAGAGAGAGAGAGAGAGAGAGAGAGAGAGAGAGAAGGCAAAATGACCTATGACCTATCATTTGTTGTTTGTATTACACTGAGAGCATCTGCACCAAAGATAAATTCCTTGTGCGTCCAATCACGCTTGGCCAATAAAGAATTATGTTCTATAAAGAATTGTATCCTAAGAACTAATGATCTCACACTTAAATGAGGAGAATCAGTTTAAACAGGACCTTAAATTAATCTTGCTTTCTGTAAAAAGCAGAAACCTTTAAACCTCCAAACATGCCACTTCATTTTTAGTGTAGCATTTGCAACCAATTCCCCCCACCTCCCCCTAACATACAGCCTTTATTTTCTAACTTTAGGGAACGTGTCCTGGATATCTATCCGTCTTTCTGTTTTCATAAAGTTCAAAGTTTCTTCTTGATTTTGATAGGGTAAAGAACAAAAGCAGGGGCACTGCTTTACAGAACAGAATAGAATAGAATCCTTTATTGGCCAAGTGTGATTGGACACACAAGGAATTTGTCTTTGGTGCAGATGCTCTCAGTGTACATAAAAGGACAAGATACATTCGTCAAGAATCACAAGGTACACCACTTAATGATAGTCATAGGGTACAAATAAGCAATCAGGAAACAATCAATATCAATATAAATTGTAAGGATGCAAGCCACAAAGTTACAGTCTTGCAGTCTTAAGTGGGAGGAGATGGGTGATAGGAGCGATGAGAAGACTAATACTAATAGTAATGCAGCCTTATTGAATGGTTTGACAGTGTTGAGGGAATTATTTGGTTAGCACAGTCATGGAGTTCGGGGAAAAAACTGTTCTTATGTCCAGTTGTCTTGGTGTGCAGTGCTCTATAGTGTCATTGTGAGGGTAGGATTTTTATTGGATTTTATTGTATTTTTTACTTTATCTGTTGAAGTAGGATCTTTAGGAACTTTGCACCTTGACTTCAGTTTCCAACCTTTTCCCAGTTTAATGCAGGTCAAAATGTTTATTGTGTGTTCTACACAAAAATGAACATTTAATACTGCTCCCATACTTACCCGTGCCATTCACCATACTGCAATAACTTTTCCAGTATTTGACGGTCCTTTGAAAAGAAAGAAAAGAAAACCGAAGTAATGAACCGAAGGACAGAAAGGGGGAGTAGTGAGCTCCCTCTCATATTTGGGCATACCAGGGGTTGTAACACAAACACACACACACACACACACACACACACACACACACACACACATCTTGTATTTGTGCTGATAAATAATTCAAATCCCAGTAAGGGTATGGCTAGCTGATGAGAGCTAAATAGCTTGAAATAGATCTATACTAGTCTCCCTTTATTTATTTATCAGTACAAATACAACACATATATATGTGTGTGTTGGTGTGTGTGTGTTGGTGTGTTGTATTTGTGCTGAGAAATAAATAAAGGGAGACTAGTATAGATCCATTTCAAGCTATTTAGCTCTCATCAGCTAGCCATACCCTTACTGGGATTCGAACCTGGGCTAGCTGATGAGAGCTAAATAGCTTGAAATAGATCTATACTAGTCTCCCTTTATTTATTTATCAGCACAAATACAACACAAATATAAAAAGGCAACATTAAAAATAAAAATATGGTTTTCTGCCTGGATGGTTTTCTGTAATGAGCCGAAGGACAGAAAGAGGGAGTAGTGAGCTTCCTCCCATATTTGGGCATACCAGGGGTTGTAACACAAATACATACATACATACATACATGCATGCATGCATGCATGCATACATACGTACATACATATATATGCAAATACATCAAGAATTCACAAAACAGAACAGATTGCTAAACTGTTGTAATTTTTTTTAAATAATAGCTATATTTTCCCCAAATATATTATACCTGCTGTTGTTAAAAGTGAGGATAGTTCCTTTCTTCCTTAAATCATCTTTCCCACTGTAAATTTGGTAAGGGCCATCAAATGTTTCATTGTACTTGAATGGAAGAAAGAGAGAAGAGAAAATTAATTTTTGATACAAACAGGCTCCATCATCAAGATAAATGGGCTAGCTTTTAAAAATCTGATCTACAAAATCTAAGATACGAAAAATGTTCTTCATTTTCTGTTTTTAGTATGACACTGGTGTTCTAAACCCACCCACCCACCCAGAATAAAAAAAAAACCTGTTGACTTTCGATCAGCTATGCTAACTCAGAAATCATAATTCTAATTTCAATTTCCTGAATTTTAAGGAGGTGTTGGTAAAATGAGGACCCAGATTATTGGGGTCAATACACTAACATTATAAACTGCATAGAGAGGGCTATAAAGCCTTCTGAAGCAGTATATAAATCTAAGTGCTATTGCTATCCTTCCTTCCTTCTTTCACTATCCTTCCTTCCTTCCTTCCTTCCCTCGTCCCTCCCTCCCTCCCTCCTTCCCTCGTTCCCTCTCTCATTTCCTTTCTTCTTCCTGATGGCACAATGGTTAGAATGCAGTATAATTTGTGCTCACTGCCAGCAGTTTGACTGTCACCAGGCCCAAGATTGACTCAGCCTTCTGTCTTTCTGAGGTCAGTAAAATTAGGACCCAGATTGTTGGGGAAAATATGCTAACATTTGTAAACCACTTAGAGAGGGCTGTAAAGCACTCTGAAGTGATATATAAGTCTAAATGCTATTTCTATTCCTCCCTCCCTCCCTTAATTCCTCCCTTCCTTTCTTTCCTCTCTTATTCCCTTTCTCATTCTTCTTCCTGGTAGCCCAGTGGTCGGAATGCAGTACTGCAGGCTAATTTGTGCACGCTGCCAGCAGTTTGATTCTCACCAGGCTCAAGCTTGATTCAGCCTTCCATCCTTCCTAGGTGGGTAAAATGAGGACCCAGATTGTTGGGGGAAAGAGACTGACTCTGTAAAACCGCTTAGAGAGGGCTGTAAAGCACTGTAAAGCGGTATATAAGTTTAACTGATATTGCTATTATATCAGCGCACACGCTTTTCTTACAATCATGTCACCAGTAAATAATTTTCTCTCTGAGTTCATACTCACAGGGTAGAATACTCCTACAACTGTATTAACTTTCACCATTGGGATTTTCTTCAAGAAGGGATCGTCATAGCCCCAAAGTATTTCTTTGACACTTCTCGTTTGGAGGAAATTTGATTTTGATGACTTCATCCAGATATCCATCAAAGCCTGAATAAGTCCAGTTTTAAACAACGCTGGGGCAGCCTGTGGGAAATACCAACATGACTTAAAGTTTGGACACTTGGGATGCAAATAGATGCAAACAGCCTTTAAGTATGTCCTAAAGGTAAAGGTAAAAGTTCCCCTTGCATGTATGTGCTAGTCGTTCCTGACTCTAGGGGGTGGTGCTCATCTCCATTTCAAAGCCGAAGAGCCAGCGTTGTCTGAAGATGTCTCCGTGGTCATGTGGCCGGCATGACTCAACACGAAATGCTGTTACCTTCCCATCAAAGGTGGTTCCTATTTTTCTACTTGCATTTTTTACGTGCTTTCGAACTGCTAGGTTGGCAGAAGCTGGGACAAGTCACGGGAGCTCACTCCGTTATGCGGCGCTAAGGATTTGAACCACCGAACTGCTGACCTTTCTGATCGACAAGCTCAGCATCTTAGCCACTGATTTACGATTTACGACCACCACCGAATCCCAAATTTCTGTTGTTAAGAGAGGCAATGTGGAGTTTTGCCTCATTTCATAACCTTTCTTGCCATGGTCGTTAAGTGAACTACTGCAGTTGTTGAGTTAGCAACATCGCTGTTAAGCGAATCCGGCTTCCTCATTGACTTTGCTTGTCAGAAAGTGGCCGAAGGGGATTCTGTAACCCCCGGGGGGACACTGCAACCGTCATCAATACCAGTCAGCTTCCAAGGGTCTGGATTTGGGTCACATGACCATGGTGATGCTGCAATGGTCATAAATGTGAAAAATGGACATAAGTCACATTTTTTAGTACTGCAAGCGGCCACAGAAATGGGCCGGCAGAAGAAGAAGGGCAGGGCAGTCGGTGCCACCGTTGCAAGGTGAGTCAGTAATTAGACGGACAGACAGACAGACAGAGGGACAGAGGGACGGACGGACGGACAGATAGATATCTGAAATGGTGTAGGGTTTCCTGCCTAAGCAGGGGGTTGGGCTAGAAGATCTCCAAGGTCCCTTCCAACTCTGTTATTCTATATTTTTAAAAATAGTGATAGATGATAGATAGATAGATGATAGATAGATAGATAGATAGATAGATAGATAGATAGATAGATAGATAGATGATAGATGATAGATAGATAGATAGATAGATAGATAGATAGATAGATAGATAGATGATAGATAGATTAGATAGATGATAGATAGATAGATAGATAGATAGATAGATAGATAGATAGATGATAGATAGATTAGATAGATAGATAGATAGATAGATAGATGATAGATAGATAGATAGATAGATAGATAGATAGATAGATAGATAGATAGATGATAGATAGATAAATAGATAGATAGATAGATGATAGATAGATAGATAGATAGATAGATAGATGATAGATAGATAGATAGATAGATAGATAGATAGATAGATAGATAGATGATAGATGATAGATAGATAGATAGATGATAGATAGATTAGATAGATGATAGATAGATAGATAGATAGATAGATAGATAGATAGATAGATAGATAGATAGATAGATAGATAGATGATAGATAGATTAGATAGATAGATAGATAGATAGATAGATAGATAGATAGATAGATAGATGATAGATAGATAGATAGATAGATAGATAGATAGATAGATGATAGATAGATAAATAGATAGATAGATAGATGATAGATAGATAGATAGATAGATAGATGATAGATAGATAGATAGATAGATAGATAGATAGATAGATGATAGATAGATAAATAGATAGATAGATAGATGATAGATAGATTAGATAGATGATAGATAGATAGATAGATAGATAGATAGATAGATAGATGATAGATAGATTAGATAGATAGATAGATAGATAGATAGATAGATGATAGATAGATAGATAGATAGATAGATAGATAGATAGATAGATAGATGATAGATAGATAAATAGATAGATAGATAGATGATAGATAGATAGATAGATAGATAGATAGATGATAGATAGATAGATAGATAGATAGATAGATAGATAGATGATAGATAGATAAATAGATAGATAGATGATAGATAGATTAGATAGATGATAGATAGATAGATAGATAGATAGATGATAGATTAGATAGATAGATAGATAGATAGATAGATAGATAGATAGATGATAGATAGATAGATAGATAGATAGATAGATGATAGATAGATAAATAGATAGATAGATGATAGATAGATAGATAGATGATAGATAGATGATAGATAGATGATAGATAGATGATAGATGATAGATAGATAGATAGATGATAGATAGATAGATGATAGATAGATAGATAGATAGATAGATAGATAGATAGATAGATAGATATAGGCAGGCAGGCAGACTGACTGCCTGTGTGACTGCCTGCCTGCCTGATTTAAGTCTGTATTTAAATAGCCTCATTTCAAAACTTGGATACAGACCAAGGCAAAATCATTCTGCCCACACAGCACAAGAGGTTCTGCCCGTATGTTTTACTGGGAACTTCACCATCTCTGGAGGTCTGGATGTCCCCTCAAGAGATGCTACCACGCAGTAATAATTGGTACCTCTGTTAGGCGACTCCCTCAAAGTAGCCAAGAATAGAACGGACAAAGGGAACGGAGGCTGGGGAACTCGGTCTCCAAAGGTTTCAATGGAAAAGATACTGAAGCTGAAGTCCAGGCATGGCCAGGGTAATAACACAACCACAACATGTTTGTGGAAGAGAGGAAGGAAATGCATTGGAGTCGCATGGACCAAATTTAGAAAAGTGCCAGGTGAATTTTCTAAAAAAATCCCTTTCATTCCTCCATGAGGCTGAAGAGTCTCAAAGAGGACATCACAGTCCACATTATTGACCAATGACTACAATTCCATGCTCAGATGACAGAAATCTAACAGGAGGGTTGGCTTACCACAACAGCAAGGTTGACAGTGGTGACAGTGTCGTTTTCGGAGCCGATCGACTTATCGGGTTCAAAACGGATGATGTTTGGCTGCATGTAGGAGAGGGTGTCCGTATATTCAGTGATGTTTTGTTTGGGCAGATAGCGCATCCTTTGAGGGGGGGGAAAGGAGGAGGAGGAGAAGAAGACACCGCTTGTTAAGGGGTGAACAATTGGAATTGGCGGAAGGGCTTCCCTTCGGAAGTTGTGGGTGCTCCATCACGGGAGGCTTTCAAGGAGGGATTTGGGACAAGCCATTTGTCTGCTTGAGCAGGAGGCTGGACTAGAAGACCTCCAAGGGCCCTTCCAACTCTGTTGTTCTATCTTCTAAAGCTTGCATTCCCTGCCAGTAGAGCATTGGATATTTGACCATCAAATCTGTTCCTTTCCATTCTCTTTCCTTTCCATTCTCTTTCCTTTCCTTCCCTTTTCCCTTTTCTTTTTTCTGTTTCCTTCCCTTTCTTTCTCTCTCTCCCTCCCTCTCCTCTCCTTTCCTTTCCTTTCTCCTCTTCCTTTCCTTTCTCCTCTTCCTTTCCTCTCCTTTCATTCCCTTTCTCTTTTCCTCTCCTTTCCTTTCCCATTTCCCCTTTCTTTCCCCTTTCTCTTTCCCACTCCTTTCCTTTCCTCTCCTCTCCTTTTCTCTCCCTTCCCTTCCCCTCCCCTCCCTTCCCCTCCCTTCCCTTCCTCTTCCCTCCTTCCCTTCCTCTGCTCTCCCTCTCCTTTCCACAACACACCTATTTGCACATGTGAGGCCTCTTTCCAATATGTTTTGCATTACTCCATAGAACCCTCTATGAGAAGCCATAATTCCTCTCCCTCCCAACCCAAAGTGGCTGGTTCAGATATTGTTTCATTTTGATGGCCGTTCAGATGGCCACCAGGAAGAGCAAACCACACACAAAGAAACACACACTTGAAAGAAGCTTTCTCTAGTTATCAGCCCGAGGACACAATTCATCCCAAGACAAATAGTTTACCTTGGACCAAGCCAGAAAGCCTCTTATATAATATCCCCATGGAGACCAAAGCAAAACAAAGCTGGTTTGTAGAAGCTGGGTTAAAAGACAAAAACACCCACTGGTCAACTTGCTCTAGAGAGTTGTGTTCATGCACAACAACAAACCATTTACAGAATGCAGAATAACAAGAGTTGGAAGGGACCTTGGAGGTCTTCTAGTCCAACCCCCTGCTGAGTCAGGAAACCCTACAGCACTTCAGACACAAAATCAATTCTGGACAAAGAGGAATTATTCCGGGAGGCCAATTTTTTGCCTTCCCGGAGCCTCTGTGCAGACCTGCACTTACCTGGCATCCAAAATGGGAAGTGTGGAGACTCCTGGGAGGGGTGGAGTTTGTGGGGCCAGCCAGTCCTTGCAACTACCGGTTCGGTGAACGAGATGTAAAAGTAGCATCCGGTTCGCCCAAACCGATTCAAACCGGGTGAATCCCACTCCTGAGTTAGTCTCAATCTCCTGTCCCAATTCAACGAAGTATCTCTATTGATTCACTAATCCCTCTTCCAACTCCTCGCAACTTTCTGATCTTGACTTACCTGTAAGTGTAAGGACCTTTCTCCTTAAGGATTGGATTAGAACCATTCTTCATCACCTCCTCTGGGTTCTGGACATCAAAGAACCAAAACTGTCGGTAGATGGGACTCCCTGGGACGACCCAGTTCTGATAGGCAATTGTTCCCTTTTCGATGACAGATTCCTGTAAAGGAAAATCACAACAATATTTTAATAGGTTTTGTTTTTCTATGTCTATCAAAATAGTGTCTAGATTTTCCATTTTGTTATTACTGGTTACAGTAATACTTACAGTCCTAAGTACACAGTAGTTATCTTCAAATGATTTTCGGAGTCAGAAAGTATCTTTCTTTTGATTACAAAAGAATTCCATTACAGGTTAAATTAAGTGCTGTATATCAAAAGATCACAAGGTTGGTTCAGCATAACACCACAATCACACTATCTTTTTGCAGCAATGTTTCTACATGTTTCCTTAATTTACAACCACAACTGAGCCCAAAACTTCTGTTGCTAAGAGAGACAGTTAAGTGAATTTTGCCCCATTTTACCACATTTCTTGCCAAAGTTGTTAAGTGAGTCACTGCAGCTGTTCAGTTAGTAACAGCTAACACACACATGTGTCTGCTCGCTTCACAGGCACAAGCGTCCCTTCTGGGCATGCACTTTTCTCATGTGCTTGCCTTCTGCACAAAAATGTCCAGTATTGTTTCTATGCTCATTTTCCAAAGCTTCAGAAAGCAAGACAAGAAACCATAGATGGAAATTAACCAAGGAGAGAAGCAACCTGGAATTAAGATGAAACTTCCCAAAAGTGAGGACAGTTAACCAGTGGAATGGTATAGGGTGACGTGCTTGAACAGAGGGTTGGACTAGTAGACCTCTAAGGTCCCTTCCAGATTTATTCTGATTGATTGATTGATTGATTCATTGAGCATCTAAGGAAACAATCAACCACAAATAATTTCCATGCAGTTCTTTGACTTCAGCTGGACCGGTTGCATTATTCTTAAATGCAAAAATCCTGAGTCTTCAATTTTTAGTTCTGAACAGTAGAGTGTGCACTAAACTCACTTTGTTTTTAATAATGAAGACGTAGGCCAAAAAACCCCAAAATTTAAGCAGCATTTTTTGGAATGGCATTTCAGGCAATTTGGGTGCTTGTTTCTGAGTTGAATGCAGTTTGATTGGGTCTAGGCTGTGCAATTAGTACCTTGATTTATGACCACAATGGAGGCCAAAATTGCCATCGTTAAGTGAGACATTTGTTAAGCGAGTTTTACAACTTTTCTTGCCACCGTGGGGTAAGCCAAACACTGGGGTTGTTAAGTTAGTAACATCGTTTTTAAGTGAATCTGGCTTTCTCCAAATCCTTTTAAAATTCAAAATGGAAGAGGAAACTGTGAAGGAAACAATGGTAATTTGGGCTAAACTTTTTGGGCATAACATAGAATTGGAGCATTGGGAAAAATTGTGAGGAAAAATTATAAATTGATTATAAATTATAAGTTGTCGTCCGCATATAAGGAAAATGTTTTATAGGTGGCATTTACCTCCAGCGAGATTGGCCAAGATGTTTCCCACCAGATCTCCAAGTTGCTGGACATGAATTTTGAATTATGTACATCATGTATATACTATACATGAATTATGTATCTGAGAAAATGTTTTTTTCCCCAGATTTTTATTTTATTTTTTATCTTCTTACACAGCATTTTAAGGATACATTCACATAATCGTTATTCTTCTTTACATTTATCATTCTTATACATTTATTATTTCATTTAATAGGTTGTAATATACAGTTTGGGTTGCTTTATTTACCATCCCTTCCGCCTGTTGTAAGAACCACCTTATTTTCCCTTTCTTTTCTCCCTCCCTCCCTTCTCTACTTCCTCCCTTCCTCCTCTCCTTCCCCTTCCTTCTTCCCTTCCCTTTCTCCTCCTCCTACTCTTTCTCTTCCCCTTCCTACCCGCTCTCCTTCTCTTCCTCTCTCTTCCATCCTCCGTATCTGAGAAAATGTTAAAGGGGGAAAACCAGAACACTTTGTTCACAAAATAATTTTAAATTTGTAACAATTTTTTTTAAACTTTGTATGAAAAAAAGGAGTGGTTTTAATATTTTCAATTTTCCTGGACATGCATGGTTTTTTCCCCCCGACTAGGAATTTTATGAATATCTAGGTGTGCTTAAAAAGCAACACCGACTCACGAAGTTTCCGATTAGCAGTTACAGCTATCTAAGGTATTGGGAAAGAATCTTTAATAAAAAAAACTTGTACAAATATTTGATGGAATTCTCAATGTCACAGTCACCTGGCTGGCTGTAACTGGCGTTTTAGAGATCACAGAGAATGTGGTGTTTGCTAAGGTGGATTTCTGAATTTTCATCCCTTGTTGCCAGAGGTGGGAAGAGCTGGGCAGGTGGGGGAGGGAGGGAGGGAGGGGAAGGCCCTGGCCTGAAGAATGAATGAAGTGGATTTATTTCTAACTGTGTTGGGACCATGAAATATACAAAGAAGGCTCAGTTTTTTTTCTTTATGACAATGAAGGCAACCCTAGCGATTGGCATGAAAAAAGTCAGCGCAACCAGCTACCTATCTCCTGAAAGCAATGTTGGTGAGCTTCTCAACATTAAGAACGCAAGAATTTTGAGAGGAGGAGGAGGAGGAGGAGGAGGAGGAGGAGGAGGAGGAGGAGGAGGAGGAGGAGGAGGAGAAGTAAGAGGAAGAGAACGAGAAGGAAAGGTCACCCAGTTGGCTTTCATGGCAAAGGCGGGACTAGAACTCCCTGTCTCCTGCTGATTGACCCAAAGTCACCCAGCTGGCTTTCATAGATAAGGCGGGACTAGAACTCCCTGTCTCCTGCTGATTGACCCAAAGTCAGCCAGTTGGCTTTCATGGCAGACTAGATCTCCGTCTCCTGTTGATTGACCCAAAGTCACCCAGTTGGCTTTCATGGCAAAGGGAGGAGTAGAACTCCCTGTCTCCTGGTGATTGACCCACAATCACCCAGCTGGCTTTCATGGCAAACTAGAACTCCCTGTCTCCTGGTGATTGACCCAAAGTCACCCAGCTGGCTTTCATGGGAAAGGCAGGAGTAGAACTCCCTGTCTCTTGGTGATTGGCCCAAAGTCACCCAGCTGGCTTTCATGGCAAAGGCGGGACTAGAACTCCCTGTCTCCTGCTGATTGACCCAAAGTCAGCCAGTTGGCTTTCATGGCAGACTAGATCTCCGTCTCCTGTTGATTGACCCAAAGTCACCCAGTTGGCTTTCATGGCAAAGGCAGGAGTAGAACTCCCTGTCTCCTGGTGATTGGCCCAAAGTCACCCAGCTGGCTTTCATGGCTAAGGCGGGACTAGAACTCCCTGTTTCCTGATTACTAACTCTATTCTATTCTAAACTTTATCCCAGGATGAAACACGTAAAATAATTGCATCACAATTACATTGAAAATCAATTTGGATACTTCCCCTCTGCCAGATTTGGCAACAATGTGACAAACTCCCCCCCCCCACGCACACACGCATACGCACCAGTATGAAATATCTAGTAAGTCATCATTTTTCCTTTTTTTAAAAAAAAAATTCTCTTGCTCCCATCTGACTCTGTGACACATTTCTGTAAAAAAATCTTTTTTTTAAAAAAAGTGCATTTCTGCAAATTGCATAAAAATAAAAGAGGATGATTTTTTTCTTTAAAAAAAATGTTTCCCCTGGGGAATTTTTATGGAACAAAATACCGTAAGGAGGATAAATTGTTCCATTGGGGAATTATCTAGGTGAAAGACAAGGAAAGGAAGGAAGGAAGGAAGGAAGGAAAAATGAGAGATGAGGAGGGAAAGAAAGAAAGAAAGAAAGAGAGGAGGAAGAAGAGTGAGAGGAGGAAGGAAGGAAGGAAAAAAATGAGAGAGGAGAGAGAGAGAGAAAGAAAAGAAATATATAAAAATATAAAATTATATCCATTACAGCAATATTGCAGGGGATGAAAGGATGAAAGAAAATGCCATGCTAATCCTTTGGGAAAAGCCTAAAAGCTGGACAAGCATAATAAGACGGAGCCTGTCAGCAGCCACACCTAAGCGCTCCAGACAGATCAGATGTTCTGCAACTTCATCTGAATATGACACAAAGGGTAGAGAAGATGATCAAAGGGCTTGGAATAAATCTCCCTGGAGAAGGGATTACAATAGATGGAAATTTCCTGCTTTGGAGGACAGAAAACCAAAGACGAACCAGTACATAGATACATGGATAGAGTCCTGCAGAATGAAAAGAATAATGAGACAGTCAGGACGAGCAAAACAAAGTCTTGCTAATCTATGGAATGTGTAGGAGGCAACGGGGTGCAACTTCACATCATGTGTCATGTTGCACAATCGGTAAAAGGATTATCTAAAGGCTTATGGAAGTTCTTTGTTCTGCAATAGCTCCATCGCTGGAGAGGAATTCTCTCTTTCTTCCTTCTTCCTTCTTCCCTCCTCCTCCTCCTCCTCCTCTTCCTCCTCCTTTTGGCTCCAGGATCTACTATGCCTTTCCTTCTGGAAACTGGTGGGCCCGTCTCTCTATGTCTATTTGCCTGGTCTTGCAGTCTTTCCACTTATATTAAAAATGAAGTCTCCCTCCGAGTTGAACTGGATTAATGCAAGAATGGAGGCCTTTGAACTCTGGTGCTGGAGAAGACTCCTGCGAGTCCCTTGGACTGCAAGGCCATCCAACCAGTCAGTCCTAGAGGAGATAAACTCTGGTTGCTCTTTAAAAGGCCAGATCCTGAAGAGGAAACTCAAAGACTTTGGCCACCTAATGAGAAGGAAGAAGGACTTCCTGGAGAAGAGCCTCATGCTGGGAAAGACGGAGGGCAAAAGAAGAAGGGGATGACAGAGAATGAGGTGGCTGGATGGAGTCACTGAAGCAGTAGGCGTGAGCTTAAATGGACTCCAGAGGATGGTAGAGGACAGGAAGACCTGGAGGAACGTTGTCCATGGGGTCACGATGGGTCTTTGCAACCAACAACAAGAACAACAACAAAAATGCCTGTACGGACACCACTTCTGAAATCTTCTGGAAGCATTATAAGGAAGTGACTGATAGTATGATAAAATATATTATACAGACTGACAGATAAGGAAATGACCTAGTAGCAGTGTTAAATATTTGAGGGGCTCTCACACGGAAGAGGGGGTCAACCTATTCTCCAAAACACCCAAGGGCAGCACAAGAAGTAACAGAGATGGAAGCTTATTAAAGAGACCCAAAGGTGTTTTTTTTTTCCAAGAAGCAATAGGACTTTCGGGTTTTTCTCTGAAGATGTTTCGCTTCTCATCTCAAGAAGCTTCTTCAGCTCTGACTGGATGGTGGGGAACAGAAGGATTTATACTCCTTGCAGACAGCTGGTCATTTGCATCCTTTTACCAGGTGTCACTCAGGATAAACCTCCAAGTTGCCTCAACGACTCTCTAAAAGGATGCAAATGACCAATTCTGTCGGCAAGGAGTATAAATGATTCTATTCCCCACCATTCAGTCAGAGCTGATGAAGCTTCTTGGATGAGAAGTGAAACATCTTCAAAGAAAAAACAGAAAGTCCAATTGCCTCTTGGAAAAAAAAGAACCTCTGGGACAACCATGACCTTGGATGACAGAGAATCTCTGTAGACACTTAGTGAAGAGAGATAAGAATTAAGAAGAAATTAAGAAGAAATTTCATGACAGCGAGAACAATTAATCAGTGGAACAACTTGCCCCCAGAAGTTGTGGATAATCAACTGGAAGTTGAGCTGGAGGTACAACATTGCTGGAGGTTTTTGAGGAGAGACTGGAGAACCATTTGTCTGAAATGGTGCAGGGCCTCCTGCATTAGGGGGAGGTTGGACTAGAAGGCCTCTAAGGTCCCTTCCAACTCTTCTATTCTGTCTTCAGTCAGTGATTTATCATTGCCTTTTTTTTCCTCCAGGATGCTCCAACCCACTCAAAGTTACCATTTTTGGAATTGTCTATTGTTCCTCTTCTCAACGGGCTCATCCCTGCATCGCTTTTTCAAGTCAAAGGTTAAAGGTTGACCAGGGGCCATCACCTTTCCTGATGATCCAAATCGGCACTCTGCTTTCCCCTAGGACATGAAACTGCCTGAGATTTGTTTACCTGGAAGTTATGCAAATATTTTAGCAGCGCTACAATCATTGACTCATTTAGTCTGGACTTGTTTAGTCTTTTCACATGCCTACATTATCAAGCGCCTACTCCAGGGCAAATTGTTCTATACAACAAAGGGTTGACGGTAATTAATTCTGCAGTGTACTAAATGTTCTGACCTGGGCTTCTTGAGAATCATAAATCACAATCTCCATCCCCCCAAAAAACCTCCTTTTATTTTTATGGCTGTAAATTATGCTCATTCACAGCCCGCGAGGCTTCACAGTCTGTGAAGGTCCCGACAGATGTCTGCTTGAGTTGCCACAGTCTTTCAGGGGAATGTTGATAACGCCCACCTTATCTCCCTGGGAATGCAGCCAGAGACCAAATTGCCAAATGCAGAGCAAGGCCAAACGTAGCACAGAGTCAAACAGAACGTTTCAAAGCTTGAACCAACTAGATGAACTAATTGCTTCCTGCAAAAGCTCACCTCCCATTCGCTCCTCTTTTATGTCTTATGGGAGGGGCCTAATCATCTCCAAGCCTTACTCCCAAGTCGACCCTGTTTTCTTAATTGTTCTTGCCTTCTGGCAGCTCTGCGCATGCGCACACTGGGAACAGGCTCCCGCTGTTCTTCTGCCTTGCTGATGTCAGATTCTAGAGGCTCTGGAGGCAGCAAATAACTACCAGATGCCCTTGGTCCCCTGTGTGCCTCCCACGCAGAGCCCTCGTCCAACCTTCCCCAGACTCCAGGACTGGCCCATGTTCCTCCCCAACCTCCTCGCTGCCCAGCTCTGCTGGCCGCTGACGGGGCACAATAACAGACTTGGAGAGATCATATATGTAAATGTGGATGGAAGAACTCTCTGATGAATCCCGAGATCAGAAAGGAAAAAAGCAAAAAAAGCATAGTAATTAAAATATTGAAATGGGCAAGAGATGATGGATAGATGGTTTTACATTTTTGATGCTGTTTTAATTTGATCTGCTTTTCCTCTCTCTCTCTTTCCTTTTTTTTTTTTTTGTAGATAGGTGACATGATTAGAAGTTAAGTAGGATAGAAATAAAATATTTTTAACAAAGGATGACATGATTAAAAGTTAGAATAAGGGTTAGAATAAGAGATAGAAATAAGAGAAAAGGGGAATATTAGTGTATACATTTTTATATAACAAATCAAGAGTAACAATAAGAGAAAACATGAAATAATTGAATAATGACAGATTGTAACTTTATATAAATATATATTACCATTAGAAATATAAAAGTAATAAGTATAAGTAATAAGTACAAGTTGAAAGTAATAACTATGACTAATGCTATTAGTTTCATTTGAATTAAAATGTATGACACCCAGGTGCCACACTGTTAGCGCATTGATACGTTTGTAAAAAAAATAAAAAATTGGGGGGGGGGAGAAATGAGCATGAAAAAAAGACACAGAGATCCAGTGGGTCTAGTAGAAACAACCTCCATCCTTCACCCATCCAAATTTCCAGCCTAAAAATCAATTTTTTAGCATGAAAAGAAGGACTAGGGAAGACAATTTACCAGTGTTCCAATATTTGAGGGGCTCCTAAAAAGACAAGGGGCTCAAATTATTTTTCAAAGGCAGGACAAGAAACAATGGATGGAAACTAAACAAGGAGATAAGCAGCCTAGAACTAAGGAGAAATTTCCAAATGGTGAAGACAATGAACCAGTGGAACAGAAGTTGCCTCCAGAAGTTGTGAATGCTCCAACACTGGAAGTTTTTAAAGAAGAGACTGGACAACCATTTATCTGAAGTGGTGTAGGGCTTCCTGCCTGAGCAGGGGGTTGGACTAGAAGACCTCCAAGGTCCCTTCCAACTCTGTTATTCTATGTTTGTGTTATGTTCTGTGTTACGTTCTAGCACAGCCTGCAACAAATTGTCGAATGCAGGCACCGAGAAACGATAAGCACAGACAATTGCACTAAAATGAGTCTTAGCAAAAGTTGAATTTAAGAATTCACTGTGCCACGCAGGCATTTCCTTCACCGGGAGCCTGCTGCAAGGGCTGTTTGTGACAGGTGTACAAATGTATCTGTACTTTACAACAGATATGAAATGACCCCAGTCACAATCTTGCAAACTCTACGTCAACTGTTGACTTTTCTTTTTAACCTCTTACTGTTTGCGCACTTCCTCTTCTAGCCAAGGACAAACTTGATTTTTTAAAAAAACAGTTTAAAACAGTTTTAGTAGTGTATCCCCTTCCACCACCACCACACACAATATTTCCTTAATGTTAAAGGAAGGAAATTGCTACGGTAGTTCATTGGTTTCTTTTCCAAAGCCTCTGACATTGGAAAAGCTGAAGCAAGGAATTGTAGTTCTTGTTGTGATCTGCCAGTGGCCTGCAGAGCTGGCAGCAGATTCGGACACAGAGGAGGTTGGGGAGGAACATGGGAGAGGCCTGGAGTCTGGGGAAGGCTCGGATGAAGGCTCTGCATCAGAGGCAGAGAGGGGGCCAGGGCCATCTGGGAGTTATTTGCTGCCTCCGGAGCCTCCAGTCAGACAGCAGCGAGGCAGAGGAACAGGGGGAACCTGTTCCCAGTGTGTGTATGCGCAGAGCTGCCAGAAGGCAAGAACAGTTAAGAGAAAAGGGATGACTCAGGAGTAAGGCTTAGAGATGATTGCCCCCCTCCCATAAAGGAGGAGCAAAGGCACGTGAACCTATGCAGGAAGCAACTTTGTTCATGCTGGTCGGTTTAAATCCTGAAGCTCCGTTTTGACTCTGTGCTCCATGTGGCCTTGCAAGCTAATTGCCAATTAGGTCTTTGGCAGCGTTTCAAGGGAGATAAAGGTGGGCACTTATCAGCCTTATCCCGAAAGACTTTGGCAGACTTCTGTTGGACTCTTCACAAACTATTTGGGACTCATTACGGGCTGTGAATGAACATAATTCACAGCCGTTGAAATAAAAAGAGGGTTTTTGGGACTAAGCGTGTGCTCTTTACTGTGTCAGGAAGCCGAGGTCAGAACAGTTCTCACCGGCCGGAGTTTACAAGCGAAGCAACCACATGTAGCTGGAGAAAAATGTGCAGACTCAGCTATTAGGCCTTCATAATCCCTTAAATGCTTTGTTCAGAAAGAAGAACTGGGGTAATGGCTGAACGAGAGAACAGAAGCCAAGTTACGCCTGCTGGACCACAAACCAGTGTTTTGTGGTTTGGGCAAGGTGGATTTTTTTGAGAGGTGGTTATACTGGATGTACGACTCCGATGTGCAATTTGAAATTACGTTCCCAGACAGTGTCCTTGGAAAGGTTGTTGAATGTTCCGGCTTGAAGGAGATCGAAGAGGGAAATAAAGACGCTTGTCATATTTGCAAGTCGGCTGGAAGACAGTCGGCGTGAAATGACAGTGGAAGGGAGTGCAACTATCTGCTACAAGAGCTTGGGTGGTTTAAAGCCAGCCAGATGTGTATGTCTTTTTCCTTCGGTGGCTTACAAACAATAACAGAATAACACCTAAAGAACAACATCCAGTTTTGGTCACCACACTATAAAAAATATGTTGAGTCTCTAGAAAGAGTGCAGAGAAGAGCAACCAGGATGATGAAGGAACTGGAGGCTAAAACATACAATGAACGGTTGCAGGAACTGGGCATGGCTAGTCTAGTGAAGAGAAGGACCAGGGGAGACAGGAGAGCAGTCTTCCAATATTTGAGGGGCTGCCACAGAGAGGAGAGGGGGGTCAAGCTATTCTCCAAAGCACCTGAAGACCAGACAAGGATAGAAACTGACCAAGGAGAGATTCAACCTAGAAATAAGGAGGGATTTTCTGACAGTGAGATCAATCAATCCGTGAAACAGAAGTTGCCTTCGGAAGTTGTGGGAGCTTCATCACTGGAAGCTTTGAAGAAGAGACTGGATTGCCATCTGTCAGAAATGGTGTAGGGTCTCCTGTTTAGGTAGGGGGGGGGGGTTGATTAGATGACCTACAAGGTCTCTTTCAACACTGTTATTCTATATTCAATGGAAGAGAAGTTGCCTTCAGAAGTTATGGGAGCTTCATCACTGGAGGCTTTCAAGAAGAGACTGGACTACCATCTGTCAGAAATGGTGTAGTACGGTCTTCTTGGGAGGGTGGGTGGGTGGGGTTGACTAGATGATCTACAAGGTCTCTTTCAACACTGTTATTCTATATTCAATGGAACAGAAGTTGCCTTCAGAACTTGTGGGAGCTTTATCACTGGAAGCTTTGAAGAAGAGACTGGACTACTATCTGTCAGAAATGGTTTAGGGTCTCCAGCTTGGGTGGGGGGTTGGACTAGATAACCTACAAGTTCTCTTCCAACACTGTTATTTTATATTCAATGGAAGAGAAGTTGCCTTCAGAAGTTATGGGAGCTTCATCACTGGAGGCTTTGAAGAAGAGACTGGACTACCATCTGTCAGAAATGGTGTAGTACGGTCTTCTTGGGAGGGTGGGTGGGTGGGGTTGGACTAGATGACCTACAAGGTACCTTCCAACTCTGTTAATCTGTATCTAACCAAGTTGGAAGGGACTTTGCAGCTCACAGTTGACCTGAAGAGTTTACAAAATTGTTAACACTCAATCGTCAAACTGACCAAAGAAAACAGGAAACAGGGAAGCGTTTCTGGGAAATTCTCTAAGTTTCCTTTAATGACATTTCAGGAAACCCAACTGGCTGGTTGACAGAGTTTGTACCAGGCTGTGAAAGCTACTCTTTAAATAACGAATCTGATTATACGACCATGTTATCTATCAATTGTTCTGAGAAACGTTCAGAAAAAACTTTAGGTTCCAGTCTGACACTTGCAGCTCTTCAAAATTCAGAAAGCTGCTTTGCTTTTTCAAAGTTCTTCAGAGGAAATTGTGGTAAGAACGAATAACTTTGCGGAATCAGTAGCCTCGTGGAGAAGAAGCACATGTCAACAAGGTTTGCCACGGAAGCAAAAATGCTCGCATGGTAATGCAACATTCATATGGTCTAACTCCGATCAGGCAGGAGGGGGAAGAAATGAAACCAGAAGTAGTTTCATTTACTTTTAGATGAAGCTGGTAACTCAAAGCGCAAAACATTAGATCTTAAAAAAATGATCAGCAGCTAAAATGACTTTTGTTATTCGGTGCTGGATTTTGCCCAGAGAACAGGGCAGATCGTGCAGTAGTCTCACCTGAATTCTAAAACAATAAAAAAAAAATTAAAAAAATACGTTGCTTAAAAGATGTTCTGTTCCTTCCTTGAGCAGATGTTTCCAATCAACGTTATTGGGAGTGTTTAACGGTCCTTCCTTTATCTTGTTCTTTTTGACCTTTGCGACACCATCATGGGTGGACCTTGACTGATTCAGTATCATCAATGTTCTGATGATACCCAAAGGAGTATATACACCAGAGGAGGAGGAGGAGGAGGAGGAGGAGGAGGAGGAGGAGGAGGAGGAGGAGGAGGAGGGGTGTGGAGGAGGAGGAGGAGAAAGAGGAGGCAGAGGGGGGTGGAGGAGGAAGGAGGAGAAGGGGAAAAAGGAGGAGGAAGAGAAGAAGAAGAGGAGGAGGAGAGGAGAAAGAGGAGGAGGAGGGGGAAAAGTAGGAGGAGGAGAAGAAGAGGAGTAGGGGAAGGGGAGTGGAGGAGAAAGAGAAGAAGAAGAAGAAGAAGAAGAAGAAGAAGAAGAAGAAGAAGAAGAAGAGGAGGAGGAGGAGGAGGAGGAGGAGGAGGAGGAGGAGGAGGAGGAGGAGGAGGAGGAGGAGGAGGAGGAGGAGGAGGAGGAGGAGGAGGAGGAGGGGAGGAGAAGGAAGAGGAATGGAAAGGCGGAACAGACTCAGACTGAATCCACCCTAGAGGGAAGTGCTGTTGATGCAGATAACCTTCTTGGTTATCGCCTCCATGTGGAGTCTGCCTATCTGGTCTGGACCATGTGGGAAGGGAGGAGATCAAGGATGTCCACAGAACAGCCTTCTCAGTAAAATCACTCCTTCCTTCCTTCCTTCCTTCCTTCCTTCCTTCCTTCCTTCCTTCCTTCCTTCCTTCCTTCCTTCCTTCTTCTCTTTCTCTTTCTTTACAGAAAGGGTTCTGCCTACATTGAAGGCACCTTTAGCAGAATATCTGAACTGGGAGATGAAATTCTAAAACCAGGTTAGATGCAATTGTGGCAAGTTGCTTGTGGTTGTGTGGGTTTCCCTTCGCATATATATGCTAGCCATTCCTGACTCTAGGGGACGGTGCTCATTTCCGTTTCAAAGTCGAAGAGCCAGTGCTGTCCGAAGACGTCTCGGTGGTCATGTGGTCGGCGTGACTAAATGTCAAAAGTGCACGGAACGCCGTTCCCTTCCCACCAAAGGTGGTTCCTATTTTTCTACTTGCATTTTTTTACGTGCTTTTGAAACTGCTAGGTTGGCAGAAGCTGGGACAAGTCATGAGAGCTCACTCCGTTACGCGGTGCTAGGGATTCGAACTGCTGAACTGCCGACCTTTCTGATCGACAAGCTCAGCGTCTTAGGCATTGAGCCAAAGTGTCCCTATATATTATCCTTCTTTCTTTGGTATTGTTATGGTGATTATCATCATTCACTTTCCTTGCATGTACACGGAGCACCTCTGCATCAGAGACAAATTCCTTTTGTGTCTAATCATCCTTTATCTTTCAACTCCGTTCAACGTTGAGAAGAAGGAAGGGAGGGATCCATGCAGAAATAGAAGGAACGGTGGATGTCTCTTACCCTTTTTATTGTCTTCTCAACAAAGTGATTTCCAACCGGGATCAAAACTCCTCCCAGGATGGCCAGCACTGCCCCGATGATTGCCACGGTCAGCAAGCCACAGCGCGGAGTGCACCCCATGCTCCTTCACTCAGTCGCCAGGCGTTGTGGCTGTCCCTCCTGTTACTTTGACCTCTGACGCTTCTCTTCGTCCGGAGTTCCCTCAAAATCCGTATCGCAGAGACCTAAGCAGGCTGTCAAAAGAGAAGCGCCAAATACAGTGTCAAGAATTCCACGGCAAAACCCCATCATTTTGTGCTGATAAAAAACAAGCAATTAAACAAAAAAAAAAGGCAAGAAGAATTAGAATAGCAAACATGCAGAGTCAACAAAACGGAAGCCTGGCTAAACGAACAGAAGAGTTTGTAGACCGTTCCTTGACTTACAAAGGCAATTGGGATTGGAGCTTCCATTGCAGAGCAAAACAGCAATAGGACCGAGACTTATATCCCACTTCACAGTGCTTTTACAGCCCTCTCTAAGGGGTTTACAGAGTCAGCCTCTTAGCCCCCAACAATCTGGCTCCTCGTTTTACCCACCTCGGAAGGATGGAAGGCTGAGTCAACCTTGAGCCGGTCAGGATCAAACTCCTGGCAGAATTAGCCTGCAATACTGCATTCTAACAGGAAGGAAGGAAAGAAGGAAGGGAAAGAAGGAAGGGGGACAGGGAGGGATAGCAACAGACTTATATACCACTTCACAGTGCTTTTACAGTCCTCTCTAAGCAGTTTACAGCCTCTTGCCCCCAACAATCTGGGTCCTCATTTTACCGACCTTGGAAGAACGGAAGACTGAGTCAACTTAGAGCCAGTCAGGATCGAACTGCTGACAGTGGGCAGAATTAGCCTGCAATACTGCATTCTGACCACTGTGCCACCAGGAAGGAGAATGAGGAAGGGAATAAGAGAGGAAAGGAAAGGAGGGAAGGAGGGAGTGAGCCATATAGACATATATCACTTCACAGTGCTTTTACAGCCCCCTCTAAGTGGTTTACAGAGTCAGCCTTTTGCTCCCAACAATCTGGGTCCTCATTTTAACCCCCTCGGAAGGACGGAAGGCTGAGTCGACCTTGAGCCTGGTGAGATTCGAACTGCCAAATCGCAGGCAGCCGGCAGGCAGCAGAAGTAGCCTGCAGTACTCCACTCTAACCGCTGCAGCTCTGGTTAGTCGAATACAGTGCTGTGCTCTTTAGGTGAGTCACTCTTGATTTCTCAACGTATTTATTTTTTTGCCGCAATTGTTGGGGGCAAAAGACTCACATGGGTCATTAAGTGAATCCAGCTACTTTGTCAGAAGCTGTGACCCTGGGAAGCCAAAAACATTGCAGGTATATGGATCCGCATGACCGTGTGGGTGCTGTGTCAGTCGTAAGTGTGAGAACCAGTTATAAATCACATTTTTCAGCATTGCTGTAACTTTGAGCAGGGGTTAAAAATGCTAATAAGCCAAGGAATTCCAAAATGTGTGTGTGTGTGTGTGTGTGTGTATCCAGAAGGGAAAAAAAGTGAGCAATAATTTCAGACTGAATGGTCTCCTTCTTCATGAAATAAACCCAATTTTGGCCAAGACGTGTCAGAGGGGAGGAAATTAATTGCAGCCATTAGCTGGGAAAGCTTGATTATATTCTTTGTTTGGCCAATTCCAAACTTGATTCCCAGCCAAACATACAAACCTCCCACTCCACGGAGGAGCAAGGAGGGGACAAAGGTCTTTCTCTCCGCCTGGTTTCAAATGTTTGTTTAAAAATGCTTTTCATTACCTGTTACTTCATTAGAAGAAGCATATAGCTGCATTATTTGAATATGACTGCACTGGAATAATATTTTCTCACTAACACCAACAAATGACAGAAGGTGGAAGGTGGAAAACAGAAGGCAGAAAGTGATCGGTAAGTAGATAGATGGGTGGGCAGGTAGGTAGATATGATAAATGATAGATGGATGGATGGATGGATGGATGGATGGATGGATGGATGGATGGATGGATGGATAGATAGATAGATAGATAGATAGATAGATAGATAGATGATAGATGATAGATGATAGATAGATAGATGATAGATAGATAGATAGATAGATAGATAGATAGATAGATAGATAGATAGATAGATAGATAGATAGATAGGCAGGGAGGGAGGGAGGGAGGGAGGGAGGGAGGGAGGGAGGGAGACTGATCTGTTGAGAGCTCCGCTTCTTCACTGTGATACAATCCATTTGGTCTCTTTGCCATGTTATTCTGCATTTCCATTAACTTTTAGCTTGGGACGGTTGTCATTGTTTGCAATGCTATCAACCCTCGGTCTTTGTAAGATTACTGTATACGCTTGCCCATGTTCCTTTGCGATAGTACAACAAGGCCTTCTTCATGGACTACTTCAGCCTGTCAGTTTAGATGGCAGGTCAGGAGATTAAGGCCAGGTTGTACCCACCACCTGCAGCGGGAAAAAGTCCCATGACCTTGTAGAGCAACTACTGGTAACGTTGGCTTGCCGTGAGTTAAACATTTTGGGAGGGGAACAGATAGTCCTCCGATTCTTAGAAAGGCGCAAGTAGTCATTGGATGTCCTCAACTATGTTTTTGATCTTGAGCAAAGAGCAGCCTTATCTAAACTGCCATGGCTCAACCTGCATCTAAATGATACATGCCATGAAGAGGGAGTCACCTTATTTTCCAAATCATCAGAAAGCAAGACAAGAAACCACAGGTGGAAATCAACCAAGGATAGAACCAACCTGGAATGAAGGAGAAACTTCCTAACAGTGAGGACAATCAACCAGTGGGACAGAAGTTGCCACCAGAAGTTGTGGGTGCTTCGACACTGGAGGTTTTTAAAAAGAGATTGGACATCCACTTGTCTGGAATGGTACAGGATCTCCTGCTTGAGCAGGGGGTTGGACAAGAAGATCTATTCTGATTCTGAGGTGTCCATACCAAAGAGTGGGGGCAAAACGTACAATATGAACTAACAATGCAGCTTGCATCACAATATCACAACACACATTTTGTCCTTTAGATGGTACCATGCTTAATATGCATCCAGTTTTGGTCGCCACGATGTAGAAAAGATGTGGAGACTCTAGAAAGGGTCCAGAGAAGAGCAACAAAGAGGATTAGGGGACTGGAGGCTAAAACATATGAAGAACGGTTGCAGGAACTGGGAATATGTCTAGTTTGATGAAAAGGAGGACTAGGGGAGGGAAGATAGCAGTCTTCCGATATCTCAGGGGTTGCCCCAAAGAAGAGGGAGCCTTCACCACCACACCAAACTGGCTTTCTGATTTTAAGATACTCTGTGCAAACAGATGCGAAGAAGCTTCTTAGATGAGCAGTGAAACATTTTCAAGGAAATGTTTCAAAGCTTTTCTTCACATGTTTTCTTCAGAACTGAAGAAGCTTCTTGGATGAACAGCGAAACGTTTTCAAGGGGGGGGGGCGGGGAAACCACTAAGAAAGTCAAAGTTGCCTTTTGGGGGGAAAAAAAACACTTTTGAGACATGAAAATCTAGAGTGTCTCAACCACCCTCCATATTCCCACGCGGGACATCCTAGACGCCACACAAAGACAAGACAAGACACCGGCACACATATACTTACATGCAACATGCTAAGAAGAACAGCAAGAGTAGTACTGTGAGGTGTTAGGACTCCCCAAAGCAGCTCAGAGGTGTATCTAGCTAATCTCTTTTTCCTAAGGCTGCAGAAAAAAAGAATTTGAAACCATTGCATCATTTAAGGCAGTTCTGGAGAAGTCAATGTAGCTGCCAGAGAATGAGAAACATGGCTTTAAGAGAAAGGAAAAGGAAAACCAGCAAAATCCAAGCAGCTAAACTATTTCAGTACTGCCTTTTGGAGAGACGAAGGGATGAGCCAAGGCTCCAATGTTTTCTCCTCGGTTCCACACCCAAAAAGGCAGCTGATAAAACCTTGTTTGTTTAGGAAGATGGGCTCTCCTCCTTTCCAAAAAAACAATGGGAGTTTGCAGCTTCCACTTTGGCTGGCTGGGAAGAGTGGAAGCTTCTCATCATCTGGAATCTGTCTACGCTGCTCTCCTGGTTGTCTCAGCACATAGCATGCTGTTGACTCATCTGGCCGGAGTAAGGTCCCCCCCCCCCCACAAGGGGACTTCTCCAGTAGGAAAACAGTGAGAAATCCTTGGGTCCTTAGGCTCCTCTGAAAAGTTGGGGTGGGGGTGAGGTGGGGTGGGGGAAGGAATGATCCTAGAAGAAAACCAAGGACTTTGTGAAGTGTCACGTTTGGACTAGAAGACCTTGAAGGTCCCTTGCAACTATGTTCATCTCAACTTTTTTTTCCTTTCCTTCTTCCTTTCCTCTTTTTCCTTTCCTATCTCCTTTCCTTTCCCTTCATCTTTTCTTCTCTCCTCCCCTCTTTTCCTTCATATCTTCCCTCCTTGCCTTCTCCTCTCCTCTCACCTCCTTTTCTTGTCCTCTCCTTCTCCTCCTTTTTTCTCTTCTCCTTCTCCTCCCCTCACCTTCTTTCCTTTCCTTCTCCTCTCCCCTCCTTTCATTCACCTTCCTTCCTTTCCTTCACCTATTCCCTCCTTTCCTTTTCCTCTCCTCTCCTTTCCTTCTCCTCTCCTCCCCTCCTCTCCTTCTCTTCTCCTCTCCCCTCCTTTCCTTCACCCTCTTCCTTTCCTTCACCTCTTCTCTCCTTTCCTTCTCCTCTCCCCTCCTTTCCTTCACCCTCTTCCTTTCCTTCACCTCTTCCCTCCTTTCCTTCTCCTCTCCCCTCCTTTCCTTCTCCTCTCCCCTCCTCCTCTCCTTCACCCCCTCTCTTTTCCTTCTCCTCTCCTCTCCCTTTCCCTTCCCCCCTTCCTTTTTACCCTTCAACCTTCCATGCTTTGTCCATTGTTAACTTTTCCCTGGTTTCATCAATTCCCCCCTCAAATTCCACTCCTCCTCCAGTTCCTTTTTAGCAGAAGACCTCTTCCCCTCACCCTACAAACATCTACACATGTATTATTGTTTCCAGTGAGGAGACTCGGTTTTCCCCTTTTCCCACTGTAGAACCACCCATACAGGTGAACTGATGAAGCAAGGGCCTCTTGTTTAGCAATGCGTCGTGGTGAACAGAAAGGAATAAAAAACCCAACTTTGCAACCAGTCCTTGCACTTGCAAAGTGTGCAGCTCTGGAAAGCAACGGGAAAGCCGAACTTGTGTCGTGCCGCACTTACTTCATCGGCCATTGTGCAACCTGGGTTGAATTGGCCTCGTTCCCTGATTGCATTCCAAAAGATCCAGGGAAATAGGTCCTTTTCCCCAAAGGCTCACTGAAACATGCACCCAATAAGAACAAATGTACTCATGGAATGAAGGATTTCATGCTCCTTATCAAAATCCTGCAATAATTTAGAATGGAATGGAATGGAATGGAAAGAAAATAGAAGGGAAGGGAATAGAAAATAGAAAATAGAAGGGAATGGAATGGAATGGAATAGAATAGAATGGAATAGAATAGAACAGAATACAAAAGAGAAGAGAAAGGAGTAGAATAGAAAATAAAAGAGAAGAAAGAGAAGGGAAGGGATAGGGATAAGGATTTTTTTTAAAGAACAAGCTGACAAAAATGAACTTCAAAATATCCGTTAATGTTCTCCCACATTGGCTTCCCAACTTCTATCTCTTTCTCCTGCTTTGTTTGAAAGCCAAGGCTTTTTATTTCTATTTTATTTCTATTTATTTATTTTCGTCAAGCATGAATTAGATACCATATATAAGTATAGATATGATTATGAATACATGAAATGGATACGAAGACAAGGGAATATTAGGACAGGGACGGTAGGAATGCTGGTGTGCTTATGCACGGCCCTTATAGACCTCTTAGGATTGGGGCGAGGTCAACAGTAGACACTCTAAGGTTAAAGTTTTGAGGATTTGGGGAAGAAACCACAGAGTCAGGTAGAGCATTCCAGCCGTTGACCACTCTGTTGCTGAAGTCGTATTTTCTGCAATCGAGTTTGGAGCGGTTGACCTTGAGTTTGTATCTATTGTGAGTTTGTGTGTTGTTGTGGTTGAAGCTGAAGTAGTCATTGAGAGGTAGGACATTGTAGGAGATAATTTTATGTACTACCCTTAGGTCGGATCGAAGACGGTGAAGTTCTAAATTGTCTAAGCCCAAAATTTCAAGTCTGGTGGCGAAAGGGATTCTGTTGTGAGCAAAGGAGTGGAGGACTCAAATCGGTTTTTTTCCAGTCGCCTGGATGCATTTTAATTGCCTTTCTTTTCTTTCTGACAATCACTCCAGAGCAAATAGTTCTGGAAGCAACCTTCAGCACAGAGGACAAAGCGATGCAAGATTTGCATCCGCGCAAGGAACTCCCTGTTGCAGAAAACCCAAAGCAAGCCACAACAGTTATATTCCCGAAATGGAATCAGGACGTGAAGCAATCCTTCCTTGGAAAGTTTTCAGGTTTTTTTTAATAAACCTTCCACACATTTCCTTTATCATTGCAGAAGATTTAAGACAGTGCTGGAGCGGGGGGAAATAAAAGCTTTCCTGCTGTTTTTGGACTGCAGCTCCTGGTAGCTCCAGCAACTGTCCGGAAGGATGAGGAGAACGGTAGAACATCCTGAGCTCCACCGAATTCCTGAGCTTCCAGTTGTTCTATTTAAGCACATTCAGGGAAAAAAAAACCTAAAGGGAGAGCAGATCTTTTCTCTATCTCTTACCGCTCCATCAAGTTCTGATCTAGGCTTTATAGAATCACACAAAAAAAGGCTCCTTGTCCTGCAAAAAAAAACAAAACCCTTTTGTTTTGGTTAATGTGAATTCCTGGCATCCACATCCAGAAAATGTCCCAGAAATAAGTCTTTCAAGGTTTAATTGCAACCACAGACCTTACCAGACCTTGGAGAGTTGCCGGGCCAAGAACTTCTAGTCGCAACGCTGTACAATAAGAAAAGTCAATCTAATTGATGCCATCCCACTTTGAATGAAGCGCTTGACTCCAAATTCAAACGAGTTAAAGTTAGGAGCGCCTAATAGCTGGACAGACAATAATACACTGGATCTATTGTCTGCGCAGACAAAAGATTCTTGCAAAAATTCTTGATCTGCAGTATTTCATGATATTGAGATCTGTGCTGAGTAGCATATGGACTTATTCTATATAGAACGGAATAGAGTAGAGTAGAGTAGAGTAGAGTAGAGTAGAGTAGAGTAGAGTAGAGTAGAATAACAAAGTTGGAAGGGACCTTGGAGATCTTCTAGTCCAATCCCCCTGCCTCGGCAGGAAACCGTACACCACTTCAGAAAAATGGTTGTCCAACATCTTCTTAAAAACTCCCAGTGTTGGAGAATTCACAACTTCTGGAGGCAACTTCTGTTCCACTGATTAATTGTTCTAACTGTCAGGAAATTCCTCCTCAGTTCTAAGTTGCTTCTCTCCTTGATTAGTTTCCACCCATTGCTTCTTGTCCTACCCTCAGGTGCCTTGGAGAATAGTTTGACTCCCTCTTCTTTGTGGCAACCCCTGAGATATTGGAAGACTGCTATCATGTCTCCCCTAGTCCTTCTTTTCTCTAGACTAGCTATGCTCAGTTCCTTCAACAGTCCTTCAAGGTTGATGGATATATATATATCCTATATAGTATATCTATACTGAATACTATACTGATTTATACTACATTATATATATAGATGGCAGATAATAGATAGATAGATAGATAGATAGATAGATAGATAGATAGATGATAGATAGATAGATAGATAGATAGATAGATAGATAGATAGATAGATAGATAGATAGATGATAGATCAACTATTCAGTACAGATTCCCAATGTTATGAAATATGACAGATCAGGAATTTTTGCAAAACCATCATCTGTGCAAGAAGCAAAATGCGGAAAGAAGGCAACATATTTTCTTTTTCTAGAATTCTAAAAAAAAATCTTTTAAAAACACGTCAGTACTTGGATATCCTGACGGGGAAAAAAAGAGAGACCAATTTAAAAAATAAATTATCCCTCCCTAAGCCATCTCGAAACCATAACATTTGTTTAGAATACCAGCGGGGGGGGGGGGGGAGGAAAAAAGTGGTTTTAATTTGACATGACTGAACCGCTTCTAAATGCAAAACAGACCTTACCTTCTATAAAGGCTGTGTAAACAGATCTCTAACGCCCCGGGCTTTGAAAGGAGATTACTTGTTACTCCGATCCAGGATTTCCTTCTGCAAAGCGAAGTGTGGATCCTTTTGACCTAATAAATCCAGAAGTCATGGGACGGGCTGAGTGACTTCTTCAATTTAACTTCCCAGTTGGTTTGCCAAAACATCTCCCAAATTAACATTGCCTTAGCTATTTATAACAATTTATAACCTTCTGCTTTCACACACAAACACACACACACACACTCCCCTTTCCGATTCACAACTGCTTTGGGGAAGGGGAGGGGAAGGGGAGGGGAAGAGGTTGCCTTACAACTGTATCAAGGGTCATCCTAACTAAAAGGGCAGGCTCATGTTATCGTGTTATCGCTCCCCTCTGTAACATGAGTCAGCCTTCCTTATCGCAACGGAAAAGGGTCCCAAACAAACTGCTCACACATGAAACAGTCAAGCAAGGACGGCCTTTGGGTCTGTCCCCAGGTGACTGAACTGTTTGCTCTGCTGGCTGTACAAATATAATCAAAGTTGGATCTCTTCCTCTCTCTTTCTCTCTCTTTCTCTCTCTCTCACACACAAACCTCTCTCTCTCATGTCTCTCTCTGTCTCTGTCTCTGTCTCTCTCTCTCTCTCTCTCCTCTCATCTCTCTCTCTCTCACACACATCTCTCATCTCTCTCTCTTTCTCTCTCTCTCTCTTTCTCCCTCTCTTTCTCCCTCCCTCTCTCTCATCTCTCTCTCATACAAGCACACCTCTCTCTCCTTTCTCTCTTTCTCCCTCCCCCTTCTCCCTTACACACATCTCTCTCTTTCTCCCTCTTTCCCTTTTTCTCTCCCTCCCTCTCTCTTATCTGTCTCTCTCTCTCTGTTTCTCATCTCTCTCTCTTTCACCCCCTCTCTCTTATCTCTCTCTCTCTCTGTGTCATCTCTCTCACACACACATCTCTATCTCATCCCTCTTTCTTTTTTCCTCTCTTTCCCCCTCTCTCATCTCTCTTTTTCTCCCTCCTTCTCTCTTATCTTTCTCTCTTTCTGTGTCTCTCTCTTATCTCATCTCTCACACACACATATCTCTCTCGCCTCTCTCTCTCTCTCTCATCTCTCTTTCTCCCTCTCTTTCTCCCCCTCACTTATCTCTCTCTGTCTCTCTCTCGTCTCTCTATCTCTCTCACACACACATCTCTCTCTCTCATCTCTCTCTCTTTCTCCCTCTCTTTCTTTTTCTTTCTCTCTTTCTCTCTCTCATCTCTCTCTCTCTGGGCGATCTCTCATATCTCCCTCTCCCTCCCTCCCTCCCCCTCTCTCTCCCTCCCTCTCTTAAAAGCAGGCTTTCATCCAACAAAGATAAGATTTCATTCAGGAAAGGGAAGCATTGGCTCAGCTAAAAATTTTAATGAATGAAAAAATTTACTGGTAAGATGCATCTTACAGGCAGGCCTTGAACTTACAACCGCACTCGAACCCCGAATCTCTGTGGCTAAGTGAGTCATTGGTTGCGTGGGTTTTGACCCATTTGGCAAACTTTCTGGCCACAGCTGTTCACTGAATCACACCAGTTTGATCCCAAAATATCATTTTATCCTATTCGATTTATCTATATATTCCATTATTTTTTATTCCAATTTCATTCTAAACCTATTTTATTCCAATTTCATTTTAAATCGTATATTTTATTCCAATTTCATTTTAAGTCATATATTTTTATTCCAATTTCCTTTTAAATTGCTTTTAATCAGGTTTTAGTATTAATTTGGAACTCTGGGACTCTTCATTTTGATCTGCCCCAAGCGCGAATCGATAAAATAAACTGAAGCTGAACTGAACCACGGCAGTTATTAAGTGACTAACGTGGTCGTTAAGTGAAACTGGTTTCCCCGTTGACTTTGCTCATCGGAAGGTCGGCAAAAGGGGATCACGTGACCCCGGGACACTGCAACCATCATAAAGATGAGCCAAGCATCTGAATTTGGATTGCGTGACTGTGGGGAGGCTGCAACGGTTGTAAGGGTGAAACATGGTCATAAGTCACTTTTTCAGTGATGTAACTTTGAACGGTCAGTAAGCAAACTGTTGTAAGTCGAGGACTAGGGTTTTCTTGAAGATAGTTACTCCTTGGTAGTTAAGGGAGGAAGAATAGCTAAGATTAATTAACAGGCGTAATTTATAGCGGATTTGCATTGAGAAAATATAACCTGGAGGAGATTACAGATATTCCTCGACTTACGACCACAATTGATCCCGGAGTTTATGTTGCTAAGTGAGATTAAGTGAAAATTTAAGTGAGTTTTGCCCCATTTTATGACCTTTCTTGCCACATTTGTGAAGCGAATCGCTGCGGTTTCTTACATTGGCAACACGGTCATTAAGTGAATCAGGCTTCCCCATTGACTTTGTCAGGAGGTGGTGTGGCTCCCCGGGGATGCTGCAACCGTCCTAAGTATGAGCCAGTTGTCAAGCATCCGAATGGAAACCACGTGACCCAGGGGAATGATGCAACGGTCATAAGTGTGAGGAACGACCGCAAGTCCCTTTCTTTAGTGCCGTTGGAACTTTGAATGTTCACTAAACAAACCATTGTGCGTCAAGGACTAGCTGCATTAGAAGAATTAGAATTATTAGATTATGATTGGGGGAGAAAGTGGATTTTGAAATCAAGAGCTCACTGTAACAGCATTGCCAAGAAGGCATTAAGAGTTATTAACCTAATTTTGCGTAGCTTCTTCTCCGGTGATATTATACTGCTAACTGTACTACTATTGTACTGCTATTGCATGCAAATATTGTACTGCTATTGTACTGCTATTGCATGCAAAACCTTTGCTAGACCAATTCTCCAATACAGCTCGTCTGTCTGGAATCCGCACTGCATATTGGACATTAATACAACTGAGTGAGTCCAGAGGTATTTCAAGAGTCCTCCATTCCTCTGCTCGCAACAGAATCCCTTATGCCACCAGACTTGAAATTTTATGTTTAGACAACTTAGAACTATGCCGCCTTCGATCTGATCTAAGCGTAGTACACAAAATTATCTGCTACAACGTCTTACCTGTCAAGGACTACTTCAGCTTCAACGGCAACAACACACAAACTCAGAATAGATACAAACTCAAGGTCAACGGCTCCAAACTCGACTGCAGAAAATACGACTTCAGCAACAGAGTGGTCAACGCCTGGAATGCTCTACCTGACTCCGTTGTTACATCGTCAAACACTCAAACAGCTTCAACCTTAAATTGTCTACTGTTGACCCCACCCCATTCCTAAGAGGTCCGTAAAAGGGGCGTGCATAAGCGCACCAGTGTGTCTACCGTCCCTTTCTTACTGTCCCCACTTATTTGTACCCATTTCCTGTGTTCACGTCCATATTTATACTTATACCTGTTATCTCGTACAGGTTTAACAAACTAATTAAATAAATTAGAAATAAATAAAAGAGAAAGTGGACAGATCTCAAATCTGGACCATCGTCACTGGAAGATCTCAAAAAGTGCAAAAATAAAATGCAAGCAAGGCTCAGGATATTTTCCTTTCTCAAGGTCGGTAACCGCTTTGGCTTTTCCCATCTGCAGCAACGATTCACAAGGTTGCATTTCCACCCACCTCCAAGACACCAGCCGGCCATAAAAACTGATATTTCAGCCACCTGCAAATATTTTGGTTTTTTTGATCCAGTTTATCGCCAATGCCTCCGATTCCAATTCGTTTTCCCAGCTCAGCCAGCAATGTTTTACCATTTGCTTGTTTGAAAATGTCCTTCACTCTTACAGAAGAACTGATAGCGTAACCACAATATGAATACACACACACACACACAAGTTTAAAATACTTTCCAGTAAGCTGAAACCAGCAACGACAAACATGTCTGTGTGTGTCTGTGTCTGTGTGTGTTTCTATATCTATCTATCTATCTATCTATCTATCTATCTATCTATCTATCTATCTATCTATCAATCTATCAATCTATCAATCTATCTATCTATCTATCTATCTATCTATCTATCTATCTATCTATCTATCTATCTATCTATCTATCTATCTATCTATCTATCTATCTATCTACCTACCTACCTACCTACCTACCTACCTACCTACCTACCTACCTACCTATCCCTATATGTCATCTAAATTTATATCTATCTATCTCTATGTCTATCTATCATCTGTCTGTCTGTCTATCATCTATCTCTCTATCCTCCATCTATCCACCTATCTATCTATCCATCTATTCACCTATTCATCTATCCATCTATTCACCTATCCATCTATCCATCCGTCCATCAAATGCTTGTCTTTGCTGGTTTTGGCTTACTGCAAAGTCTTTTAAGCTCTGGAGTTGCTTAATAGGTATCAAATATCGATACTAGTCTTTTTAAAGTATGTCTGTATTAGTGCAGCCCTGCCAAAAAAGTATTTTCTGTGGTGCATTGGATTGTCTGACTTTCCCAAAATATTTTAATAAAAATCTTATAGTGATACAAGATAGAAAGAAAGAGAGAGAGAGAGAGAGAGAGAGAGAGAGAGAGAGAGAGAGAGAGAGAGAGAGAGAGAGAGAGAGAGAGAGAGAGAGAGAGAGAGAGACTGACTGAGGGAAAGGGGGAGAGAGAGAGAGAGGCAGGCAGATAAGCAGATGATAGACAGAGTCACTTTTACTTTCTTCAAACAAAGCAAGAAATCAATGGATGCAAATTCAAGGGCAGGCATCAATTAAAACGCTTCTTTCAGTATCTATTCCATCTGCATGTGCCTTCACATTCTGGAGGGCTGATTATTTCTGTTTTTATTTATTGCATCCCTCAGGTACAAAGAATCAAGGCAAGTCTCTATCCTGGAGAAATCCCATCCTGTGTCTATTGTATTTTGACAAAGGGTGCACAGATTTCTGCAACTCCCAAGACCCACCATGGATTCTGCACACTTCAACTTAAGAGAGACACAAAAGCGATCATCTTAACTCTATTACGCCTGCTTTGATTTCCATTATTTCTTTTAAACCGAGGTGAAGGCAGCGTCCCCTGCTCTCAATGCATGTAAGAAATCAAATGCAGACCCAAAATACAGTAACTAGGATGAAAGTCACAGTAACAGAGCTGGAAGGGACCTTGGAGGTCATCTAGTCTAACCCCCATTCTTGCAGGAGTGCTTACACTATTTCACTTGAAACATGCACCCAATAGGAATGAATGTATTTATGGAATTAAGAACTTCATGCCCCTTATCAAAATCCTGCAATAATTTACACCTACGCTGGCTCCCTTTGTTCTACAGATTAGCAGACTGGGAAGGGACCTTGGAGGTCATTTAGTCCAACCCCCTGCTCTTGCAGGAGGATCTACACTATTTCACTTGAAACGTGCACCCAATAAGAACGAACGAATTTATGGAATTAAGGACTTCATGCCCCTTACCAAAATCCTGCGATAATTTTATGACCCTATTAAAACTACGCTGTCTCACTTCGTTCTACAGATTAGCAGAGTTGGAAGGGACCTCGTAGTCATCTAGTCCAACCCGCTCCCACCCAAGCAGGATACCTTACACTGTTTCTGACCAATGGTAGTCCAGTCTCTTCTTCAAAGCCCCCCCCCCCAAGTGATGAAGCACCACGATTTCTGGTGGCCAGTTACTCCACCGGTTCTCGCCATTAGCAAGTTCCTCCTTAGTTCTATGTTGCTTCTCTCCTCGGTGAGAGATATAACACGAACTTCTCTTCCCTTTGTAAGGAATATGCCCAGTTTGAGGACTCTGTTTATCAACACTATTTTTGTTTGGAAGCAAAGGCTGCAACCCCAGGTCACAACCGGTATGGAGAAAAGGGAAGACACGTTCAAATTACACGTAGGATCAGTTTCAGCAGCTCTTCCCTAATCACGCATCCTACACCTAATTTAGGATCTTCCCCCCAAAAAAGCGACAAGAGTTTTCGCAGGCCACCAACTACGCTCTTGGAAGATGCAAACCAACCTGGGATGGATGGGTGGAACTCAAGGAGTCTGCCAACGGGACTGGTAGGATGGTGAAAGCCAAATCAGACCCCCCAAAATCGCCTCTGTTGAATCCTGATTCACAGAGATTGCTATAGAAACTCTGCAGAAGCTGAGGATGGAGTAAGGCTGCCCAGTGCTTCAAGAGTCCGTTGATCTTTCATCAGCCTCAGTAGAGATTTAAAAATAAAATAAAGCGATCTCAGTGACTATAGTAATCTGTCCCGGGAGAATCAGGAAGAGCTGAGGAACAAGCGGAGGACAATCCAAGTTTCTCCCTCTAGTCTTCAAAGTCAAAAGGCTGCAGGTGGCCACGAAGTTGGGAGAGCAGCTCCTCTGAAGCTCTGCACATAACTTCTACCAACCCTATATCGGTCAGTCCCGGGAAACAGGATTGAAGGCAGGAAGGAGTTAGCCAATCCCACCTAATTAAGTGCCTGATTTGCAAGCCTCCCGCAGACACTGCAATTCTCAACTCCTGTGTGTGGGAAGGCCATTGGCATGTGCTACAGACCATAAAGTGGGTGGAGGTGGTTACCGGTAGGCAGGGCGGAAAGATTAAACAGTGGATGCAGCTCGGCAAAAACAGCAGGCTGGCTCTGAAGTTTCAGGACAGGAGGGACGTTTGTTACTCAAAGTTTGCCAAGAAACTTTTTTTTTTGTCCAGTAAACTTTCTTTTCATCTTTGTTGGGCTTTGGCGCCTTCTGTTGGGAAGGGAGGGGGAGAAGAAGGGAGATTGAGGAAGGGGAGGAAAGGAGGGGATGGGGAAGGGAAACGGGAGGGAGGGAGGGAAGAATGAAAAAAAAGATTGAGGAAGAGGAGAGAAGGGAGAGGGAGGGAGGAGAACGAGGAAGGGAAGGAGGGGATGAGGAAGGGAAGGAGGAAAGGGAAGGCGAGAGAGGAGGGGAGAAGAAGGGAGATTGAGGAAGGGGAGGAAAGGAGAGGATGGGGAAGGGAGAGGGAGGGAAAAAGGAAAAAAAGATTGAGGAAGAGGAGAGAAGGGTGAGGAAGGAAGGAGGATGAGGGAGGAGAGGAGGGGAGGAGGAAGGGGAGGAGGAAAGGGAAGGGAGGGGAGGAGGGAGGGAAGAGGGAAGAGGGAAGAAGAAAGAAGATTGAGGAAGGGGAGGGAGAGGGAGGGAGGAGAATGTGGAAGGGAAGAAAAGGGAATGAGGAAGGGAAGGCAGAGGGAGGGAAGGGAAGAAAGAGAGAGGGAAGAAGAAAGGAGATTGAGGAAGGGAAGGGAAGAGAGGGAGGGAGGGAGGAGAAGGAGGACGGGAAGGAAGGGATGAGGAAGGGAAGGCAGAGGGAGGGAAAGGAAGGGAGAAAGAGAGAATAAGAAAGATTGAGGAAGAGAAGGGAAGGGAAGAGAAGGGAGAAGGAGGGAGGGAGAAGGAGGAAGGGAAGGAGGGGATAAGGAAGGGAAGAAAGAGAGAGGGAAGAAGAAAGGAGATTGAGGAAGGGAAGGAAAGAGAAGGGAGAAGAAGAGAGGAAGGAGAAGGAGAAAGGGAAGGCAGAGGGAGGGAAGGGGAGAGGGAAGAAGAAAGGAGGTTGAGGAAGGGGAGGGGAAGGGAGGGATGAGGAAGGGAAGAGAAGAGAAGGGGAGGGAGGAAAGAAGGAAGGAAGAATGAGAAAGGGAGGGTAGAAGGAAGGAAAGAAAGAAGGAAAGAAGGTAAAGGGAAGAGGAAAATTAACAACATGAACTCTAAATCCCTCAAGGCAAATGTAGAGGCCCCAGTCTCACTTCCTGAAAAAGGTTGGGATGAGTATGCTACCTTCATATTTGCATGTGCCACCTCCGTATGTTTTTCAGATTCCCTTCTATTCCTCTATTTCCTTCTCAGGAAAATACAATAATCCACGGGGGGGGGGGGGGAGAGAACTAGAGCAGGGCATGCCCGTGATTTTACAACCACTTTACTACCGTAACTGCACCAAAAACTAATTACTTCATTCTTCCTGGCTATGCAACTTTAGCTTCCTGCAAGATCCTAATCAGCACAACTCAAAATGCTAATTTTTGTGTTCAGTGTTTATTGTTTTTGCAGTTTTAAGTGGGTTGGTTTTTTTTTTAACATGGCTTTAACTCCTGATTGGCTGCCCCCCAGAGTTCCGTATAAGACGCTATGTAAAGGGTTTAAATAAATAATAAATGCATAAATGCTTGAAATAAGTCTGCAAACACCATCTCACATGCAGGCTTTAGGTCTATGATGGCAAACCTGTAGCGGGAGGAGCCATATTTGCTGGCACGCGAGCTGTCAGCTCCAACATGTGTGTGCATATCGGCCAGCTGATTTTTGGCCTTCCGGAGGATCGTGGGAGGCTGCTTTCGCCTGCCCTGGGCTACGGGAAAGCCTTCGGAGCCTGGGAAGGGCAAAAACCTGTGTGCGTATGCGCGCGCGGGGGGGGGGAGTTGCACACACATGCACAGTTGGGTGGGACACATTGCATTGTGGGTGTGGGCACAGGCACACAATTTTGGACCACCTTTGCAAAAAGGTCCATCCTCACTGCTTTAGGCTATCAAATATGTCTTCTTTTACTAATGACTGATTCATATCAGTCTAGCGCAGGCGCTCTTCCTTCTTAGAAGATTTACAGACAGAGGGAGATTGTGCCTGCCCGGAGGAGGCGTCAAGTAGGAAGTTAGTATAGACTCTAAAGGTAGAGACACAAGAGGGCCAGATCTGATCCCTGTCGAATGACTTTGAACTTTTATCTATTCCAGGAACAAACCGACAGTCCAGAAAGATTCCTACGTAGTAGGCAATAGACAATAAAGTACCTGGTTCAAACTCTTTGTGTGTGGGTTGGGTTATTTGTGATTAACACCTATCGTGCTTCTCCAAAAATAAGACCCAACTGGAAACTAAACCCTGATATGATTTTTCAGGATGCTTGTAATATAAACCCTATCTGTTGTGGTCTGCCAGCAGCCTGCAGAGTTGGCAGCAAAGTCGGACAGTGAAGAGGTTGGGGAGGAACATGGGCCAGTCCTGGAATCTGGAGAAGGCTCTGCATCGGAGGCAGAGAGGGGGCCAGGGCCATCTGGGAGTTATATGCTGCCTCCGGAGTCGGACAGCAGAGAGGTAGAGGAACAGGGGGAGTCTGTTCCCATTGCACACATGCGCAGGGCTGCCAGAAGGCAAGAACAGTTAAGACAGAAGGGGCAACTTGGGAATAAGGCTTGGAGATGATTGGCCTCTCCTATAAGACATAAAGGAGGCACATGAGCCTTTGTAGGAAGCAACTTTGTTCATGCTGGTCGGTTTAAATTCTGAAGCTCCATTTTGACTCTGTGCTCCGTGTGGCCTTGAAAGCTAATTGACAATTAGGTCTTTGGCAGCGTTTCAAGCAAGATAAGCCTTATCCCGAAAGACTTTTAGGATATTGTTGGACTCTTTACAAACTATTTGTGACTCATTATGGGCTGTGAATGAACATATTTCACAGCCTTTGAAATAAAAAGGGTTTTTTGGGGACTAAGCATGTGATTTTCACTGTATCAGGAACACTATCCCCCAAAATAAGCCCCAGTTAAGTTCCTCAGTCAGACGGACACATTTAGTACCTCATTTCCCTCCCAAATAACTGGAAAATAAACCGTAATGCATCTTTGGGAGCAGAAATTAATGTAATACCCAATTTTATTTTAGGGAAAATATGGTACTTAGTACTCATGATCATTAGACGTTTCTTCCCAAATCTTTAATAAAATCAGTGCGTTGACCAATGCTGGAGGAAGCTTCATAATATCTAAAGAACCGTTGCATGAAATTATGTACAAGATATATATGGTCACTCATCTTATAAAAATGGCTAGCTTTCAAGGGCAGAGCAAGCTCTTATAAATAAGCAGAAAATAAAAATTAGGACACCCCTCCACCAAAAAATATGAAATTTTGATGAAGGGACCATAATAATCCCATACCAACTATGCATTTGCTGGACTCAACTCTTCTCCTGGCCCAGAAGCCTTCTTCTTCTTGTGCCATATTTGTCATCGGATGTTGGCGATTACATTGGAAATCCTAATTTTTATCAACAGCCTAACGAAAAAGTGCTGCTGAGTTTTGCCCATGTTGAAGCCATGTTGAAGCCTTCTTCTGCCTGGACCTTGTTTGCTTTCAATCTTTCCTTGGAGGATTAAGTGAAGGATGGCGTATTTTTCCAGGTGTCGCATCATATGTCCGAAATATTCCAACTTTTGCTTTTTCATGGTTTCGATGATTTCCCTTGGCTTCCCTTGGCTTATCCCCTCCCCGTTTCTGATTTTGTCAACCCAGCTTATGCATCTAAGATACGATCACAGCCCAGATGGTGAGAAATCACTTGCAGATAGTTTGAAATGGATTGACATATTGGTTTTATTTGTTTTGACGTTTTTGGGATACCTGCATACAATTAACCCATTAACTATCCATTAACTATCCATTAACTATCCATTAACAGAGGGATAGAATCACGTTATAAAGCCTTAGTAAGATCACACTTGGAATCCTGCATTCAGTTTTGGTCGCCACGATGTGAAAAAGATGTGGAGACTCTAGAAAGAGTGCAGAGAAGAGGAACAAAGAGGATTAGGGGACTGGAGGCTAAAACATATGAAGAATGGTTGCAGGAACTGGGTATGTCTAGCTTAAGAGAAAGAAGGACTAGGGGAGACATGATAGCAGTCTTCTAATATTTGAGGCCCTGCCACAAAGAAGAGGGAGTCAAGCTTTTTGCCAAAGCACCTGAGGGCAGGACAAGAAGCAATGGATGGAAACAAAGCAAGGAGAGAAGCAACCTGGAATTAAGGAGAAGCTTCCTAACAGTGAGGACAATTAACCAGTGGAACAGCTTGCCACCAGAAGTTGTGATTGATCCAATGCTGGAGATTTTTAAGAAAAGACTGGACAGCCACTTATCTGAAATGGCATAAGGTTCAGTAGGGGGTTGGACTAGAAGACCTCCAAGGTCCCTTCCAGCTCTAGTCCGATCCTGATCCTTTAGAGCAGTGTTTCTCAAACCTTTTTTAACCATCGCCCCCTTAAGACACAATTTGATTTGCCACCGCCCCCTAAAGATTATTTAATTGTATAATATACAAAATGTATTAAATTGCAAAATGTATTACATGTAAATAAATTTTTCACCGGTAGATCTATGAACATGATGTCATAGAAGTATTAGGAAATTCCATTGATAACTCTATGGCTTTTTCTTCATTCTCATCGATGAATCATAGAAAGGCGACTTTGCAAGCACCTCCAGCTGCATGCAAATTTGCGAACGGCTTTGCAAGCGGATTGGAGGTTTATGTTACATTGCCAAAAGCAAATGGTTGCATTTTTTACGTTTGCGTGTGGCTATGCAAGCAGTTGCAAGAAAAGACGTTTTATGTTACAGGAATGTTTGCAAGTGCTTGCTATATCCTAGTTTGCAAGCAGCTTAGCTTTTATGTTACTAGCCCCAGAAACAATAGGCCAGCTTTATGACTCAACTCTATTAATTTATAACAAGATATTGAAGCACGGATGTTGTAATCTTGTACATCGACTTATACGAAATATTTATTTAAATTCTATATCAATAACAATAGTTCTAACGGTTAGAACGACCATAGAGGTGGTCAAACACTCACCTTATCTTAGGGTGGCTGATAGTACAATTAATTTGAAAATCCGTCGATTAACAACATCATCCCGGTGGAAAAAGCCATAGAGTTATCAATAGAATTTTACAATATTTCTATGGAAATCTATTCATAACTCTATGACTTTTTTCCACCGGGTATATGACTCAAATTTCTGAAAAATCAAAGTAAAGAAATATTCATAGAAATATCAATAGAATACCACAGAAATTTGATGAAATTCTATTCATAACTCTATGGTAGTAATTACTGGGCATCTCCGACGTCTGACACACAAATGACGGTCTGTAACGTGATTGGCTGTTCAGACAGAAGGGAAGGACGTATCCGAAACTGGCATTTTCGCTCGTCAGATGTGCCAAGGACGCCTAAACTCTAAGGAAGAAGACCCAGCAACCCCAACAGCACAGCCATAGAAATTTAAATAGAATACCGTAGAAATTTGATCACCTTTCTATGAGATTCTATTGAAATTTCTATTCCTTGTGCTACTGGGGAAGCCTCCATTCCTGGCGCAGTGAAAGGAGGCTGACTCACACAGCAGTCACTGCGCGCGGCAAACACTAGACCCCCAGTAGCACAGCCATAGAAATTTGAATAGGATATCATAGAAATTTGATCAGCATTCTATGGGATTTTATTGAATTTTCTATTCCTTGCGCTACTGGGGACGCAATGTTAGACCCAAGACTGACTAAGGAAGTGCACATTTGCTCGTATGAAAGCCATGTTTCCAACAGCAACGATCGGTGTTGCAGGTTTGCCCGCGTGCCGCGTGCAATGACTGCTGTGTGAGTCCGCCTAGTCACAGAACAAGTAATAAATAGAATTTGTTCAACTCCCCCTTCTGTACGTTCAACGCCCCCATGTAAGGCGGAACTTCCTACCGCCCCCTTACACTTCTTTAACGCCCCCCAAGGGGGCGGTATGGACCACTTTGAGAAACACTGCTTTAGAGCCTCTGAGCCAAACCCAGCTGGAGGGCATAAGAGGGTTTATTTTTAATTTCCCAGTTTAGCCATCTGAAAAAAAAAAATCACAAGGCAATCGCGACCAAGATAGGCTATTCCAGAACTTGAAACCCTGTAGTCGAGCTTATTGGGTTGCAAGCAATTACGGCCTATAATTATGGCTGTGCTTTGAAACTTTGGACACACCCTTCTGAGGAGCATGACAATATAACCCTGCCTTTGCAATGGCATAACAATATTCCCGCGGTAGTTGCCAATTGGCTTAGATTTATGGGCTCCACTATTTGTTTGTCTTCCATCCAAAAATTTACTTTGCCTTCCAATTAGAGATTTGTACACTAGGTGCACAATTCGGCTGCTACAACCACGGGTAAAATCCTCCCGGTTCGGCCTGGATCAGCTGAACCGGTAGGGATAATTGTCGTTGGTTCTGCGAACTGGTAGTAAAAAAAAAAAAAAAAGCTTCCAAGGATTGCGTGGCTCATTTTTTCCACTTTTTAAAGTATTTTTTTTCCTGACTATTCACACGAACAAGCAGGAAAAAAATACTTTAAAAAGTGAAAAAAAATGTTTCCATGACAATCAGCTGTGTCGTGTGATTGTGGGAAACTTTTTTTCACTTTTTAAAGTTTTTTTTTTCCTGCCTATTCCCTGAACTGGCAGGAAAAAAATGCTTTAAAAAGTGGGGGGAAAGTATCCATGACAATCAGCTCTGTGCAATCATGGGAATCTTTTTTTCCCCACTTTTTAAAGTATTTTTTTCCTGCCTATTCGCCCAAATCGGCAAGAAAAAAAAATGCGTTAAAAAGTGGGGAAAAAAAGTTTCCATGACAATCAGCTGTGTTGTGCGATCGTGGGAACTTTTCACTTCTTAAAGAAATTTTTTACTACCTATTTGCCCGAATCAGCAGGAAAAAAATACTTTAAAAATGAAAAACAACAAGTTTCCATGACAATCAGCTGTGTCATGGGAACCTTTCACTTTTTAAAGATTTTTTAAACTACCTATTCACCTGAACCAGTAATAAAAAAAATGCTTTGAAAAGAAAAAAAAAGGTTCTCACAATCGCACGACATAACGGAATCTCTTTTTTTCACTTCTTAAAGCATTTTTCTTTTACAACTGGTTCAGGCGAATAGGTAGTTAAAAATGTTTTAAAAAATTTAAAAAGTTGGCCACACCCACCCAGTCACATGACCTTCCCCACCAAGCCACGCCCAGAGAACTGATGGCAAAAAAAAAAAATTCACCACTGGCTTTAACCCTTCTGATAAAAGAAACTTTTCTGTTTACTGATAATGTGCTCCGAATTTCACCCATTCAACCTCAAAAATCCCATTTCGTCTGTGTAGAGGAGGAGATGATTCCTAAATTAACAATGGCAACAGCATATAAAGAGAATGTGTATAAAATGCTTTGTAGATGGCATATCTTACCAGAAAGATTGGAAAAAATGTTTAAAGATTATTCAACCAAGTGTTGGAAGTCTCACCAGATCCCGGGATCCTATTATCATGTGTGGTGGACATGTGCAGAGGCAAAAAAATATTGGACAAAAGTTCACATGTGGTTGGGAAGGACGATACAGCAGTATATTGATTTAAAGCCAAAACTGTTTTTGTTGGGTATTTTACCAGAGAAATATAGTAAAGAAAATGTATATTTAATTATCCATGTGATAACTGCAGCTAGAATTGTATTTGCACAAAATTGGAAAATGGAAAAAAAAATCCCTCCGAGGGAGAGGTAATTAAAAAAATATTAGACTATTATAGGTGTTAATACTATGTTTGTTAAATCATAGGACAAGGTTATAGTGAGAGGAAGGCAGTGCAGAAGGGAGAATTATGAAAGCTAAGGAGGAAAGTCGATAGAGAAAGCTGTAAAATTATTGTATATTGTTATGTATGTTCTGGTTTTTTTGTTACGTCTTACTGTGTTTTTTTTTCTTTGCTGTGTCTTCCCAATTGTTTTTAAAGATCAAAACATTTAATGAATTTTTTATTTAAAAAAATAAAAATATTAGACTCTGCAGATACGAACAGATTAACGTTGGCAATTAAAGAGAAGGAAGAATCAGAGGATTGTAAGATATGGGGATGTTTTTATCACTGGATAGAAAACGAACAAAAAGACAAAATGAAAATTGAATAATTTGGGGGGGGGGAATGTAAATTATAGTGGAGGAGTTGAATTAAAAGGCAATTGAAATGTAAATGTAAAAACAAGATAAGAATAGATTAAAAATGACATAACAGTTAAATAGGATGAGACAAAGACTGTACCCAGATGAGTAAGATTAATGATGTCAGAGTGGTTATGGAGAAATAAAAATAAAAAGTTTTTTTTAAAAAAAAGAGAGAAGGAGGTGATTCCTTCATCCTATGATGAAGAGAGATCTACAGTCAGTTACCTCCTAGATTTCTGGAGAAAAGGAGAGTAAGAAATCTATGGACCTCCAGATCCCTCTCCCAGTCACTGCTATTGAGCCAGGTTTCACTCAATATTGAAACCGATTACCCAGATAACCTCTGGGCTCTGCTTTATTAGATATGCACAGCTGGAATTCTACGCTGCCAGCTGGATTCTGCGCTAAACAGGAGGTCCCTTCCAACTTTCCAATCTGCAAGCATCAAGCCAACCCCCCCCCGCCAAAGCAAATCCCCCAATTCAAGTTTATATTAAAAGTAAAGCAAGATATTATATAAAAAAAAAAAATAAGATCCCCAGTTACAAGAACTCAAGAACTGCGATTCTAGTATTCTCATCAAGAGTGTCATCCAGAGTTATGCAAACAAAGATTAATTCATAGGGCAACATTCTGAGCTTTGAAAAGCTCTGATGATCCAGAGCTTTGCTTTTAAATCTCCGGAGAGAAGTAAATATTGGCCCTGAAAGGAGAGGGGTGGGAAGCTCTGTGGCAATCATGGAGACTTGACACATCAGCATAAAGAATGTTACGCCTTCATTTTTTAAATAAACATTCAGGTTTTTTCATTATGAAATCAATCTCTCAATCTTTCAATCTTTCTATATCTTCCCATATCTTTCTATATCTGTCTATCTTTCATTTTCTCTCTCTGTCTTTCTCTGTCTCCCTTTCTCTTGTCTTTCTCTCTCTCTGCCTTTCTCTGTCTTTCTCTGTCTCCCTCCCTCCCTTCTGTCTCTCTGTCTCCCTCTCTGTCTCTCTGTCTTTCTCTCTGTGTGCCTCTGTCTCTTTCTCTCTCTTTCTCTGTCTCTCTCTCTCTCTCTCTGTCTCTCTGTCTCCTTTTCTCTGTCTCCCTCTGTGTCTCTCTGTGTGTGTCTCTCTCTCTCTGTCTCTCTCTGTCTTTCTGTCTCCCTTTCTCTTTGTCTTCCTTTCTCTCTGTCTTTCTCTCTGTGTGTCTTTCTCTGTCCTTCTGTCTCCCTCCCTCCCTTCTGTCTTTGTCTCCCTCTCTGTCTCTCTGTCTTTCTCTATGTGTGCCTCTGCTTCTTTCTCTTTCTTTCTCTCTCTCTCTCTCTATGTGTGTCTGTCTGTCTCTGTCTCTGTCTCCCTTTCTCTCTGTCTCCCTCCCTCTCTGTTTCCCTCCCTCTCTCTGTCTTTCTCTATCTCCCTCTCTGTCTCTTCTCTCTGTCTCTCTCTGTCTCTTTCTCTCTCTGTGTGTGTGTGTCTCTCTCTGTCTCTGTCTCTCTGTGTCGTTCTCTTTCTCCCTCTCTGTCTCCCTCTCTCTGTCTCTCTCTGTCTCCCTCTTTCTCTCTTTCTCTTTCTGTATCTGCTTTCTCTTTCTGTGTCTGTGTTTCTGTCTCTGTCTCTCTCTGTCTCTGTCTGACTCTGTCTCCCCCTCTCTCTCTGTCTTTTTCTCTCCCCCTCCTTCTCTCTGTGCAATAAGTTCACAGGGTGCAATAGGACTGGGTGTTTGTTAGTAGGATTCCCTGGGCTAAGGATTTTTTTTTTGTCTTTCACTGTGAGTTGTATTGTGTTGGGGCGGGGCAGTGAACGAAGGGAGGCTCAGCCAATCTTGTACATATGTTGTAGTCTGACAATAAATGTTTGAATTGGATAAACTGAATAAACCGAGATGACCTCTGACGAGCTGGAATTCTCAAGAGTAGAAGTTGATAAAAGAGGAAGAAGGGGGAAAAGAGTTGCATTAGTAGATTAAAGGGGATCATAGTATGATTGGTATTGTTATGCAACTAATTAAGAAATAAAGAAAATATAGTATATTGTTAATTGTAGAAAAAATGGAAAGAAATGCTCTCTATATCAAAACATAACTAGAGGATATACATTGTTTATATTGCATTTTTGCTGATAAATAAATGAAGGGAGACTAGTATAGATCTATTTCAAGCTATTTAGCTCTCATCATCTAGCCATACTCTTACTGGGATTTGAACCTGGGCTGTTTTTACATATTAGGCAGTTATATTAACCTCTAAGCCACAGGCTCTCATCCCTTATCAGCTGAGCCAAGGAAATGATTAAGTTATGTCAAAGCACCTGGTGTGCCCAAATATATAAACATTGTTTATAGACCAATAGAGAAATATGAAACTATAATTTGGTGCAATTTTTAAAGGGGCAATTGAAGATATTGTAAGAAAAAATGAGTCTAAAAAATTGGAAAATAATGGAAGAAAATAATTTGGCTGAAAGTGAAAACCAAGTCACGAGGTAAAATGGATTAGGTGAAGGAGAGGATGTTAAAAGGGGAAGATCCAGTCAACGCTTTGTTTCTATCATATGTGTAAAGTTGTATTTAAAAAAAAAACTTTGGAAAAAAAGAGTAGAAGTTGATTTTGGAGGTTTGGGAGAACTATGCTTTTTCGTCTCAGCAGGGGCTCTAACCCTTCTCCTATTCTTTAGAACGATATGTAGTGAGCTACTCCACCTTTGAGCATCTACTAATTGGAACTTCATACGCTTTGCAGATTGTTCCCATAGAAGTTGCTAAACTTTCCGCTGTCGCCTGTTGGCAAAAGCTGCGGGAAGAGATACCGTTTCCTATCTTGTGAAAGTACGCTAACTAAGAGGAGGTAATTTTATGTCAAGCAGGATTGAGGAAACGGAGGAAGACAAACCTTAATTTCCAGGACTAGAGAGTTTTCCTAACTTTTTCAAACAGAGTGATGTCTTCAGGCCCTGATTCTCAGCACTGTTAGCTTCTCAGAATGTCTGCATTTGCATAAGCCTATGGCAATTATCTTTCAAAACCAAGATCATTGCCTAGCTGTGCTCTATATCTTTCTTTTTCTCATTGTCTCTCTTTCTCCCTCTCTCTCCCTCCCCCATCCTTCCGAGATCGATAAAGTGTCGATTGTCGGGGGCAATAGGCTGACTCTATAAACTGCTTCAAGAGGGCTGTAAAAGCACTGTGAAGCGGTATATAAGTCTAAGAGCTATTGCTTTTCCTCCTTCCTATCCCTTCCCCTTGTATTCCCTTTCTCATTCTCCTTTCTGGTGGCGCAGTGGTTAGAATGCAGTATTGCAAGTTAATTCTGACCACAGCCAGGAGTTCAATCCTGACCAGCTCAAGGTTAACTCAGCCTTCCATCCTTCCAAGATCGGTAAAATGAGGACCCCAATTGTTGGGGCAATAGGCTGATTCTGTAAAACGCTTAGGGCTGTAAAGCACTATGAAGTGGTATAGATCTCTAAGTGCTAGTCCCTTCTTCCCTCCCTCCTTCCCTCCTTCCCTTTCTCTCTTTCTCTCTCTCTCTCTCTCTCTCTCTCTTTCTCCCTTCCTTTCTTCCCTCCCTTCCCCTCTCTTTTATTCCCTTTCTCATTCTTTTTCCTGGTGGCGTAGTGGTTAGAATGCTGGATTGCAGGCTAACTCTGCTGACTGCCAGCAGTTCGATCCTGACCAGCTCAAAGTCAACTCAACCTTCCATCCTTCTGAGATCAGTAAAATGAGGACCCAGATTGTTGAGGGCAAAAGGCTGACTCTGTAAACCACTTAGAGAGGGCTGTAAAAACATTATGAAGTGGTATATAAGTCTAAGTGCTATGGCTATTCCTCCTTCCTTCCCTCCCTTTCTCTTCTCTCTCTCTCTCTTTCTCCCTTTCTCTCTTCCCTCCCTTCCTCTCTCTCTTATTCCCTTTCTCATTCTTCTTCCTGGTGGCGTAGTCGTTAGAATGCAGGATTGCAAGCTAACTCTGCCGACTGCCAGCAATTCGATCCTGACCAGCTCAAACATTGACTCAGCCTTCCATCCTTCCGAAGTCAGTAAAATGAGGACCCGGATTGTTGGGGGCAATAGTCTGACTACATAAACCACTTAGAGAGGGCTATGAAGCACAGTGAAGTGGTATATCAATCTTAAGTGCTATTGCTATTTTTTTTTTAGCACCTTATGATTTTCTTGCTATCTCCAAAGAGCTCTTCAGCCATCATAATATGGCATTTCAGGCCAATGTTATCAAACATTATTTAAGTAAGAAGAACTGGTATAGCAGGGTACTTGTCCCCATCTGGATGAATGTTTAATGGAGATGATTACATTTCAATTATCCACAGGTAAACATCTCTTCCATGTAGGACTCTGGAGTTTGCAAAGACTTCATTAGAGTTATCACGAATAACCCAAATCAAACAGCGTTGCTCGTATTGATTTCACTCCACCAAGAATGCCGTTTGGTCTGGGGCCATAATTCAAGTTGCATTCAATTTGATCTGTGGAAATCTCATATTTCAAGCCAACTTATATGTGGGGTGGCTATAAAAGTCCATTTATTACATATTAAGTTGTGTACATGCCAATAAGCCTGAGGTTATGGGGTAGGGTGGGGTAGAGAGAAGAGAAGCAGCTGGAAGAAGTATTGGACTTACACTGATTTCTCAACCAGAAGTAAGGAAGATAATTTCCCTCTCCCCTCAATAAAACCAAAATTAAGCAACAACTTTCCCAGATAAGCAAATGAGGAGCAGGGTTTATGAGACCAATATACTCTGGATAAGGTGTTCCTCCTACTTAGCCCTTCAGCTTGTGGGGAGTAGGGTCCTACTTCCTTGTTAGTCAAACATCTGGATTGGAATCATCAAGTACTTTCAGCCTGTCCAAGATCCCACCGAAGGGTTAGAAAAGGACTCCATCCTGATTGGGCGTGTGTCAACCCTGAAGCCATTTTGGAGCATCTTCAGGGCTACACCACAGCAAGGCTGGTTGGAGCTGTGGGAATGGGAGGGGTGCGTAGAGATAGCTGGAGACTTGTAGCCAACATAAAATTTGTTCTCCTGGGAAACAAGGACGTTCTCACCAGATGCTGGGGGAGGCATGGACTGAAACCAACTGGAGTTGGGATGGTGACCTGGTTGGACCATGTGGTGGACATGTGGACTGGGGGAGAAAGAACTTTGATTTTTAATTGGGTTGGGGAAAACATCAGGACCTTCAGACTCAACATGTAGTCCTTATTGGGTCTAAATCTACATGGAGAGAAGTACGCAATGAGGTACCACAAGGTTCATCTTAGGCCCAGTACTCTTCAATATCTTCATAAATGACTTCGATGAGGGAATAGAAGGGGAACTCATCAAATTTGCAGATGGCAAATTTGGCAGGAATAGCTAACGCCCTAGAAGATAGGCTCAAGATTCAGATGGATCTTGACAGACTTGAACACTGGGCCCTATCTAACAAAATGAAATTCAATGTAGAGAAAAGTCGAGTCTTACACTTAAGCAAGAAAAACACATACAGACAGGGTGAAACCAGGCTTAATAGCAATGACTGGGAGAGAAATCTTGGAGTCTTAGTGGACAACCAGCTAAATATGAGCCAGCAGTGTGGTGGTAGCCAAAAAAGCCAACACAATCCACGATGCATTAAAAGAGGAATGCAATCATGATCAAGTGAGGTACCAATACCACTCTATTAAGCCCTAGTAATACCACACCTAGAGTACTGCATCCAGTATTGGTCACCACACTATAAAAAAAGATGTTGAGACTCTAGAAAAAGTGCAGAGAAGAGCAACCAGGGTGATTAGGGAACTGGAGGCTAAAACATATGGTGAACATTACAAACCATTAAGTAGAATCATGTCAAGAGGGATTGCATTGAAAAATCTCAAGTACCTCTTACCGCCTTAACACAAAGAAATAAAGTGCAAAATTTGTCCCCATGTTAAATAGATTATACAATGTTTCTCGGTCTTGGAATGCAACTGTTTTTCCATTGCCCACTTTTTCTCCCTTCTATATTTCTCCCCTTGAATTAATTGCCATTTTGTACAGCAGCTGTTAAGTAACAAATTGTATAGACAGCTGTTACACCATGCAACCACAGAGGTTTCACCCCTACAGTTATACAGCCCACAAAAAAGTTGACAAATCCTATTGTTAGCCTTACAAACCCCCAAAGAAAAGAAAGGAGCGCAGGAAAATATTTTGGGATAGATTGTGATTGTCTCGAGCAATTTCAACCATACTTGGTACACAGGTGACTTGCTCTCTGGAGACAAATATTGTAGGGGTAAAACCCCTCACGGGGTTGTAGGAGAGAAGCAACTTAGAACTAAGGAGAAATTTCCTTGAAGTGGTATATAAGTCTAAATGCTTTTGCTCTCCCTCCCTCCTTCCTTCCTTCCTTCCTTCCCTTCCTTCCTTCCTTCTTTTCCTTACCACCTTCCCAGTGGTTAGTATTGCAGGTTAACTCTGCCCATTGCCAGGAGTTTGATGCTGGCTGGCGCAAAGGTTGAGTCATCCTTCCATCCTTCTGAGGTGGGTAAAATCAGGACCCAGATTGTTGGGGGCAAGAGGCAGACTCTGTAAACCCTTCAGAGAGGGCTGTAGAGCCCTGTGAAGTGGTATATAAGTCTAAGTGCTATTGCTACTATCTTAAACCCTGCAGTGATTCACTTAACAACTGTGGTAAGAAAGGGAGTAAAACTGGGCAAATCTCACTTAACAAATGTTTCACTTGGCAAATTAAATATTTGGCTCCGTTATGGTCATAAATTGTTGATTACCTGAATGTGAATCACTCTTCTTGGCTTTTCTAACCCTTCTTGGCTATGTATGCAAAGAAATATTTGTACAGCGGCCAAAAGCAGCATGAGATTCACTCCCGTGAGACTTTTATCATCATTTTATTGCCATTGCGATAGATAATCCATGGTTTACTTCAGAAGATTCTTTGCAGCGTGCAAGTTCTTCATTTGTTGCATCCCAATGGCTGGTGGGGATTTTTTTTATTTTACACACCTAGAGCTTTGGAACGTGGTGGCTCAGTGCCTAAAATGCTGAGCTTGTCGGTCAGAAAGGCGGTTCGAACCCCTAGCACCGCATAATGAAGCGAGCTCTCGTTCCTTGTCCCAGCTTCTGCCAACCTAGCAGTTCGAAAGCACGTAAAAATGCAAGTAGAAAAATAGGAACCACCTTTGGTGGGAAGGGAACAGCGTTCCGTGTTCCTTCGGGGTTCAGTCCTGCCGGCCACATGACCACGGAGACGTCTTCGGATAGTGCTGGCTCTTCAGCTTTGAAATGGAGATGAGCAAAAACCCCGAGAGTCGGGAACGACTAGCACATATGTGCGAGGGGAACCTTTACCTTTACCATAGAGCTGTGAGTCTTGCTGTGAGTCCTGATAAAACTGATTTCGACATTGTTGTTGCTTGTAAAAACAAACAAACACCCCAAAAATATGAAGTGAGTCATTTGGTGCAGGGATTAATTATTGTGGATTTACAGCAGAGAGAAGGCGAGTTCTGTGAGACATGAATTTGTTTAGATATCCTTGGGCCAAACCGCATCCCAGCCCAACCCACCTCACAAAGTTGTTGTTGTGTCAATGTAAGAGAATGTTTATCGTTGCAGAAAACAAAGGCAAGGTGTAAATCTAATAAATAAACCAGAAACTACTTTTAAGTGGGTGCCAACATATCACCTTTTTTTAAAATATCATTTTTATTCAGCATTTTTAAACATTAAAATCACAATTACATACACTTTTACAGCTTTTCACTATCGGTATCCTTTTTTCTAATTTCTAATTTTCCATTCTACGGCCTATTGTTTCATACATATCCCTCCTTGTTTCACGATTATTATTTTTAGGATATATACAACCTATATGCAACATTTACATCTCTATTGATTTCTGAATGTATACCATCTCCTTTTGTTATACTTTCTATACAATCATTATGCATTAATTTTACAGCTCTTTTCGAGCCAATTATACCATCTATTCCATGTATTATAATACTCTGTTTCCTCTCTATCCTTTAATTCCATCGTTAATTTATCCATTTCCCTGCATTCTAGCACCTTTTTTTTTATGATCTCTGCATTTGAGAGGACGGTTTTTTTGTTTCCAACTTTGAGCGAATGTAATTCTGGCTGTGATAGTTATGTGGAGCATAATATATTGTATTTCTTTACTTATACTTCCTTTTATTATTCCCAAAAGAAACAGCTCAGGCTTCAGGTCAATTTTTTGTTCCGTTACATCCTCCAACCATTTTCGAATTTTTGCCCAAAATTCCTTAGCTTTGGGACAAGTCCACCACATGTGATAGAAGGTCCTTTGTTGATCGTTGCATTTCCAGCCACTTACAGGTCTGTTGGGGAACATTTTGGCCAATCTCGCTGGGGGTGAAGGCCACCTATAAAACATTTCACCTTTTATTGTTCATCAGAATTACTTCGTGATTTTAAAATGCCTTTGGGGTTTTTCAGGTAGGGCCTAAAATTCTGAGCTTCGTTTACTGTACATGCTACAGTGCAGCGAGTCCTTGACTTATGACAGTTCAGTTAGTGACCGTTCAAAGTTGGCACTGAAAAAAAGTGACTAAGGACTGGTTTTCACCCTTATGACCGTTGTAGCATGATCAACATGGCGTCCTTTTTCCTCTGCCAACCGAAAGTCGGTTCCCCCACCATAGAGTCTCCTCCTAGTGTGGCATCCTTTTTCCTCTGCTGACCGGAAGTCCAGTTCTCCCACCATAGAGTCTCCTCCTAGCGTGGTGTCTTTTTTCTTCTCTGACTGGAAGTCCGGTTCTGCCACCATAGAGTCTCCTCCTAGCACGGTGTCTTTTTTCTTCTCTGACTGGAAGTCCGGTTCCGCCACCATAGAGTCTCCTCCTAGACCGGTGTCCTTTTTCCTCTACCTATCTTAACCGATAGCCCTATCAACTGTGAAGCCCCCCAGCGACAGGGAGCCGCAGCAGAGGGAGGAAAGAGCCACATGCAGCTCCAGGGCTGCAAGTTGCTGACCTCTGGTCTAGTCCATTTCAAGTGTTAGCCTAAATCTCTAATTATATTTAAATAAAAATTGTGTGGGCCTTAAACATGAGCAATATTTGCACAATATCTTTCCACCTACACTATTCTTCTATAATTTGCTAGATTCATTCAAGGAAGCATTTCTGCAAACGTTGATTGTTGGCTGAAATTAGCCAAAAGAGAAAGGACAAAATAGCACATACTTTCCTGTTGCCTCATAGACCTTTGGACAAAATCCCTTAATCATTTTTTAAATGTGCCAACACAATGCCTTGACACTTGTTTCTTTTCACAATGCACAATCATGTGTGTATGTCAACTGGTCTCTGTTCCTCTTTTCCTTTTCAATTCCTTAAAACTTGATGAATCAATTCCGTTTTAATTCCTGCAGGAACTGGGTTTGTCTAGTTTAGTGAAAAGGAGGACTAGGGGAGAGATGATAGCAGTCTTCCAAAATCTCAGGGGTTGCCACAAAGAAGAGGGAGTCAAGCTATTCTCCAAGGCACCTGAGGGTAGAACAAGAAGCAATGGGTGGAAACTAATCAAGGAGAGAACGAAGGAGAAACTTCCTGACAGTGAGGACAATTAATCAATGGAACAATTTGCCTCCAGAAGTTGTGAATGCTCCAACACTGGAGATTTTCAAGAAGAGATAAATATAAATATTAAAAAGATGTGGAGACTCTGGAAATAATGCAGAGAAGAGCAACAAAGATGATTAGGGGACTGGAGACTAAAACATATGAAGAACAGTTGCAGGAACTGGGTTTGTCTAGTTTAATGAAAGGAAGGACTAGGGGAGACATGATAGCAGTCTTCCAATATCTCAGGGACTGCCACAAAGAAGAGGCAGTCAAACTATTCTCCAAGGCACCTGAGGGCAGGACAAGAAGCAATGGGTGGAAACTAATCAAGGAGAGAAGCAACTTAGAACTGAGGAGAAATTTCCATAAAGGAAAGTCACTGTGTGCTTTTAATATGATATATTACTGCTACATGAAGAAATGTGTCTTCTCTAGCCAAGTGACAGTCAAATTCTATGGAAGGGATAATTTCCCAAGGCCCAGCTTCCACCCTTCTTCTCAGTTTCATCACTGCATATTAACTACTGCAAACAAATTTCCATGTCTAGGTTTTGCATAAGCATTTTCCTTCAGACTTCTGTTCAGAATAACAAAGCAACAGAATTACAAAATAACCACAGAGTTGGAAGGGACCTTGGAGGTCTTCTAGTCCAATCCAATGTAAGACTCCTGCTTTGGGTTGGCGGGTTGGACTAGAAGGCCTCCGAGGCCCTTTCCAACCCTATGATTTTAACTATGATTCCCTGACCTCTTTCTCGTGAAAATGTAAAACTTAGATCTAGATTGTAAAAGGAGAGACAGTTATTTTCATTCCCTCGGTCCCAGCAGAAAGCACAGAGCGCAGAAAGCAAAATTACAAGCTAGTCCAATTCTTCCCCAGTTTTTTTTCTTCTTCTTCTTCCTCAAATTCTATGGAAAAGCATCTCATGTATTTTCTTCCAATATGGGCCATTTTATTTCAAAGATGAAGCAACATGGAAAGTCAAAGCCAATGAAGAGATGGCCAATGCAATCAAAAAGAATAAAATGATGCAACATAAGCCATTAATTGAACAGATATTCTGAGAAGAATAGTCCTTCAAATTTTTGTATTTGTTTGTCTGTGTGTGTGTATTATGGAGAGAGGGAGTCGGGAAAGAGGGAGGGAGAGAGTGGTAGAGTGAGAGAAAAAGAAAAAGTTGGAAAGGATCAGTGGTGAAATTCAACAATGTTTACTACCAGTTCTGTGGGCGTGTTGGTGGGCGTGGCATGGCTTGGTGGGTGTGGCTTGGTGGGCGTGGCAGGGGAAGGATACTGCAAAATCTCCATTCCCTCCGATCAGCTGGGACTCAGGTGGCAGAGAATAGATAGGGCGGGGCCAGCCAAAGGTAGTATTTGCCAGTTCTCTGAACTACTCAAAATTTCCTCTACCGGTTCTCCAGAACCAGTCAGAACCTGCTGGATTTCACCCCTGGAAGGGACCCTGGACATATAGTGCCATATCCTGCTCAGTCAGAAGACCTTATACCATTCCAGACAAATGGCTATCCAGTCTCTTCTTAAAAGCCTCCAATGATGGAGTAACCATGATTTCTGAAGGCAAGCCGTTCCACTGGTTAATTATTCTAACTGTCAGGAAATGTCTCAGTTCTAGGTTGCTTCTCTCCTTGATTAGTTTCCACCCATTGGTTTGTGTCTTGCCTTCATGTGCTTTGGAGAATAGGTTGCAAATATTGGAAGATTGCTATCGTGACACCCCTTGTCCTTCTTTTCACTTGAGGAGACATTTCCAGCTCCTGTAACTGTTCTTCATACATTTTAGCCTCCAGTCCAGAGGTGGAATTCAGCCAGTTCTGACCAGTTCTGGAGAACCGGTAGCAGAAATTTTGAGTAATTCGGAGAATTGGCAAAGAGGCTGGCATTGCCCCCACTGCCTCCCAGCTGATCTTTTGTTGCCCCAAGCAGGAGGACAGAGCTGGAAAACAGTTTAGTGGGGTGGGAGCTCAACTGGCTGCTGGCGGGCGACAACAGCTGCTTGGAAGGAGAGTCATGAACCAATTAAGTGAACTTATTGTCTCCTGCAACTTCCACTCCCCTTTCGCTCCTCTTTTATTTCCCCTGGGAAGGACCATTCATTGTCCCCCTGTGACCTCACTCCCAAGTCGACCCCTGTTCTTTAGCTCTTCCCTTCGTCTGGCAACTCTGTGCATGCGCACACTGGGAACAGGCTCCAGCTGTTCTTCTGCCTCACTGATGTCCGACTCCGAAGGCAGCTGATAACTGTCAGACGGCCCTGGCCCCCTCTCTGCCTCTGACACAGAGCCCTCATCAGAGCCTTCCCCAGACTCCAGGACTGGCCCAGGTTCCTCCCCAACCTCCTCACTGTCCGAGTCTGCTACCAGCTCTGCTGGCGGGCCACAATAAGTTTTACTTCAACATTACCATGCAGCATGTTCAATAAACAGTAAGACTTTGAGAAATGGAATGCACCTGGAGTTCAAGCTGGATGCTGACCCCAATATGTCCTCTGCATCTTTTTCAAGTACAAGAGCACAAGAGATAACAGCTTCAACCTCCACCTTAGCCCAGCAAGACTAGCAAAATGGAAGAGTTTGTAAACCATTGAAATACCCTTCCTCCCCCCCCCCCAAAAAAAAAATCTGGTTGTGAAAGAGGAATGCGAGCCGCCTTCCACCGATGAGCTTGATATTCAAACAAAGGAGGTCAGAATTGCACAAAATTCTTGCACACCCATTTGGTAACCGTATCCAACACGTGAACGGAGATGATTGATTTCGCCTCTGGGCAGAAAGTCCTCATTCACACTCTCCAGGCTGCCAATTCATGGCTACCTGTTTGTTTTTATAAATCCGAAAATTATACAGGAATTGGCTATTCCAGTTCAGCAGCCTTGGAAGGGATCAGAAAATTTGTCTTGCCTATTATTATTTCATCAGTGTATGTGAAATTACAATGTGTCTCAGTGAGTTGTGCTTTAATTAATATATTAATAAAATGGGGAAACAGATATAGGCTAAATTGTAGTATATATAATAATAGACAATATATATTTACTACAACCCCACTAAATTATGATTAGTACATGGGGACTTTAAGTAAAGGTGCTAATTATTCTCGACTCTAGGGGGCGGTGCTCATCTCCGTTTCAAAGCCGAAGAGCCAGAGCTATCCGAAGACGTCTCCGTGGTCATGTGGCCGGCATGACTCAACGCCAAAGGCGCATGGAACGCTGTTACCTTCCCACCAAAGGTGGTTCCTATTTTTCTACTTGCATTTTTAAAGTGCTTTCGAACTGCTAGGTTGGCAGAAGCTGGGACAAGTCACGGGAGCTCACTCTGTTAAGCAACGCTAGGGATTTGAACTGCCAAACTGCCGACCTCTCTGATCGACAAGCTCAGTGTCTTAGCCACTGAACCAATGTGCCCCATAGGTGGGAATTTAGGATTAGGTAATTTATTACATTAATAATATCAATAATGTGTTAAAGTATATTGTGAATTTAAAATAGTAAGGATTTGAAGTTGTAGGGATTTTGAGATGCATTCCCAGAACTGACTAAATATTGTTAATACTTTTATTAGTAACCCTGCACATTTGGAATTTCGAAGCTTTGGTGGAATAAAGAGTAATTCTTAAAATATTAAATGATACTACTTAGCATAGGATAATAAATAAAGGGCACAAATAAATGTTATTTATGTTTAAATGAATTATTGGAAAAATGATAAAGGATTATGGAAAGAGACCAATACTGTTGAAGTTGGAAGATTAGGTAAAGGTAAAGGTTCCCCTCACACATATGTGCTGGTTGTTCCTGACTCTAGGGGGCGGTGCTCATCTCCGTTTCAAAGCCAAAGAGCCAGCGCTGTCCAAAGACGTCTCCGTGGTCATGTGGCCGGCATGACTCAACACCGAAGGCGCACGGAACGCTGTTCCCTTCCCACCAAAGGTGGTTCCTATTTTTCTACTTGCATTTTTACGTGCTTTCAAACTGCTAGGTTGGCAGAAGCCGGGACAAGTCACGGGAGCTCACTCCATTACGCGGCGCTAGGGATTCAAACCGCCAAACTGCCGACCTTTCTAATAATCGACAAGCTCAGCGTCTTAGCCTCTGAGCCACCCTGATAGAAGATTAGAACTATGCATATTTATTTGCATTATTATCATTAATGCTATTTTAAAAAGATTTGACCCAAAGTCAATATACTGTTTGCAAGATTTCCATTTTTATACTGGGAATTTTTAAAAAAACTTACAACATTAAAAAAAAGCTTTAATTTCTATCAACACATTCTTATATCAAGATCCCAACTTAAATATAACCTTGATAGGTGTCTAAGCTGCTTTTGAATTTGGAGAGAACATACATTGTTCTTGCTCTATGCCAGGATTTATTTTTTCTGTTTTCTTTGGTCTGGCTAAGTATCGCCAACTTTAATTATGCTTCCTTGTATAACCCATAATAACATGGTTAAGGCATCAGCCATGTCTTGCATAATGGGCAATTTTGTTTTGCAATCATATGAGGCCATCTGATATCAGATCCCAGAAAAAAAGTGTATACATAGGGCCATTTGGTTTTCAAAAGTATTATTTACTATTTATTTTCTCCTTGTTGCAGAGAACTAAATTGAAATTCAATGTAGAGAAAAGTCAAGTCTTACACTTAAGCAAGAAAAACCAAAAGTACACATATAGACTGGGTGAAACCAGACTTAATAGTAGTAACTGTGAGAGGGATCTTGGAGTCTTAGTGGACAACCGGTCAAATATGAGCCAGCAGTGTGCAGCGGTAGCCAAAAAAGCCAATGCAATCCTAGGCTGTATTAACCGAGGGATACAACAAAGATCATGGGAAGTATTAGTATCACTTTATAAAGCTTTAATAAGACCACGCTTAAAATATTGCTTCTAGTTTTGCTCACATTATTATAAAAAAAGATGTGGAGACTCTGGAAAGAGTGCAGAGAAGAGCAACAAAGATGATTATCTCTGTTATCTTTTAACAGTTATTATTTAACTGTTTTATGTATGTATTTTATAACGCATTTTAGTGACTGTACACCGCCCCGAGTCCCTTCCGGGAGAGGGGGCAGTCTATAAATATGAATAATAAATAAATAAATAATAAATTAGGGAACTAGAGGCTAAAACATATGAAGAACGGTTGCAGGAACTGGGTATGTTTAGTTTAAGAGAAAGAAGGTCTAGGGGAGACATGATAGCAGTCTTCCAATATCTCAGGGGTTGCCACAAAGAAGAGGGAGTCAAACTATTCTCCAAGGCACCTGAAGGGAGGACAAGAAGCAATGGATGGAAACTAACCAAAGAGAGAAGCAACTTAGAAATAAGGAGGAAATTCCTGACAGTGAAAATAATTAACCAATGGAACAACTTGCCTGCAGAAATTATGAATGCTCCAACACTGGAAGTTTTTAAGAAGAGACTGGACAGGCATTTGTCTGAAATGGTATAGGGTTTCCTGCCTGAACAGGGGGGTTGGACTAGAAGACCTCCAAGGACCCTTCCAACTCTGTTATTCTATATTGGTACCATTCTCTGTCTCTCTGTAGTTTGGCAATTACTCGGCTTCTGTCCAGCTTGTGTTTTGTTATCATGGTGTTCGGAATCTGCATGATGCAACATACACAGCACAGAGTTTACTCCTTAATGAGGGAAACTTAATCTTCTGACTCCAGAAGGTTAAGATAAACATCAAATGGGTGCAGTTTTCATGCTCAGAGGTATCAGGTATTCCACGAAACCTCCTGTTTTAGATGCATTATCTCCCAAGGTGGCTCAATGGCTAAGACACTGAGCTTTTCGATCAGCGGTTCTAATCCCTAGTATAGGTCTGCTGCGTGAGCAGGGGGTTGGACTAGGTGACCTCCAAGATCCCCTCCAACTCTGTTACTGTTAGGTTTAAAGGCACTGGCTGGTTCTACCGTCCACAGTAAGGGTTAAACATTGCATTCCATTTCACGGACCAACCCTTAACAACATAGTGCATTGCAACAGTACAGATAAAGTCCTCAGTGTTGTGGCCCACCGGTGGCCAGCAAAGTCGGAGAGTGAGGAGGTTGGGGAGGAACATGGGCCAGTCCTGGGGGGGTTGAGGAAAGCTGAGACGAGGGCTCTGCGTCGGAGGCAGAGAGGGATCTAGACAGCAGTGAAGCAGAAGAACAGCTGGAGCCTGTTCCCAGTGTGCGCATGCGCAGAGCTGCTAGAAGACAAGAACAACTAAGAAAGCAGGGTCAACTTGGGAGTAAAGTAGGGTTGCCAGGTCTGCTTCCAAAAAATAGCGGACAAGCGGGGGAGGAGGGGGTTAAGTAGTAAAAAAAAATTACAATTAAATTATATATTTTCTTACAAACAGCAAAATAGTATTTACATAAAAACAATGATTAACTTTTATGTTTATAATGCTTCAATGAAATCTTTGGTTTGACAAATTCGCGCTCTACATATTGAGGCTAGTCCTCATTGAACCTCAAATGATGAGACGTTATGGAGTGTTCCAAAACATACCTATCCAACTAAGAAAAAAGTATAATATAAAAATAATAGGTAAATGCGAGTTAAGAAAAATAGCACGTAAATAATTTTATATGCTTTTATTAAATGTCTTGTGAAACAGTTGAGTATGATTAATGTTTTTTTTTCGGAGAATCGAGTTCAATGGATATTCGATCTTTGTCTCATTCTAACATGAAAAAAAAAAAAGACAAAACGCAATTCTCCTATCCTTATTCTCTTAGACTGCACAGCTTTAGATGACGTACCATTTCATCATAAAGCTTTTGAATTAAAAAAAATGTCCACTATTTTGTGGAAAAAAATAGTGAGCATAATGTGAAAAAAGTGGACTGTCCACTCAAATATTGGACACCTAGCAACCCTAGAGTAAAGCCTCGTCTTGGAGGGGAATGGGGAGTAGGCTTTTGTAGGAAACAACTCATTCATTCGGCCGTGTCAAGAGTGAAAAGTTCTGCTTGTGATTATAAGAGACTCTATGCCAAGTTTTGCCCTGCGTTTGGAAACTAGTTATCTGGCAGCTCTCCAAACGAGATAAGGTTCGTGTGGATAAATATTCTTCGGAAAGACAGCCGTGACTTTACTTCTTGCTTTTTAAGGAAGCTGGGTCAGAACACTCGATTTACGACCGCAAGCCCCAAATTCCTGTGGCTAAGTATTCTGACCCAGCTTCCCAAGTACGACAAACCCTGTGATGTCCTGAATTACTGACCTGGATGGCCCAGAATTACTGACCTGGTTACTGTGTCTAAGATAGGACTCGATCTCATGGTTACCTAGTTACATGTTTTAGCCACAACCACAACTCGTTCCCTATATTTATTTAGATGGGGCCAATGAGGGCACAGAAACTAAACCGATGGTGGAATTACTCTTCCAACAGCTTTCCCCTAACTTGTCTTCAACTGGGACGTGGTGGCTCAGTGGCTAAGACACTGAGTTTGTCAATCAGAAAGGTTTGGCAGTTTGGCAGTTCGAATCCCTAGCACTGCGTAATGGAGTGAGCTCCCGTTACTTGTCCCAGCTTCTGCCAACCTAGCAGTTCGAAAGCACGTAAGAAATGCAAGTCAAAAAATAGGAACCACCTTTGGTGGGAAGGTAACAGCGTTCCGTGCACCTTTGGCAATGAGTCATGCCGGCCACATGACCATGGAGACATCTTTGGACAGCGCTGGCTCTTCGGCTTTGAAACGGAAGTGAGCACCGCCCCCTAGAGTCGGGAATGACTAGCACATATGTGCAAGGGGAACCTTTAATTTGTCTTCATGCCTTTGAAATATTGTAGTATGAACCATCAAACATAACCATTGAAAGACAAACTGGATGATATTTGCCTTAATTAGCCAGCAGCATCAAATATATATTCGAATGTCACCTTTTTAATAAAACCCCATTGTTAGGCAAACTCAGCCTATCTTTACTATTACTTGCCTCCAGAAGTTGTGAATGCCCCAACACTTGAAGTCTTTAAGAAGATGTTGGATAACCATTTGTCTGAAGTGGTGTAGGGTTTCCTGCCTAAGCAGGGGGTTGGACTAGAAGACCTCTAGGGTCCCTTCCAACTCTGTTTATTCTATTGTTCTCTGACTCTAATGAGAATGCAGCTGTATTTCAGTTGCATTTGGAAATGGAGCTGAACAATGCATGGCTCTAAGAGACTCACAATAGAAAGGAAATCACATAGAATGCAACGCAAGTAAATAAAATAATAATCCAGCCAAACAACGCACGATATAAACAGAAACATGTCTAACAAGACCACATTCACACCCTACTCCAGGACCTTGGACAATAGCCATCTCCCCCCCCCCCCCATGAAATTTCCTCCCTCAAATGGGAGAACTCACCCACAAATTTATACCACACACTACTCACAATTAAGTATAACAATATAAGTATCAGAGTTCCGAGTAATTCACCCATTGTACTTTAGGAGAAACCCTACCATGCTACCACCTCTTACAATATTAGATAACACAGTATCACCAGTAGAGACCTTCAAATTTCTAGGTTCTACCATATCTCAAGACCTAAAATGGACACCTAACATCAAAAATGTCATCAAAAAAGCACAACAAAGAATGTTCTTTCTGCGCCAACTCAAACTGTCCAAAGAGCTGCTGATTCAGTTCTACAGAGGAATTATTGCGTCTGTCATTTGCACCTCCGTAACTGTCTGGTTTGGCTCTGCAACCCAACAAGACGGACACAGATTTCAATGGATAATCAGAACTGCAGAAAAAACAATGGCTACCTACATGCCTTCCATTGAGGACCTGCACACTGCAGGAGTCAAAAAGAGGGCCGTGAAAATATCAACAGAGTCCTCACATCCTGGACGTAAATTGTTTCAACTCCTACCCTCAAAAGGAAGCTATAGAGCACTGCACCCCAGGACAACTAGACACAAGAATAGTTTTTTCCCCAAATTCCATCCCTCTGCTAAAAAAATAATTCCCTCAACATTGACAATGTTCACTAGGTCTGCGTTACAATGGTGGGATTCAATTTTTTTTACTACCGGTTCTGTGGGCGTGACTTGGTGGGCATGGCAGGGGAAGGATACTGCAAAATCCCTATCTCCTCCTGATCAGCTGGGACTCGGGAGGCAGAGAATAGATGGGGAATGTGGCAAGTCAGAGTTGGCATTTACCAGTTCTCCGAAGTACTCAAAATTTCCGCTACCGATTCTCCAGAACTGGTCAGAACCTGCTGAATACCCCCTCTGCTGCATTACTATTAATCTTCTCATTGTTCCTATCACCCATCTGCTCCCACTTAGGACTGTATGACTATAACTTTGTTGCTTGTAGCCTTGCTATTTATATTGTTTCCTACTATGATTCAATTGCTTATTTGTACCCTATGACTATCGCTAAATGTTGTACCTTATGATTTGTGATGAATGTATCTTCTCTTTTTATGTACACTGAGAGCATCTGCACCAAAGACAAATTCCTTGTATCTCCAATTACACTTGGCCAATAAAGAATTCTATATTCTGTTCTGTTCTGTTCTGTTCTGTTCTATTCTATTTATTCTATTCTATTCTATTCTATTCTTTATTTTCTCTTCTCTATTTCCTATTCCCTATTCCCTATTCCCTATTTCATTCCTATACTAACCTATCCTATTGAAAGCAGAGCTCAGAGGCATGTTGATTCCTCTAAGAACATGTTTGTTGGGTACATCATATCAGCACAGCCAGTGAAAACCAACTCTGAAAGTTCCCACGGTTTTCACCTAATTAAAAGATTAATACTTCCCCCACTCCCCATCAGTCACACTGTCCAATGAATTTGGCTGGCAGGCTCCTCCTTCCCCAGCTACCTGTTACAATGACCTTGGTTCCCACAGGAAAATGCTTTATTTTGACTGTAAGATGGGCTATCTACTCTCCCCCGCCCCTTCTTTCTCAGGCATTGTGGCCACTGTGAGGCAGGACAAGATGGCTTCAGCCAGGCTCGCTTCAGAGTGGACACTAAGTATAATAGAGGGATAGAATCAAGATCCTATGAAGTTCTAGTACCACTTTAGAAAACTTTAAGACCACACTTGGAATACTGCATCCATTTTTTGGGTCACCGTTACAGTACAAAAAAGATGAGGTCACAAATTGAAAACTGCCTGTACAAGAAAAGTCATTATAACCCAATTGTTGGCTCTTCTACTGGTACCCATTTCCCCTACATAAATATTAGGGAAATATGCTAAAATATTAGGGTGGTGTAAACACGGCTTATTCAGTTAACTCCCTTTTGAAGATTCACAAGACCAATGGACAACCGGGATTACGTTTGGCCAACCTGCCATGCTTTAATGTGATTGACATTTTGGTTTAGGATATCACACAAACACATTCTAGACTAGTGAGAGCTCCTGAAACACTCAGTAACTTAGTTACTAATAAGGTAAGTCTATCATGCCTCCTCCCCACAAAAAATCCCCAAAATAGAAAGAAGCACGGCTATAATATTATAATAAAGTTATTATCAGCTATTAGTGATAACTATTGGTCTGAAGTGGTGTAAGATTTCCTGCCTAAGCAGGAGGTTGGACTAGAAGACCTCCAAGGTCCCTTCCAACTCTATTATTCTATTCCTATTCCTATTCCCATTCTATTCTATTCCCATTATATTCCCATTCCCATTCTATTCTATTCCCATTCTATTCTAACCCTATTCCCATTCCATTCTATTCCATTCTATAATAATCCTGGAAAATCCTAAAATCCTGGCCAAGTTTGCTTAATAAAATTGGCAAAAACATGGCTGCCCAAGAGGTTGCTGTACAAACACAGCCTATTTACTTAGGGTAGTAGTTATGGATACACTGAGGGAATTAGTTTAGCTAAATGTAAGCCATAAACCAGGATGTTATTCTGACCCAACCATTGCCACAGACAGTAGTTTACTCAAGAAACGTTGACTAATGTTTTCTTCTAACAAGATACACTGAAGAAGGAAGGTCACTCATAAACTGTGAGGAAATCTCAGACACTTACAAAAATATTATTGCTCTAATTACACCCATGTTTCCCATCAAACGTTATCACTGATACAATCTTTAAGTACAGTATACAGATGTTGTAAGCCTACCTTTGCTCAGCTGAGTACCTGACACACAGTATAACCGCACTAATCCTCTCTTTCAGTGTATTATGTACCTAATCTCTTGCAGTTTGGTAATTTGTGAATTCATTTTAGGCCTCACTCTGAAACAACTTAGCAATAGCAACTTATCAATAGACTAGGTTTCATCTACCACAGGGTTTTCCCAGCCTTGACAATTTTAAGTGGTGGGGACTTCAACTCCCAAAGCTTCTCCCTCCACCCTCTAGTCACGCATGGAAGTTGAAGTCCACATGTCTTCAAACCCTCTTCTGTTTTGTTTTGAGCTCTAAGAAAATCCATCTCTGAATCACAACATTATTGGACTAAGCAATTATCTCTTTTTTTAAAAAATTTTTTTTAATTTCTCACATATGCATTCACAAATATACAATCTCAAAACTATTATTAATAATGTGTGGTATCTTTTATAATAATTTTTATCCCCCTGCAATTAACAATATGATGGAGATTTCTTTTTTACCACTATATACACTCATCTTATTTTACAAGAACCTTACCACTTCCTTCCCTCCCTTCTCTCCTTTCTTCTTTCCTTCTCTCTTTTCCCTTCTCTACTTCCCCTTCCTCTCCCCTACTCCTCCCTTCTTCTTCCCCTTCCTATCCTCTCTCCTACTCTTACTTCCCCTCCATTTCTTCCTCTCCTTTTCCCTTTCTTCTTTCCCTCTCCTTTCTCTTTTCTTAGCCTTTGGACTGAGTAATTATCAAAGGGATGTCGTGGCTCAGTGCATAAGATGCTGAGTTTGTTTATCAGAAAGGTCGGCAGTTCTGCGGTTCAAATCCCTAGCACCGCATAACGGAGTGAGCTCCCGTGACTTGTCCCAGCTTCTGCCAACCTAGCAGTTCGAAAGCAGGTAAAAAATGCAAGTAGAAAAATAGGAAACCTCTTTGGTGGGAAGGGAACAGCGTTCCGTGCGCCTTCGGCATTGAGTCATGCCAGCCACATGACCACGGAGACGTCTTCGGACAGCACTGGCTCTTCAGCTTTGAAACGGAGATGAGCACCACCCCCTGGAGTCTGGAACGACTAGCACATATGTGCAAGGGGAATCTTTACCTTTACCTTGATCATTGCAAACCATGATTGCTGAGACACTATACCTATACCAGCCGTAACATGATGTGATGGATGAGGCTAACAAAAAACTCAACAAGATACAGTTAATTAGAGATTAGACCACTATATCATAGCTAGCAAGTTGGGTTGATGTAGATTCTGTGTCACGTGAAATTGATCTTATTTTTGGGGACGCATTATTATTCTTGAGGTGCAGGAGGCGGCGAGCGTGGTCACCTCATGGCTGCCGTTGCATTGCAATATTTTTGGGGAGGGCTTATTTCAGCGCATGCGCTCAAAAGCCCAATTGGGCTTATTATCCAGGGAGGTCTTATTTTGAGGGAAACAGGATATTTATTGAGCTGGTTCCAGGACCATCCACCAGGATGGTCCTGATAGTTAAACATGAAAACAATTTCTTGTTTTACACCTGGAAGATGGAAACTAAACAAGGAAGTTTTGGCCTGCAGGGAAAAAAACAACAACAATCAGAATTCTTCCAGAGAGAAAAAAAGGCAGGGACCACTCTTGGCATACTCTTCTGGAATTTCATAAGTAATCAGGCAGGAGTATCTTAAGATGGGTGTATCTCCTGGCCCTTCCTAAACAAAAACAAATCAAGCTGTTGGCTTTTAGGACCATCTTTAGCTTATTTCCTATCATCTTTGCTTCCTGCTTCCCATCGCAGGAATTTGAAGTCACCCTGGGATTTCTTGATTTTATATATTTTGGTTTCTTGCCACACAATTATTATTATTATTATTATTGTGTTTTTTTTTAATTTCCCAGAGATGGTCTGTTGCTTTGGCTGGATTGAAACCAAGTTCTAGATGAGCGAGTCCAGAGTTATTTCACGAGAAGAGTCCTCCACTCCCCTGATCGCAACAGAATCCCTTATGCCACCAGACTTGAAATTTGCAGCTTAGACAACTTAGAACTTCACCGTCTTCAATCCGAACTAAGCGTAGTACATAAAATTGTCTGCTACAATGTCCTACCTGTCAATGACTACTTCAGCTTCAACCACAACAACACATGAGCACACAATATATACAAACTTATGGCAAACTGCTCCAAATTTGATTGCAGAAAATATGACTTCAGTAACAGAGTGGTCAACGCCTGGAATGCTCTACCTGACTCTGTGGTTTCTTCCCCAAACCTCCAAAATTTTAACCTCAAACTGTCTATTGTTCACCTCACCCCATTCCTAAGAGGTCTGTAAGGGGTGTGCATAAGCACACCAGCATTCCTACCGCTCCTGTCCTAATCTTCCCTTTTATTCGCATCCATTTCACGTATTCATAATCATGTTTATACTTATGTATGTTCTCTCATGCATGCTTGATGAAATAAATGAAAAGTAAATAAAATAGATGCCTCTCTTAGTCCTTCCTCATTTGCTTTTTTGTTTTTTATGCCTCCCATGTATGTTTCTAGGAGTAGCCTTTTTGCATTTTTATTCAACCAGGATTTGAAAACTCTTTACAATGCAAACTCCGCCTTAGCCTGAAAGGCAGGAATAGACACATTTAATAAAGGTTAATCTCTTCATCGAATCGATCCGCTGGAAAGCAACTCCTAGAAACCAGTGCGCTGAAAACATTGATACTGACATAATATTTCCAAGTGTTTAAATAACATGTTCTATCACCATGATGCCAAACCTATGGCGTGTGTGCAGGTGGCACACAGAGCACTGCCTGGGGGCACATGTGCCGTCGCCCCAGCTCATCTCCATTGCATGCGTGCGTGCCTCCCGCTGGCCAGCTGGACTTCGGGTCACTGCCACATAGGTACGGGCTGTGGGGTGCAGGCAGGGTGCAGGGGTCACATGGAGGGTGCGGCACATGGGGGAATTCATGTGCAGTGGCTGGGCACATGCGGGGCCCACACACATGCGCAAGGCGTGCAGCGCAAGCATGTGGGCTGCATGTCCATTGCATTTTGGGGGTTCGGGCACATGTGCACTTTGGGCTAGGTCCAGAAAAGGTTAGCCATCAATGACATAGACTATCAGAGTGGGAAGGGACCTTGGAGGTCTTCTAGTCCAACCCCCTGCCTAGGCAGGAAACCTTACACCACTTCAGACAAATGTTTATTTAATCTGTTCTTAAAAACGTCCAGTGTTGGAGCATTCACAGCTTCTGGAGGCAAGTCGTTCCACTGGTTAATTGTTCTCACTGTCAGGACATTTCTCCTTATTTCTAGGTTGCTTCTCTCCTTGATTTTAGTTTGCATCCATTGTTTCTTGTCTTGCATTTTGGTACGCCTTGGAAAATAAGTGGACCCCCTCCTCTTCTTTGTGGCAACTCTCAAATACTGGAAGACTCCTATCATGTCTCCCTTAGTCCTTCTTTTCACTGGAGAAGCCATCAGAGTTAAATGCCTTGTACCAGGAGAAAGTTCACGTCAGGAAAAAGAAGGAGTGTTGGGTTGTGTAGTACAACGGTTGATGCATTGTTACACCCCGATGGTATCATCGACACATTGTCTCCTCGGGAACCGCCCACATTTTCTGAATTCCTGCTTAGCCAATTAGCTGCCTTCTTTTGGAGAGGGAGGGTTGTATTCCCGGAAGTGATTATCTCGACTCCGTGGCCCGTGCTATTTTGGTGCATGTTGGAATGGCAGAAGCGATGGAGGAAATGGCCCTTGTGCTTTAGAGAACAAAGGTTTTCTCACCCATGTCAGTGTATTAAAGTTCAGGCTTTCTGGAACTCAAGACAATAAATGTAAAAATAGCTCTCCAATATCGTGCGAGTCTAAGGAAATGGCTTTAGCTGTGGTGCCTAAAAGGGCAGACACCAAGAGCTTGAGGAATGGTCTTCCATGTCAATGTATCAGAATAGAGCTGGAAGGGACCTTGGAGGTCTTCTAGTCCAACCCCCTGCTCAAGAAGGAGCCCCTATGTCATTCCAGACTCTCCAGTCTCTTCTTAAAAGCCCCCAGTGATGAAAAACTCCAGTGAGCCAGCCATATTCAGATCTGTACATCGGGGAAACAAAACAACCACTTCACAGATGCATGGCACAACATAGGAGAACAAACCCATCAGGACTAGGTTCAGCAGTCCATCTGCATTCAAAGACAAAGTCCACTCTTTGGAAGACAGCAAAGTCCACGTTTTGGACAGAGACGTTTTAAGGAGGGGTCAAAGAGGCTATCAATGTCAAAATTGAACATCCCTCTCTCAACAGATGGAGTGGGATATGACCTCGTCTATCTCTACAATATAGTCCTTTCGGCAGTTCCAAGAAGGTCCCACACCCATTTGCGCCACTCAGGTGACCCTGAGGACATGGATAAACATCCAGGTAACAGATTAACAGAGTTGGAAGGGGCCTTGCAGGTCATCTAGTCCAACCGCCTGCCCAAGCAGGAGACACCCTACATCTGCCTCTACCTAGGATCGAACTCACAACCTCCTGATTGTGAGGCAAGATCTCCACCTTTAGGCCACCGCAGCTGACCATTACGACTCGCCAAAAGGATGCAAATGAACAGTTGTCTGCAAGGAATATAAATCCTTCCGTTCCCCACCATCCAGTCGGATCTGAAGAAGCTTCTTGGATGAGAAGCGAAACATCTTCAAAGAAAAACCAGAAAGCCCAGTTGCCTCTTGAAAAAAGCACCTTTGGGACTCCAGTAATGAAGCAGCTACAACTTCTGATGGCAAGCTGTTCCACTGGTTAATTGTCTTCACTGTTAAGAGGACAATTAACCAGTGGTAAACTATTCTTGAGTCTTCTTCATAAGGTAGCCATAGTATGCAAGTATGATATTAGTAATTTGGCAGAGGGCAGGACAGGATAGCGGGTTACATCTTAAAACCTGAGAACTACAAAGATTCTCCTTGGACTTGTTTATCTTTCACAGCTTTTCTAGTTTAATTAAAAGAAGGACTAGGGTGGCATGATAGTCTTGTTTCAATCTCCAAGGAGGTGCCATGAAAAAGAGGGAGTCAAACTATTCTCCAAAGCACCTGAGTGTAGGACAAGGAGCAACAGATGGAAGCTAACCAAGGAGAGAAGCAACCTAGAACTAAGGAGGAGATTTCTGACAGTGAGAACAATTAATCCATGGAAAGACTTGCCTCCAGAAGTTGTGAATGCTCCAACATTAGAGGCTTCCAAGAAGAGACTAGACAGCCATTAGTATAGAGTCTACAGTTGGATTAGAAGTTCTCCAAAGTCCCTTTCAACTCTGTTATTCTATCATGCTGCTAGGGACAATATCTTAGTCTTAACTCAGGAGAGGGTCTTATCAAATTGCATCCTTGTTGGTTTTGGTGGCCGCAGCGCCTCGGATAGAAGGTCTGAGGGCTTACAGAGCATAAAACATAGAACATGGTACAACAGAAACATGGGTAAAAAGTGGATACAAGGGACAGATTAAATGAAGAGGATAATGTAAGGCATACAATGTCATATTTCAGAGTCACCCCTACTGTTTACTTCCTCTATAAACAAACTGCATTAATTTAGGATTATAACAGAATAACAAAGTTGGAAGGGACCTTAGAGGTCTTTACTCCAACCCTCTGCTTAGGCAGAAAATGCTACACCACTTCAGACAAATGTTTATCCAACATCTTCTTAAAAACCTCCAGTGTTGGAGCATTCACAACTTCTGGCGGCAAGTTGTTCCACTTGTTAACTGTTCTCCACTGTCAGGAAATTTCTCCTTAGTTCTAAGTTGCTTCTCTCCTTGATTAGTTTCCACCCATTGCTTCTTGTTCTACCCTCAGGAGCTTTGGAGAATAGTTTGACTCCTTCTTCTTTGGGGCAACCCCTGAGATATTGGAAGACTGCTATCCTGTCTCCCCTAGTCCTTCTTTTCATTAAACTAGACACACCCAGTTCCTGCAACTGTTCTTCATACATTTTAGCCTCCAGTCCCCTAATCATCTTTGTTGCTCTTGTCTGCACTCTTCCCAGAGTCTCCACATCTTTTTTTTTAACATTGTGGCAACCAAAACTGTTTGAAGTATTGCAAGTGTGGTTTTACTAGGGCATTATAAAATGCTATTAAGACTTCTCGTGATCTTGATTTTGTCCCTCAATTAATACAGCCTAGGATTGCACTGGCTTTTTTGGCAGCTTCTGGCTTATATCCAGTCTTCAGCAAAAGCCTGCATTGAAATTGAGCATTCGTGTGTGTTCTGGAGATATTAGAAAAGAAAGAAAACTTTCCTAAGTAAGAAGCAGAGTTCGAATTCAGAAGCAAATTAGGTTGGCTTGCTTAATTACACCTCTATGTTCATACACTTTTGCAGCAAACAACCTTATGCAAAGCACAGAAAGGAAATCAGAAAGCAAAATAAATCGATTGAAAATAAAGGCATCACATAAGAAAAGAAACATACTTCAATCTAGTTTGGTTATTTGTTTGTTTGTTTGTATGGTTCTCCATCTCAACTTTACAACTCAGGGCAGCTAACAATAATTACAAACTACATGTAAAACAACATCAAAGCTACTCACCTATTGCTTCCTAGCTCTTTGTTCTTGCAAGCTAATCTTGTTCTCACTACATCTGTACGCTAATTATATATTTGAGCGTTCTTTCAAATTCTCACCTGCCACTTTTTGAGGAGCCTGTCAATCATCTAACCACACCTTTCTTAGTCTTTCTTTTCCTTGTAATATGTGTCATATCTGCTGCACACGGCCGGCTCCTATTTAAATGGTTGTCCACTAGGACTCCAAGATCCCTCCTCACAGTTACTACTGTTGAGCAAGGTACCACCTATACTGTACCTGTGCATTCCGTTTTTCCTGCCTAAATGTAGAACCTTACTTTTTCCACACTTGAATTTCATTTTGTTAGATAGCGCCCAATTTTCATTTATGATTTTCTATTTCTAAGAATACATGTATCTATCAATACAGGCTCAGGGTTAAAATTATTTTTTTAAAATTCTTTTTAAATATTCCTTAGGTGTTGTTTTGCAGTTCATTAGGAACGGACAGTGGGTTACACCCATTTCTCGTGTTTTCCTGTGATAATAGCAGCATGTTTTCTGTTTGATAATATACACAGTTATATCCTGCGTCCCTCAACCTTGCAACCTTACATTTTAATAACATCCTTTTTCTTTCCTCGCTATTTATAAATTAGTCAGCAGTTAGGAAGCCTTAATATGTTTGACAATATAAACTTCCAAAATCCAATTCCCTCCCCTCCTCTTCCACCTCTGATAATAATAATAATGATGATGGTGAGAGTTATTTGTTGGCACCCAGAATCCATCAATATATTTTAAATGATAAGATGTATTCACTCAGGATTATAAGGGTTTTATAGCATAGTTTATTTTTCAACATAGATTATTTCAAATCCAAAAAATCATGTTGGACTTAGTAGAGTAGAGTAGAGTAGAGTAGAGTAGAGTAGAGTAGAGTAGGAGAGGGGAGGGGAGGGGAGGGGAGAGAAGAAGAGAGGCATTAGAACATAGTAGAAGAATGGAATGGAATGGAATGGAAGGGAAGAGAAGAGAAGAGAACTGAACAGAGGAATGGAATGGAACAGAATGGAAGGGAAGAGAGGTCAAGAAGAGAGGAGAGGAGAAGAGAAGAGAAGAGAAGAGAAGAGACAATAGAACAGAATAGTGGAATGGAATGGAACAGAATGGAAGGAAAGCGAGAAGAGGAGAAGAGAAGAGAAGAGAAGAGAAGAGACAATAGAACAGAATAGTGGAATGGAAGGGAAGGAAAGGGAAGGGAAGGGAAGGGAAGGGAAGAGAAGAGAATTCTTTATTGGCCAAGTGTGCTTGGACACACAAGAAATTGGTCTCTGTTGGTCACTTGTAATGTACATTTAAACATTTAAGGTCATCGGTCACACGCCATAGTTACAAAAATTAATCATATGTTAGAAACAACAATGTATAAATCATAAAAAACCAATAGGAGAAGATAGTAGGAAAGAGGAGACATGAGAGGGTGCTGCGGGGAATTAAGCATTTAGCAGAGTGATGGAACAGGAGGAAAAACCCTATCTTTGTGTCTCGTTGTTTTGGTGTGCAACATCCTATAGTGTCATCCTGAGGAAGAAGTAGTTGAAACACTTTATATCCACGATGTGAGGAGTCTGTAAATCTTTTCCCAGCCCTCCTTCTGGCCCATGTAGTACACAGGTCCTCAGTGGCATGCGGGATGGTTGAAATTGTTTTTATCTGCATTCCTAACTATTTGTTGAAGTCAGTGTCTGTCCTTGTTTGATTGCTGTTCCCATTCATAATTCACAAATTAGCTCTTTCACCTACTAAGTCATTAGCGCCATCAATTCGCCTTTCCAATTTAAAGGGGAAATCTCTTAACCATGCCATGGGTGGAGGGAAAGCCATTTCCTTTATCCAGTAATCAATTTCCATGTTCTGGACATATCCTCCAAATGACTACGGATGTCTGCAAATATTAAACTCTGTCTCAAAGTCCAATTAATGCAATTACTTCTTCCTCAAATGTTGCAACATCAGAACATTGCAAAAACATATGGCACCAATGGTAACTCAGTGCCTTGAAGAGGAGTCAAGCAAGGACATAGCAACTTTTCTACTACAACCCTGGGTTGTCTGAATAGTGGCACGGAATCAAAACCACATGAAGTATTAGTACGGCTTGATAAAGCCTTAGTAAGACCACACCTGGAATACTGCATCCTGTTTTGGTCACCATATTGCAAAAAAGATGTGGAGACTTTGGAAAAAAAGTGTTAGAACATAACAATGGGCGATTAGGGAAATATACAGTATAAATATATTAATCTAAACATGTGTATTAATAGTAGAATTATATGGATTGAAGAACTGGAAATAAATATGAATAGAAATACCCTAAATGTATACGTGACTGTGGTTGATACTAAAAGTGTATAAGGAGATATTGAATAATGGAAGAATGAAGGATGGAATTTTGATTTAATTAAGGAAATATGAACAGCAAAAGAGGTGGAAAACATGTATTTGAATATTATAGCGATATGAAAAGGGGGAAAAGTTAAAATAGGGATAGAAAATAGTGGGGAATAATAATAATTATTGTTAAGATATTAATATGTTAAGAAAGGTGATAATAAAAGTCATGTATAAATAATATGAAATAATGGAAATGAAATGTAATATTTAGGAATAATAAGACTGTTTACATGTACTGAAATGTATGTTATCCAGTTACCACAAAGTTCACACATTGATATGTATAAAGATTATAAAAAAATAAACATTTGATTTAATAATAATAATAATTTATTAAATTTCTAGACCGCCCCCTCTCCCAGGAGGGACTCGGGGCGGTGTACAGGAATAAATTTAAAAACATACAAACAATCATATACATAGCTAAAAATCAAATTAAACAACCCCTGTATGAATTTATAAAAATTAAAAACATTAAAAACAGACCCTAAAACCAATCCTAAAAAATTTAGAAATAAAACTGAGGTGGGAAAGATGGAATTAGGCCAAGCCGGCTAGCTGGAATAGGTGGGTTTTAAGTTTCTGACGGAAGGAGCGGAGATCCGTAGTCATTCTAATGTCGGGGGGAAGGTCATTCCAGAGGGTCGGGCCCATCACAGAGAAGGCCCTTCCCCTAGGCGTCGCCCGCTGGCACAGCCTAGTGGACGGCACCTGGAGGAGTCCCTCTCTGTGTGAGCGAATCGGCCAAAGGGATGTATGGGGCAGGGTACGATCCCGCAAATAACTAGGTCCTGTGCCATGGAGCGCCTTAAAAATGATGGTCAACACCTTGAAACGCACCCGAAAAGCCACAGGCAGCCAGTGTAGCCCGCACAGGAGAGGTGTTACGTGGGAGTAGTCAAAGACTCCCGAGACTGCCCGCGCGGCCGCATTCTGAACCAGCTGCAGCCTTCGGGTGCATCTCAAGGGGAGCCCCATGTAGAGAGTGTTACAGTAGTCTAGCCGGGATGTCACAAGCGCATGAGTGACTGTGCGAAGGGTGCTCCGGTCCAATAGGGGACGCAATTGGCGCACCAGGCGAACCTGGTGGAACGCCCCCCTGGCCACAGCTGTCACATGGTCATCCATGGACAGCTGGGTATCCAGAAGGATGCCCAAATTGCATACCCGATCCACGGGGGCCAGACGTTCGCCCCCAATGGCCAGTGATGGAGTAAGCTGGTTGAACCGGGGCGCCGGTAGCCACAGCCACTCAGTCTTGGACGGGTTGAGCTTGAATCTGTTACTTCCCATCCAGATCCGTACGGCTTCCAGACACCGGGACATCATTTCGATAGCATCGTTGGGGTGGTTTGGGGTAGAGATGTACAGCTAGGTATCATCCGCGTACAGATGGTAATCTACCCCAAACCCACAAATGATCTCGGCCAGCGGCTTCATATATGTATTGAACAGGAGAGGCGAGAGGACCGACCCTTGTGGCACCCCACAAGAGAGCGGCCTCGAGGTCGACCTCTGCCCCCCTGCCAATACAAATTGCACTCGGCCAGAGAGGTAGGAGGAGAACCACCGCAAAATGGTGCCCCTCACCCCCAACCCCTCCAATCGATGCAATAGGATACCATGGTCGATGGCATCGAAAGCCGCCGAGAGGTCTAATAGGACCAGGATGGAGGAACAACCCCCATCTCTGGCCCTCCAGAGATCATCCACCAATGCGACCAATGCTGTCTCCGTGCTGTGGCCAGGCTGGAAACCGGACTGGCGCGGGTCCAGATAATCATTTTCCTCCAAGTGGCGCGGAAACTGTTGTGCCACCACACTCTCTACAACCTTCGCCAGAAAGCAAAGGTTGGAGATGGGACGGTAGTTGGCTAACAGAGCTGGGTCCAGGGAAGGCTTCTTGAGGAGGGGCCTCACCACCGCTTCTTTCAGGGCGGCCGGCAGAAACCCCTCACTCAAGGAAGCGTTGACTAACTCCTGGAGCCAGCCTCGTGTGACCTCCCAGGATGCCAGTACAAGCCAGGAGGGACACGGGTCCAATAAACATGTGGTGGCTCGCAGTCGCCTATGAAACCTGTCCATATCTTCGGAAGTAACAGAGTCAAACTCCTCCCAGAATGGGACCTCAGGACCCGCCTCCGACGTCTCTTCCAGACCACTAGTAGGGACCAACTGGCTTCAAATCTGAGCGATTTTGTCCTGCAGATACTCCCCAAATTCCTCTGCTCTGCCCTGCAGAGGAGCTTCCCGCCGCCTCTGTTGGAGGAGGGAGCGGGTCACCCCAAACAGGGCAGCAGGGCGGTTATCTGCGGACGCAATAAGAGTGGCACAATACTGACGCTTGGCCACTCTTAACGCTACAAGGTAAGTCCGTAAATGGGCTCTCACCAGAGTTCGGTCAGATTCACGGGTCCAATAAACATGTGGTGGCTCACAGTTGCCTACGCAACCTGTCCATATCTTCGGAAGTAACAGAGTCAAACTCTGTTTAAAAAAAAGAAAGAACAAAGTGTAGAGAAGAGCAACTAAGAGGATTAAAGCCTTAGTGACTAAAACATAGGAAGAACGGTTGCAGAAATTGGGTATGGCCATTCTAGAGAAAAGAAGGACTAGGGGTGACATGATAGCTGTGTTCCAATATCTCAGGGGCTGCCACAAAGAAGAGGCAGTCAAGCTATTCTCCAAAGCACCTGAAGGCAGGACAAGAAGCAATGGATGCAAACTAAAATCAAGGAGAGAAGCAACCTAGAATGAAGGAGAAATTTCCTGACAGTGAGAACAATTAATCAGTGGAACAACTTGCCTCCAGAAGTTGTGAATGCTCCAACACTGGAAAGTTTTAAAGATGTTGAATAACCATTTGGCTGGACTGCTATAGGCTCTCCTGCTTGAGCACGGAGTTGGGTTAGAAGACTTCCAAGGTCCCTTTCAGCTCTATTCCGAATTTGAAATTTGAATTTGGTTATGACTAACTTGTTTCAATGGATTTTAAAAAATGAAAGAAAGATTTCTCTGTTAAACAGCTAGTAGTGCAGTATCTTAGAGCTAAGAATCCTTCTTTGTGAATGGAGTTTTGCTATGCATGGCGCAGATATCTTGTAGTAGTCTGTGTAGAGCTGAAAAAGATAAAACGGCCCTTCCCTCATTGTTTGGCCTTTCCAAATGTTATCTGTCTGAGGAGGAGGAATTTGTGTTCTTATATAAGTAGAAGTAAAACAATCCATCTGAGAGGCACCTGTTGATTAGAGAACAATGCAATAATGATTTGTTTAGACTGGTATACAGTTCATTCTGTTCTCATTTTAATCTTCCTTTGCATTTCATCCAGTTTGTACTTTTCTATCAATGCCCAAAGCGAAACTTGCTTGGCATTTTTGTCCTGCCACGTACCTTGGGACGTACACACTTAATGAAATAAAGACTGTCCCAGCTATTTTAGGTATTTGCGTACTTAAATACCTATTTATCACCTTATGATTAAAAATATTCAGGAAGGCTGCAAAAGAAAAGTGGATTTAATTAGGGAAGATGTGCAAAGCCTATGAGGTACAAGGGTGTGCAAAATTTGACTTTATTAAGCAAAATGGGATATAGCAATAGCACTTAGACTTATATACCGCTTCATAGTACTTTATATCCATCTCTAAGCAGTTTGCAGTGTCAGCCTCTTGACTCCAAAAATTTGGGTCCTCATTTGACCCACCTCGGAAGGATGGAAGGATGAGTCAACTTTGAGTCGGTCAGGATCAAACTGCTGGCAGTTGGCAGAATTAGCCTGCAGTACTAAATTTTTACCATTGAGAAGAAGAGGAAGGAAGGAAGGAAGGAAGGAAGGAAGGAAGGAAGGAAGGAAGGAAGGAAGGAAGGAAGGAAGGAATAACAATAGCACTTAGACTAATATACACAATTCTTTATAGCCCTCTCTAAGCAGTTTACAAAGAATTGTGCATATTGCCTCCAACAATCTAGGTCCTTTGGGAGTAAGAGCAATAAAAACAGAGGTGGGGGGAAGAATCGGCATTCAGAAATGGAGAGGGAGAAAAGGCCACATCCTGAAGAGGAAATACTTTGGGCACCTAATGAGAAGGAAGAAGGACTCACTGGAGTAGAGCCTCATGCCAGGAACGATAGAGGACAAAAGAAGAAGGGAATGACAGAGAAGGGGGTGGCTGGAAGGAGTCACCGAAGCAGTTGGTGTGAGCTTAAATGGACTCCAGGGGATGGTAGAGGACAGGAAGGCATGGAGGAATGTTGTCCATAGGGTCACAATGGGTCGGACAAGACTTTGCAACTAACAAGAACAAAATATGAATCTCTAAAGAGATGCTATTCTAAAGAACAGCCTTTAGTCTAGATAGAAAGGCAAGGGTGGTATGATATCTACAGTGATAAATATCCCGCTTCTTCATATCATCTGAAGTGACAGGCACAAGCAGACCATAATTTATGTTCTCTTTCAGCTAACATCTCCCAGCATCTACCGCTTAAAGTGAGTACCTTGTTCTTCTTAACAGTATGCCCAACCCAATCCCTAACTTTGTTCTGTCATTTGCTACTATTTCCACAATCTGACAGCAATATTGTGTGTGTGTGTGTAGAACAATGAATAGTTTCTGTTGTGGCACCTGCCCTGTGGAACATCAACACACACACACACACACACACACACCGCCCAAGGTGAGATGGTCTCCATCTATGCCAACCTTCCAGAAGTCCCTTAAAACCTAATAGGGTCCCTTAAAACCTAATAGTGTCAACAACTCCCTAAGGTGAGATGGTCTCCATCTATGCCAACCTTCCAGAAGTCCCTTAAAACCTAATAGTGTCAACCTGAAGGTCACAAGGGAACGGTGATCTGATGAGATGATGCCCCAAAGATGCTTTTTTCAAGTGGCAACTTGACTTGCTTTTCCTTGAAGATATTTTGCTTCTCATCCAAGAAGCTTCTTTGGCTCTGGTGGTGCCATTGTTTATAATCTGATCCTCTCCTCTTAGCCTTTTATCATAATAACATCAGTTCTTGGACTTCCTGAATGCTTTCCGTTTTTAAATTTTTTTCTTTTTAATGGTTTCTTTGCACGCCACTCAAAATCACAACACATGAAGTGGGAGGCCATAACAATATGATAAATACAGATTTAACTATCCAGACACCAATGCTCTCAAATTCTCCCTGTTTACTTTCTCAGGTGATCTTGACAGAGTAATACCTACAGTTGTGGGATTCATTTTTTTTTTACTACCGGTTCTGTGGGCATGGCTTGGTGGGCATGGCAGAGGAAGGATACTGCAAAATCCCCTCCCAATCAGCTGGGACTCAGGAAGCAGAGAATAGGTGGGGGCGTGGCCACCCAGAGGTGGTATTTACTGGTTCTCTGAACTACTCAAAATTCCCACTACAGGTTCTCCAGAACTGGTCAGAACCTGCTGAATGCCACCTCTGAATACCTACCTAGGCGAGGCTGCTGAAAATTTGAATTAGGCAAATCAACTAATGGAAGCCAACTTTACAGAAGCATCGGGAGGATGGAAATAACTGGGGGAAATCATGAGATGGGATGCAGCTTCCTCAGCTGAACATCTGGTTCGTGAGATAATCACTCTCTTTCTCTCACTGCAGGTGTCTAATGGATGCTCTTTGTTCCTATTCAAAAACCATTTCCTGCAGAATTTGGAGGGGCGTATATCTAAGAAATGTGACTAAAAGTGTACAGCAACTTGGGGCAAAAAATAGATCATCAATCTTTCAGGTTGGTGGCATGAGGTCTACACATGGCATCTGGGCAAAAACTGCAGAAAAAAAGGGAGAATTATCTCACCGTTGGAAAGATCAATGGTGTCAAGATTCTTCTGCGTTACTTCTGAGTTTGCAACCTCTTGTAGACCCATCTTCTTGTTTACTAGAAGCTAAGATGCATTTAAAGTTTCTCTTGACACTCAGCTATGAAGCTATCGACATGAGTCTCAGGAGAAACTTTAAATGCATCTTGAAGGCCTAAGTGACAACTTGGTAATATAACATATATTTGCAGAGGGGGCTAAAAAGTATTAGAAAAGGATTAAAAATTGGCTAGAGTCAATTTCTCGGGTGGAATGTTTTTTTGGGGGGTGGGGTGGAGGTTGGACAGGAGTAATAGCTTTCCTGTTTTTCCAGCTCCGGTGGGGCACAAGCCCATGTTCGTTTTTGTTTTCCTCCTGACTTAGAACACAATGCCATAATCAACTATACCAGTGAGAGGAAATGTTTGCGGTATAATGAGTTTTTCCAGCTTCTTTAAAGAAAGAAAAAATTAGGATTTTCCTGGCTTGTACTTCAGCTTTTGGCCTGGGAAACTTGAACAAGTAAGAGGAGCAAAGTCATATTTGGCAAGCACTCTTGAGAATGTCACACTGTCCCTGCTGGCTCTGGGGACAGAGCATTATCCAGGAGGCTGACATAATTTCCCCAGGAATAAATAGCGTCTATAACGAAAGGTACAGACATTGGTACATTGTCCGACACGCATTACCCAGGAGACATTTTGCCAACACAGTGACAAATGGTTGAGAGAACTGGATCTCAGATCTTCAGAGGATGAGGCCAGGGGACTGACATGATAATTTGGGGTGTCTGTAGAAGAGGATATTGGTAGCTCAGAGTTGAATTATGGCGTCCTGGGTGCCAGAGGTGGTATTCAGCCAGTTTAGACTAGTTCGCCAGAACTGGTAGTGGAAATTACCCACTACCCATCCCCCCCCCAGTTCTATGCTGTCCTACTTAGGCACATTTTCAAGCCAAAAGATATGCATGAATGGCCGAGTGCATGCTTGCATGGCTCAAACCGGTAGGGAAAGTAAGAAATGGAGGTAGTGACAGATTTCATTATCCTGGGCTCCAAGATCACCGCAGATGGGGGCTGCAGCCAAGAAATTAAACAATGCTTGCTCCTGGGGAGGAAAGCGATGGAAAACCTAGACAGCATCTGAAAAAGCAGAGACATCACTGCCAACAAAAGTGTGTTTAATCAAGGCTCTGGTTTTCCCAGTTGCAATGGATGGCTGTGAAGCAGTGGTGGTTGCAGGCGGTATGCCCCAGTATGGGCATCTGCCTGGAGCACTGGATACCATTCTGGTACGGTGCTCCGGAGAGCCCACTCGCCCACCCGAGCTCCTTACCATGCTTTAAAGCTTTCGGTGCTTCCGTGCACATGAATGGCACATACAGTGCCTGTGCGATGCTCCACCAAGCAGCTGGAGTGTTGCGGAAGTTTGCTAAAGCGTTGTTTGCAGCTACAACGCATACGCGCGCCACCATGTGGGCGACTCCAGGCCCTTTCCAACCGTACCGTTTGGAACGGGATCCAGAACCCACCACTGCTGTGAAGGTTGGACCATAAGGAAGGCTGAGCGCCAAAGAATGGAGGCCTTTGAACTCTGGTGCTGGAGGAGACTCCTGCATTGAGTCCCTTGGACTGCAAGGCCATCCAACCGGTCAGTGCTAGAGGAGATCCACCCTGGCTGCTCTTTAGAAGGCCAGATCCTGAAGAGGAAACTCAAAGACTTTGGCCACGTAATGAGAAGGAAGGACTCTCTGGAGAAGAGCCTCATGCTGGGAACGATGGAGGGCAAAAGAAGAAGAAGGGGACGACAGAGAAGGAGGTGGCTGGATGGAGTCACCGAAGCAGTCGGACTGAGCTTAAATGAACTCTAGAGGATGGTAGAGGACAGGAAGGCCTGGAGGAACATGGTCCATGGGGTTTCAAAGGGTTGGAAAAGACTTTGCAACTAATAAACAACAACAACAAGGGAAAGTAAGTGAATACCACCTCTGCTTGGCTCTCTCTGAGCTTGGTTGTTTTCTTGCAAACGTTTCACCACCCAGGTAGGTTACTTCATCAGTGCAGGACTGAAATTACCTAGTTGGGGATGAAACATTTTCAAGAAAGCAACCGAGCTCAGAGATCACCAAGGGACCCATATTTGGGGGGGGGGGATTAGGGATGAATAGAATAGAATAGAATAACAGAATTGGAAGGGACCTTGGAGGTCTTCTAGCCTAACCCCCTGCCTAGAGAGGAATCCCTATACCATGCCTTCTTTGCCTTCTACTTCTTGCAGAGATCATCTTTGAGAGGCTTGCCTTCAGACGTTGTGGGTGCTCCATCATCTGAGGCTTTTAAGAAGAGACAAGGCAGCCATTTGTCCGGAGTGATGTAGAGTCTCCTGCTTGAGTAGTGGGTTGGACTAGAAGACCTCCAAGGCCCCTTCCAACTCTGCTTTTCTCTTATCTTGGTTTCCAGAAGAATAGAGACTTATCTGGCATTCTAAGGTCATTCCGTGAACCTCCCTTAGCATGTTTTCCATCATGGTACCTTTCGGGAGGAAATTGTGGTCTTCTAATTACAAGGAACTGCACTTTGTATTTTTAGGAGTTTCATTCCATTTATCTCACTCATTTTCTTTCCTTCCTTGATAATCCGAGGATGCACACATAATGGGCTGAAGAATTCAGCATTTTATCTTTTATCCAACCCTGTCGGAAATCACCCTGACCATTGAGTTACAGTTACAATAATAGCAACTGCCTTCTTTTCACTCATCCTGTTTTCACCTTTAGCTTCCGTGACCTTTGCTTTTTAGGCCAAGTCTTCTCCCTCCCTCATTTCTCTTACTGTAAAAAATGTGGCTTTATTCCCCTTTGTGCTACTTCTGATGAAACGTTGCTTGTCTTGTGAGCAGAAGACTCTGGAATATGGAACAAAGGCCATCACATCATTTCTAAATTCCATTTTAGTACAACCTCAAGCCAAGTAACGCAAATGTCACTCCTGAACTCTTGAATCTTCTCTCTCTGTCTATCCGTCTCTCTGTCTCTCTCTCTCTCTCTGTCTTTCTCTCTCTCTCTGTCTGTCTCTTTCTCTGTCTCTCTATCTCTCTGTGTGTGTCTCTGTTTCTCTGTCTCTCTCTGTAGGTGTGTGTGTCTCTGTCTCTCTGTCTGTCTCTGTCTCTCTGTCTGTCTCTGTCTCTGTGTGTGTGTGTGTGTGTGTGTCTGTCCCTCTCTGTCTCTCTGTCTGTCTCTCTGTCCATCTCTCTCTCTGTCTCTCTCTGTCTCTGTCTCGCTCTCGCTCTCTGTCTCTCTGTCCGTCTCTCTCAGTCTCTCTGTCTCTCTCTGTGCCTCTCTCTCTGTGTCTCTCTGTCTCTCTCTCGGTGTGTCTCTCTGTCTCTCTTTGTCTCTCTGTCTGTCTCTGTCTCTCTCTTTTTATCTCTCTCTGTGTCTGTCTGTCTGTCTCTCTCTGTTTCTGTCTGTCTGTCTCTCTCTCTTTGTCTCTTTGTCTCTCCTCTCTGTCTCTCCTCTCTGTTTCTCTCTCTCTCTCTGTGTGTGTCTCTCTTTGTCTTTCTCTCTGTCTCTCTCTCTCTAGTTTGACCCAACATACAATATATCTAAATTATCAAAAATCACTTGGGTTGGAGTTTTTAGCATCATGGCCCTCAACCTTAATTCCAGGTTGCTTCTCCCCTTGATTAGTTTCCATCCATTCTTTCTGGCCTGGCCTTCAGGTGCTTTGGAAAATAAGGAGGGGGAAAAGGTTGGTGACTTGCATTTTGCTATTCCCCAGTGGGCTTTTTCTTTTCTTTTACAAAGATGCATATGGGAGCCAGTCTTGATTTTATGCTCCAATTGGAAATGAAGTTACTCAAAGGGAACAGAGTGTTCTCTTTTTTTTTCCCCTCATCCCTTGTAAATAAACTCTTAACTCAGATCCCAGTTGAGGGCTCACACCCAGTTTCTGTTAATGTAATATAAAGTTAAGTAGACTAAGGTCAGGATGCCTTCAGAATTTCCTTCATCTAAAAATAAGATCTCCCTCAGGAAAACTGGTCTCGGGTGCCACAGAGAAAAATCAGATAGATAATCCACACAGTCGTTTACTTGAAAAGTTGATGTTTGTTGGGTTTTTTTCCCTAGTAGGCAACCACAAAGATATGTCATAGACAAATTAGGAAAAGAAAATTAAGAGTTACACATGGAAGGGGAAGATATGGGTTTGTAACCAGTTTGGAACCCACCAATCTGCTGGGCAGTGTTGGGGCCCACCAACGGCCAGCAGAGCTGGCAGCAGATTCGGACCGTGAGGAGGTTGGGGAGGAACATGGGCCAGTCCTGGAGTCTGGGGAAGGCTCTGAGGAGGGCTCTGTGTCGGAGGCAGAGAGAGGCCCAGGGCCGTATGCCAGTTATCAGCTGCCTTCAGAGTCAGACATCGGTGAGGCAGACGAACAGCTGGAGCCTGTTCCTAGTGTGCGCATGCGCAGAGTTGCCAGACGAAGGGAACGGCTAAAGAACAGGGGTCGACTCGGGAGGAAGGCCACAGGTGGACGGCAAATGGCCCCTCCCAGAGGAAACAAAAGAAGAGCGAAAGGGGAGTGGAGTTTGCAGGAGACATTTAGTTCACTTCATTGGTTCGTGACTCTCGGAGACTCCTTGCCAAGTTCTGCAGATATCTGCCTGGCAGCTCTCCAAGCCAGAGAAGGTCTGTGCCTGTAAATCCTCCCTTGAAAGACTTTGCCGGATGTGAATGACCAAAATTCACAGGAAATTAATAAAAGAGGTTTGTTTGTTTGTTTTTTGCCGGGACAAGGAGTTTGCTTCATGCTCTTGGGAAGCATCGGTCAGGACAGCAGGGGAGAATGCTTGAATTTGAATTCTTGACTTAAACCTTTTCCCAGATGGAGATTCTCACGGACCTTCAGTCTGCAGAGAATGAAGAGGTTGACCTTGAAGAAGAGAAGGAAGATCTGTTACTAAGTTAACGGGGGAGATAAATACAGCAGAATTTTTCTGATTCTTGGCCTGGTCTGCATTGTAGGACTGACGAGATCCTTCTGGGCGCTTTCCAGTACAATCATCATTGTGTCGAGACATTCACCTACATTTTGCTTTGCTCTCAGCTCGACATGACCCCCCGGGAGTTGAGACACCGTCGTAAATATGAGTCGGTTGCAAAGCGTGCTGCAATGGCCGTAAGTGTGAAAAACGGTGAGAGGGGCGTGGATGGAACGCACATGCCTGCTAGCCACACGCACGAATAAAGCACATGCACAGAAGGCCAAGTGCATGTACACGCACTCACGTTTGCAAACCGGTAGGGAAAACAAGGGAATACCTCCCCTGCCAATGTGGCTGAATGTTTCCTATAACGAAATGAACAGAAGCGATTGGTGGATGTATTGGACTGTGGGTGTCCTGTAAGGAAAAGAGGGAATTAACTACGCTTGCTTTTCTGCGGGAAACCAAGAGCTGGTTTTGCTTCTTCTGTGCCAATGTGCTTTATTCCGTAAAGTTTTATACTCTTGGTAAACTAATGTCCTGGGAACCCTGCTTTGTTTGTATAACTCGAGGTGGTATCTACACCATACTCTCCCCTTCTATTTCCCTCACAATAATGCTATGATCCAGCCGGCTTTCATGCCCAAGACAGGATTAGAATTTAAAGCCTCCTAGATTCTACTCCAGCCATTTCTCCACTGCCCCAAATGGATCCTCAGATTAGAGTAACAGCTTCAACAATGCAGCAATAATTTTCAGTCAATCAATCAATCAGAATAGAGCTGGAAGGGACCTTGGAGATTGAACTGGATCCAAGTGAAGAAACAAACAAGAGGCAACCTGTGTTTTACTCCATGTTTACTCAGGGTGTAAACCAAATTCTGCTTAATCGCTGGAAGAGGATGTACTGGGTTGATCATCGGAAAGAGTCAGAAAAATTATTTGAAGTATAATATGGCAGAAAGGCAGAATTGTGCAAGGATTACCCTTAATCTACCAAAAATTTAATCTCAGCCTGGGAAATAGTTTAGTTTGCCTTATGTTTCCCTTGGATCCGTTTAAAATTCTTGAATGCTATTCAGGGAAGAATTTCACCATTCTTCTGTCTAACATGGGAAAAAATATAGATGAACAGCTTTCACTTATTGTTTTTTTAATCAGAACGGAATGACATTTTCAAGGAATTCAGAACATTAACAATGGAGGAAGAAAGCCAAAATCCAAAGAAGTTAATAACTTCAAAAGGAGCTTTTAAAAAATGCCCATACCATTTTCTTTCCTTCTTTCCTTCTTTAATTCTTTCCCTCTGTCCTTCTTTCTTTTTTTCTTTCTTTCTTTTCTTTTGGTTTTTGGCAAGAAGACACTTATAGAAAAGCTAAAATGTGTTCCATGTAATAGAAATTGGTTCAGCAGTTTTCAAATTACATTCATTTAAATTCTGAGAAAGAAAGGAAGGAAGGAAGGAAGGAAGGAAGGAAGAAGAAGAAGGAAGGAAGGAAGGAAGGAAGAAAGAAAGAAAGAAAGAAAGAAAGAAAGAAAGAAAGAAAGAAAGAAAGAAAGAAAGAAAGAAAGAAAGAAAGAAGTACCCATGAGTCCATTTTTTAAAAAAATTAGGATATAAAGAAATCCGGAGGGAAAAGAAAATTTTGGTGCACTAAATGTAGAAAAAATTGTGTCATAGGATTATCAACAAAATTAATAACACCCTTTTTAAAATAGATTGGTTCGCACTCTTGGAGGTAAAAAATAACAGAATAACAGAGTTGAAAGGGGCCTTGGAGGTCTTCTAGTCCAACCCCCCGCTCAGGCTGGAAACCCTACACCACTTCAGACAAATGGCTATCTAACATCTTCTTAAAAACCTCCAGTATTGGAGGATTCACAACTTCTGGAGGTAAATTGTTCCAATGATTAACCATTCTAACGGTCAGGAAATTTTTCCTTAGTTCTTGCTTCTCTCCTTGATTAGTTTCCAACCATTGTTTTGTTGTCCTGCCTCCTGGTGCTTTGGAGAATAGCTTGACCTTCTTCGTTGGCAGCTCCGAGACAAATTGGCCAAGATTTCAACATTGCACCAGGCCGCATGAAACTCAAAACGTTGCTCAAGAAAATGCAGCCAGGCCCTGCCGATGCGACAAACTGAAGTGGTGCATACAATGCAAAACGGTGCCCCCTCTTCCTGATAGGACGAGAATAACACAAAGAACAAGAAGTCTCCCCTTTAACCACTGTGCCTACCGAGGTGCAAATTTTATGTGTTATCCAATGAGGTCTTGATAATTTAATCTGGTAAGCCTCTTAAAGCTACCTTAGCGAGCGAGCTTTACACCCCCAGCTTTCCCATATCTGTCCAGGGCCCAGCTCAGATTTCCTTGTTTCACGATCGTGATTTTAGAAAACGAACTGCTTTGCGCTGTGGTTTGGAGCAGCAATCACCCACTGGTAGTCCATGAGAAAATGTTGGTGGTCCTCAGAAAAATTATTTGCATTTGTTTTATATCGCGCTAAATCAGGGGTCCTCAAACTACGGCCCCTTGGCTGGATATGTGCAATGGACGCTTGTGTTGCTGCAGAGAGTCTGCCCGTTTGGGGTCTTTTTGTGGGGGTCGGAGGGGGGCAGAAATTGGGGTCTGCTTCAGCCTCCTTTTGGGGGGCTTTGGGCGAAGGATGGATGGAAGTGCCGCTGGTGGTGAAGAGCTGGAGGGCCTCGTTCCAGTGGGACTGCATCATGGCCTGGAACTGGCTGATCATCTCAGCCCGCTGAGCCTCCAGGCGCCGTTACCTGGCCTTGCCCTCCCGCAGGTCTTCCCTCTGCTTGGAAAGTCTATGCTCCTAGTTCTCAGTGAGGTGCTTCTGCTGAGCCTCCTCCTCGGTCTGATCCAATTTGAACTGAGCTGTTTTGCCAACTTGTTCTCATGGTGGCTGCTTCGCTTCTGCAACTACTTCCTGTTGGGGGCCCTAAGGAGTCCGGGCGGGCAGGCGAGGAGTGGCGAGTAGAGGATGGCAAGGCGCCCCTCGACGTGAGTGACATCCAGTTGGCCATGCCCACCCAGTCACATGACAACCTAGCCACGCCCACCCAGCCAGTCATTAGGCAGATCATATTAGTGGGTCCGCGGGATTTAAAATTATGAATTTTGTGGTCCCTGAGGTCTGAAATGATGGTGACCTCTGGTATGGAGAGAGCCAGCTAGCAGGTTTTGCCCAGGTGGGGGCAATTTCTGAAGCAAGAAAGGGAAACTGCTTCCGAAATCGCGACTTCAAAGATCTTGGGGCAACATACCTCCTGGCTGCTTCCTTCTGTCAGAAGGCAAATTCCGAAGGAACTTCCCTACATCTGTAATCCAGCTGCTGTATTCCTGTCTTTTGGCTTCTGGGCTGGCATTTGTCTGCAACAATAAGCTTGGCAAAGGATCATGTTTAGCAACGCAAGCTGCGGGGGAAAAGCGCAAGGGATAAGAGATGCAATTATCTAGATCTATCGGATCTAAATCCGTAGGACTTCTGCGGTGAGACCTAGAAGGGTGAAACGCGCAGCTGGGCTCGGTTCCTTGGCTCAGATGCCAGGAAAGAGTCTCCCCTGAAGAAGACATGTTGAAACAGGGCTGTCATTTTTTCTCCGCAGCATTGACATGATCGTTTTGCGGGCGTAAACATGACATGAGCCAGGGATGGTTAACCTTTTTGATGCCAGGTGCCCAAAGCACATGCACAAATGCATATGGGCGCGAATGCACACGGGCGTGCCCCAATCCCCCAAATGTAGTGTGAACGCTCCTCACGCATGTGCCCTGCCCCCCACCAGCCCCCAGTTGTGGATTCCAGGTTGGTGCAGGAGGCTTTCTAGGCCCAAAATGGAGCACGGGGGGGGGCCCTCGTGCACCACCCCCGTACCCCATTTTGGCTTCCCCGATCTTCACAGTTTCTCCACCCAGCATGCTCCAGCTTTCTCCTGCATTTCTGCTGCCTGTGTCTTCCCTGATCTCCGCAGGTGTCTCCCCCCCATCCCACCCCCGCACACCCTACCTTTCTCCAGCATTTCTGCCACAGAGAGGCACCTGCAGAGAGGGGAATCTGCGGAGATCGGGGAAGGCACAGGTGGCATAAATGTAAGAGAAAGCTATGGCACACTGGGGGGGGGATTGCTGAAATCGGGGAAGGTTCTGCCCCCCCCGACGCATGCACGGCAGAGAGCTGAATAGCAGCTGGGCGGTAGGAGTCATGTATGCATGCAGAGTGGAGCTGGGCGGGGCCGACGGCTGACGTGCCCACAGAGAGGGCTCTGCATGCCACTTATGGCACGTGTACCCTAGGTTTGCCATCACGGATATAAGTCATGTTAAAATCTTGTGAGTATAAGCTGCTTTTTTATCAATATATAAAAAGTATTTCTAGCAGGATTGCCAGATTCTGTAACAGTTTTATTCCCTTTGCCATCCATTCCTCTGGTAAACTCGCAAGATTCATCCCCCACCCCACCCCAATGGACACACATACATCCGAACCGGACTGTGTTGTCATATAATATATGTGGGTCTATCCAAAATTTTGTATTTGTTTATTTATATTTTTGCCATCTTTATGTACTGCATGTTGGAGGTGGTGACCCTTTGAGAGCTGTATGCAATGAAGTTTCATTTTAATGTATGCCAATTTGTGTACATTCAAAGTGACGTTATTCTGTTTTGTTCTATTCTGTTCTGTTCTGTTCCGTTCCATTCTGTTCTGTTCCATTCTGGAGTTTCCATTCCATATTATTCTGTTCTGTTCTGTTCCACTCCATTCCATTCTCTTCCATAATTTCCATTCCACATTGTTCTGCTCTGTTCTGTTCCATTCCAGAGTTTCCATTCCATATTATTCTGTTCTGTTCCATTCCATTCCGTTCCATAGTTTCTATTCCATATTGTTCTGTTCTGTTGTATTCCATTCTGGAGTTTCCATTCCATATTATTCTGTTCTGTTCCATTCCAGAGTTTCCATTCCATAGTTTCCATTCGATATTGTTCTATTCTGTTGTGTTCTGTTCTGTTCCATTCTGTTCCATTCCATAGTTTCCATTCCATATTGTTCTGTTCTGTTCTGTTCCACTCTGTTTCATTCCATTCCGTTCCATAGTTTCTATTCCATATTGTTCTGTTCTGTTCCGTTCTGTTCCATTCCATTCTGTTCCATTCCATTCCGTTCCATAGTTTCCATTCCATATTGTTCTGTTCTGTTCTGTTCCATTCTGTTCCTTTCTGTTCCATTCCATTCCATAGTTTCCATTCCATATTGTTCTGTTCTGTTCTATTCCAGAGTTTCCATTCCATATTGTTCTGTTCTGTTCTGTTCCATTCTGTTCCATTCCATTCCGGAGTTTCCATTCCATATTGTTCTGTTCTGTTCCATTCTGTTCCATTCCATTCTGTTCCATAGTTTCCATTCCATATTGTTCTGTTCTGTTCTGTTCTGTTCCATTCCGGAGTTTCCATTCCATATTATTCTGTTCTGTTCTGTTCTATTCTGTTCCATTCCGTTCCATAGTTTCCATTTCATATTGTTCTCTTCTGTTCTATTCCATTCTGGAGTTTCCATTCCATATTGTTCTGTTCTGTTCCATTCTGTTCCATTCCATTCTGTTCCATAGTTTCCATTCCATATTGTTCTGTTCTGTTCTGTTCCATTACAGAGTTTCCATTCCATATTATTCTGTTCTGTTCTATTCCATTCTGGAGTTTCCATTCCATATTATTCTGTTCTGTTCTGTTCTATTCTGTTCCATTCCATTCCATAGTTTCCATTTCATATTGTTCTCTTCTGCCATTTGTCAGAAATGGTGTACAGCCGTGATGATGAACCTATGGCACTCGTGACACAGTTGGCACACAGGGCCATTTGTTAGGGCACACGAGGCGTTGCCCTGTCAGCTCCGGTGCGCATGCGCGTGCTGGCCAGTTAACTTTGGCCTTCATTTTTGGCTGTTTTTCCACCCTCCAGAGGCTTTCGTGAAGCATGTGTGGGTGGGGTCACATGCATGGAATTATGGGTGCGGGCATGCCTGCACATGACCCCCGTGGGCTCCCCCCCCGCTTTTGCCACTCAAATGGAAAAGGGTTAGCCATCACTGGTGTAGAGTCTCCTGCTTGGGCAGGGGGTTGGACTAAATGACCTCCAGGGTCTCTTCCAACTCTGTTAATCTGTTAAATGCGGGTGGAACCATCAAAGTTTTCTAAATGGAAGAGATTGCCAGGGAAAAAAAATCTGTAAAATTGGAAGATTACAGTCAAATATGTGGAAGGCTGTTATGGCACACCTCAAATTTGACAATGCAGCTGCTTCAGCTCAGATTCCTCGACATGCTTAAGATGCCAAGATGCACATTGCTAGGGGCATATGTCAAGCGATGAGTTGCAGCTTTTAATTGTTCTGCCAACTTTTCCGAACTTAGTGGCTTCCAGGTATAAAGGTTAAATTAGCCTGCAAGACAAGTATCTCAGAGAGCAATTTGTTAGACGCTGGTATCAAACAATCAAGCACAGTTCAAGGAGCCAACCTAAAGGCTATAGTCAACATTTCGGGTGATTTATGTTTCTCGATGAAATCAGAATATGAGAAGAAGCAAAGCACTATCAGAAAATGAAAGAAGAACAGCTTTTATCTGATAAGATGAAAGCTGATTTGAAAGTGAATTTAAGCACGACAGGCTAAAGGAATGTTACGGAAATAGATATTACGTTAGTCATATACAAGAAATCAGTAGGTGTCTTAATAATTAGGATATGCAAACAACTAACGAAGGGACTGACCTGGATAATCTTCCCTTATTAACAAAAGAGGCTTGTTAAAACTGTGAAGGATTTTGTAAGAAGGGACAAAGAAAATTTGAGGACATTGTTTGAAGGGACTAAAGGCCAAGATTGTTTAAGTAAAGGGAATGAATATGAAGTCGGTTTATTTGATCAAAGACAACAGATATCTCATCAACTCTGGTAATCCTTAATGGACTTTTGTTGATATCGGATCTGAAATGACAAGGTTTATGGATTAGTTTATAGATAAGAGATGGGATATGGGAAAAAGGATAATTTGTATTTTAAGACAAGGTGTTAAGTTACTAAAATGAAGACGAAATACTTTCCATATATATTTGTTTTTCTTTACTATATTCTAATTCTTTAAAAATTTCTTTTCCTTTTTTCATCTTCATTTCTTTTTATGCATCTTTTAGTTTTTTCATTCTTTTTTTTCATTCCTATTCTTTTTTATTGTTGTAACACTAATTTTAATATTTTTAAAAACTTTCATATGGCTTTTATATTTTCTTTATTTGGCTGTAACTTCCTAATAGTCTTTCAAAGAAGCATTGAGAAGTTTCAACCATGCTTAGCATTTTGAGATTGGTCAAAATATAACTGAAATGTTCCTTCTTTTTAAAGGTGTATCTTTTATTGGCTTTATTCCCCTGCTGCTGCCATATATCTGTTACTCTTCAGGAATGGAATTTAAGGTACAATGCTAAACAAATCTCTGTCTGTCTGTCCGTCCGTCCGTCCGTCCGTCCGTCCATCCATCCATCCATCCATCCATCTATCTATCTACCTCTGTGTTTGTGTGTGTGTATGTTCCAGCATAATTCTGGAACGCCTCAGGCAATTTCAACCAAACTTGGTACACAGATGACTTACTCTCTGGAAACAAATACAGGGGGGGGGGGGGGTAAGACATCCCTAACATCCCTCAGAGTATGTGTTCTGTTAAGATACAGCCTATTGTGCCTTAAGATGGCTTCTACTGTACTGCCGTAAAATGGCTTCTACTGTACAGTGCAGTGGATTTTCCATGGTAACGGCTTCACAGTACTCCACAAGGGGGCTCCCTCTGGTAAGGGACAAAATCCAACATTAGAAATTGTGTTTTCCCTCTATAAATAAATTGTGTTTTCCCCCCTATAAATAAATACCCGGGCAATGCCAAGTTATCAGCAAGTATAAAATAAACTCAGTAAAATTTCAATTTCATTTGAACAACTTGATTTGAACAATTTGCAGCTTAATAAGACCACACTTGGAATATTGCATCCAGTTTTGGTCACCGCGTTACCCCCCCCCCAAAAAAAAAGATTTTGAGACTTTGGGGGGGGGGAGTGCAAAGAAGAGCAACTAGGATGATTAAATGCCCGGAGATTAAAACATATGAAGAACAGTTGCAGGAAATGGGTATGGCTAATCTAGAGTAAAGAAGGATTAGGGGAGACATGATAGCAGTCTTCCAGTATTTGAGGGTCTGCCCCAAAGAAGTGGGAGTCAAGCTATTCTCCAAAGCAGCTGAAGGCAGGACAAGAAACATGGAAACGAATCAAGGAGAGAAGAAACCTTGAATTAAGGAGAAACTTCCTAACAGTGAGGACAATTAACCAATGGAACTGCTTGCCACCAGAAGTTGTGGCTGCTCCATCACTGGAGGCTTTTAAGAAGAGACCGGACAGTCACCTGTCTGAAATGTATAAGGTCTCCTGCTTGAGGAAGGGGGTTGGACTGGAAGACCTCCAAGGTCCCTTCCGGCTCTATTCTGAATTGAAATTGATACTTTCCCCATACCAATATCCTCACTAACTGGAGACCTAATAAATCTCTTCTATTTATTTTTATTTTTTTCAATTTTTCAATTTTATTAACAAACATGTAAAATACACACACACAAAACTTAGACGTCCAACACATTTACCCAATGCAATACAAAGAGGAGCTTCCTGTTCTTTCTAGTAGCAATTATCAATCGATAACGCTCACCTTATATTATTTCCCATTCAATTGTATTTCATTTGGGTTTCACCATTCTTAACTTTCTTATTTTACTCCTATTATTTTTGAGTTTTGTTACATTCCTTCATTGATTCTTGTTTCTTTCCTCCATCCACCTATACCATTTATCCCATATCTGGTAGAATTCTGATTCTTCTTTTCCCTGAATTTCTTTAGTTAGTTTGTCCATTTCAGCACAATCCATAATCTTTCTCATTATTTCATCTTCGCTTGGGAGTTAGTTTGTTTTTCCATTTCTGGGCAAAGGCAATCCTTGCTGCCGTAATTATAGGTAGTATTAAATATTGGATTTCTTTTTTGTATTTCGCAGACATTATTCCTAATTAAAAAATATATATTCAGGTTTCCATTCTATTTTAACCCCCGTTATTGCCTCCAGCCAATTTTTGATCTTTTTCCAATAAATCTCTTCTAATAAGTTTCAGGATTCAAACCAACAGGAAAAAGAAAAGAAAAACCCCTTTCCTTTTTTTTTCTTTCCTTTTTTTTCTTTTTCTTATTCGGAGCAAATATTTCTCCTCCGTGAAACAAAACGAACGTTTTGGTTCAAAGCGTTTTGATTATTACAAACTACGCCCCCTACAGCCAGACCCAAGCGCAGTACACCAAATTATCTGCTACAATGCCCTACCTGTCAACGACTACTTCAGCTTCAACCACAACGACACACGAACGCACAATTGTTAGAAACTCATGGTAAGCCACTCCAAACTCGTTTGCAGAAAAGACGACTTCAGCAACAGAGGGGTCAATGCCTGGAATGCTCTACCCGACTCCGTTGTTACATCCTCAAACCCCCAAAACTTCAACCTTAAACTGTCTACTATTGACTTCACCCCATTCCTAAGAGGTCCGTATAGGGGGCCTTTATAAGCACACCAGCGTGCCTACCGTCCCTGTCCTACTATCCCCATTTACTTGTAGTCATTCCTTTTTCCGTGTTTATACTTATACCTGTTATCTAGTACATGGCTGACCAATTAAATGAACAGATAAATAAATCTCATCCCCATCGCAATGTGGTGCAAAATTGTTCCCTAGTGTGTGAATCACTATTACACTGTCTCCGTTTCACAACAATGGGAGCGCCCTCTAGTGTATAGTAGCAATCAAACATCGACACACCATCCTACGCATTCGTTGTGTCAAGAATAACTTAATAAAATGTTAATTAATTGTACTGTAGGGGTTAACTGCCCCGATGGGTATCTCCAAGGGATTGTCTCGATTGCTGTGTTCTTTTCTTCTTCTTCTTCTTCTTTGAAAATAGGATGATGCATTGAAAGGTGAAGCTTCTTTAGACAGCAACAAGCTTACCCTCTTGAGGCGGGTGAAGAAGGAGAGTGCAAACGTTGGGGAAAACTCTGGTCCCAGGGATTGACCCAGATTGGATCCTGCAATACATTTCTCAAGCCCAAATCTTGCTCAACCTTGGTTAATGAGACAGGGTCTTAATTTTTTTTGACAACCCCCCCCCCCCCGAAATAAGTGCTCGGCCTTATTTGGGGGAGGCCTTATTATTATTATTATTATTATTATTATTATTATTATTATTATTATTATTATTATTATTATTATTATTATTATTGTTATTATTATTATTATTGTTATTGTTATTATTATGTATTAATTTTTTTCTTTAAAAAACAAGACAACACATACAGAACAGAAGCAAGGAGAAAAAAAACAACTTTCCTCAATTTCATCAAGCCTGTCGTTTGGTTACAAGTTTTTGTGCAACAGTTTTCACAATTAAAAATAAAGTCACTGGTTATCCATTGAACATAACTAAATATTTCGTTGAGCATTGTGTGCTCAGATTACCATGAATATTCTTTCATTTGTGACAGCCCTTATTTCCTTGAATCCATAATTATCTATTAAGTAACAATAAGTCTTCACAGAATTATAATATCGCCTATCTCTAGAGAGTAAAAACAAAGATTGGAACAAAAGATTCCCATTAATTCATATTGCACATTTATACTTTCAACTAACCATAATGTCATCAATCATCCACAACTCCAAATATAATTTTCCGTTGTTAATTATTCATCCATATGGTCTTTAGGTATTTCAATTCATATATGTATCCATTGTTCATTACATCATCATTAGTCCATTTAGTATAGCAAATATCTTTATAAGATAGAATGATCACTACCTACAGTTATACCTAGACGTTCAAATCATCCCACTCTTATACATTAGGTTCATTGTTTTTTTATTATGCAATAGAGTACTTATCTATACGATATATGAGGGAGACCTTATTATTTTTGAGGTGCAGGAGGCGGTCCCCGCATGGTCACCTCACGGCTGCTGCTGGATTGCAATATTTTGGGGAGGGCATATTTTGGGGGAGGGCTTATTTTAGCGCATGCACTCAAAAGCCCAATTGGGCTTATGATCTGGGGAGGTCTTATTTTTGGGGAAACAGGGTAGATGGGGTGTGTGTGGCATGTGACTTAGTGGGCGTGGCCAACTTGACATCACTCATACACGCTCAGTCACATGACCCACCCCCTCACCAAGCCACGCCCACTGAAATGGTGGTGAAAACTTTTGACGAGGCCTTCCATCCTCGCCGGAGCTAAGGGAGCGTCTGCAAGAGTAAGAAAAAAAAAAGTTTTTGTCCTCCCTGGCCCTCAGAAACACTCTGCGAGGCTTCATCAGGGTTGGGGGAAGGGAAAAGTGCCCCAATTTTCCCCCAAAATGGGCAGAAAATGGGGGCATTTTCCCCTCCCCCCAGCCCTGCTGAAGCCGCCAGTTTTGTGAAAAACCACCCATCTCTGGGACCTCTCTTGGACTGGCATGCGCGCACCATTAAAAAAAGGGGAAAAATACATTTTTTCAATAGTTGCGCCGAGGATAGAAGTGGGATGGCCATGTGTCCACTGGAGTTACTACTTATTCAGCCGAACTGTACTGTACTGGTAGGAACCCATCTCTGGTACAGTAAATATGGAACCTTCATCCTTCCCATCTACTCTCCCTCCTCCCCCCAAAACTTTTACAATCTGGTGGGGCCACCTTACTAGCCATCCAGAGGTGCAGGTTAGACACTCCTGGGCTCAATCATCCCACATTCGTTGAAGAAATTGGAAATATTTCATTTACCTCAGGTCATACTTTCCTATCAGAGAAAGGACAACAAAATCCGGATGGGATGCCCAAAGTTTGTTCCTGCTTTGCCTGGCTTTTAGGCAAATGTTCAAAGGATTTAGGCAAATGTTCAAAATGACATTAACATGTCTGATGTGATAACAAGCAGATGACATAAGACGCCTGACCTACCTTCTTGGCCAAAGTCAATGAAAGCAAGCTGAAGAAGAAGTTGGATGAAGACCTCCGAGCTTTTTTGAAACGTGGCTGCTCCATTATTTGTCCGAAGTGTACATTTGTTTCTCAATTAAGACACCAGTTTCCTTGGGCAAGAGGCCACACCATGGGGGGCAGAATCAGTGCTGAGTCTAAAGAATCAAATAAGAGATCACGAGAGCTTGAAAAAAGACTTCAAGAAGACGCCATCAAAAATTCTAAGACAGTCAAGTTGCTTCTTTTGGGTAAGTATTAGCTATTTACATTTGATCTTCACCTTGATTTGCTGACAGCTAGTAAGAGCTGATTGGTCTGATCTGCTTATTTTAAAATCTAGTGGAGCTGAAGAAGGAAAGAATAATAGTAGTAGTAGTAGTAGTAGTAGTAGTAGTAGTAGTAGTAGTGATGATGATGATGATGATGATGATGATGATGATGATGATAAGCAGCAAGAAAAAATCACAAAGTACCAGGACTTGCAAATTGAAGTTGAGCGACTGTAGAAAAAGAAATCATGTGTTGTCCCAATTGTAATTGGAGCCCTTGGAGCAATACCTAAAGGGCTACCTCGCTATCTGGAAATTCTAAATTTACCTGACTTGAACATTCTGATTCTACAAAAAACCACCCTACTTAGAACAACTTATATCCTCCGACTTTACCTTAACAGTTCCTAGGTCCTTGGTTAGGAATCGAGCTGTTGAGCTACCAACCAGCCCCAAAGGCTGTGAATCTCACCAAAGATTAACCACATAATAATATATATACTTTATTCATTAAACATGAAATTCAGCCAACTGAACATTCAAAAATGCACTACAAATACCAGTGACTGATGCTAATGGTTGATACGGTTTGCTGCCAGCGTCCTAGGTATCAACCAAGGACCTTCTTAAAATATAAGATGTTCCGAGTAGCGCAGTTTTTTGCAGCTCCGCTGGTGTTATTGCAGGAAGCTGCAATGTGTTGATGTATCTTGTAAAATTCTTGGACATATGGTTTAAAAGATGGCCAAGTGTCATCTTTTAAACCATATGAAGAACAGTTGCAGAATTTGAATATGGCTGGTCTAGAGAAAAGAAGGACCACAAAGAAGAGTCAACCTATTGCCCAAAGCACCTGAGGGTAGAACAAGAAGCAATGGGTGGAAACTAATCAAGGAGAGAAGCAACTTAGAACTAAGGAGGAATTTCATGACAGTAAGAATAATTAATCAGTGGAACACCTTGCTTTCAGAGGTTGTGAGTGTCCCATCACTGGAGGCTTTTAAGAAGAGACTGAAGAGCCACTTGTCCAGAAGATTACAGGGTCTTGTGCTTGAGCAGGGGGTTGGACTAGAAGACCTAAAACCTACAATGAATGGTTGCAAGAACTAGGCATGGCTATTCTAGCAAAGAGAAGGACCAGGGGAGACAGGATAGCGCTCTTCCAATATTTGAGGGGCTGCCACAGAAAGGACAGGGTCAAGCTGTTTTCCAGAGCACCTGAAGGCCAGACAAGGAACAATGGATGGAAACAGATCAAGAAGAGATTCAACCTAGAAATAAGGAGAAATTTTCTGACAGTGAGAACAATCAACTTATGGAACAGCTTTCTTTTGGAAGTTGTGGGAGCTTCATCACTGGAGGCTTTCAAGAAGAGAATGGACAATTGTATGAAATAAAATAGGGTCTCCTGCTTGGGCGGGGGTTGGACTAGATGATCTCCAAGGTCCCTTCCAACTCTGCTATTCTGTCATTCTGTTAATGATTTGCCATCAGACGAATCGTAGACATATCAGAAGTTTCTGAATACTTTTTTTTTACGATATTCATGAGACGGTTGCAACTTATTAAACCAAGCTTCTGTCAAGTGGGTCCTTTGCCTGTTAAAAATATAACTGCAGCGGAAAGAATTTAGCCTTGAGAGATATGCCTCCCTGTCACCCCTGATGGAATCGCATGACAACATTTGTCAGAGTTTCCTTGCTGTCACCTGATAGGAATGGAATTATCCAGCCGAATGCCCTTCACGTTCTAAAAATGCCAGCAGGTTATGTAAAAAAAAGACAAATGGAGGCAGGAGAGCAGGGGGACTGGCACCATTGTGTTACGTGTTAAAGCCGTAAGAGCATAAAATGGTTTCAAAGTGAAAGAGCCGTGGAATTGGAAGGGGGGGATATTTAATGGAATCTCTCCGAGATCAAAGTTGCAGCTTCTGTTCGAAGACTTCCGGTGATTGAAAGTTTGCAGTTGCTTTAAATGATTGTTTCGTTGTCCCCGTCCTTTTAGCCGCTAAAGGTCTCCAAACATTTAGCCAAAAATATCCTCTCTGGGTGACTGAAATTAGATCTTCTCTGATCTTTTTGGGATTGCGGGAAGTAAATTCTTCCAGAAGATTGGAAACTTTTGTCCAAATGGCAAAAGGAAGCATTGCACACTCGTTGTGTGAGCTGTGCCCTTTCTGAATACCTTGTCACAGCAGATACACAAAAGGGACACAGCCAGAGGTGGTATTACGTATAAGTATAAGTAAGTATAATCCTTATTGCCATTGTACTTAAATACAATGAAATTGGACAATATTCAGCCACTTCGCACCGCTTAACCCGAACCGGTAGCAGCAGGGACGTGCGGTCAGGGGAGGCAAGGGAGGCAGAGCCTCACCTCTCTTCATGAAATAATAGTATATAATTAGGCGGTCCGGGCGGATGAAAGAGCGAGCAATGGAGGATCAGGCAGCCTGATCGTCGGTTGCTTGCCCGCCGGACTGCCTCGGCGCCACTCTGGCTACCTCCGTCCATCCGCGCCCGCGAGCTGCGGAGGCAGAAATGTTGTCGGCGCTCCCGGATGACGAAGCCGCGAAAGCGACTGGGGAACGAGAACCTTCCTCCCTCTGCTGGACTTGCGCAAAGTCCAGCAGAGGCAGGAAGGTTCTCATCGTTCCCCAGTCGCTTTCGAGGACTGCGGAGCATGCTCAGGAAGGCGGGGAATGGGATCACGTGTGCTGGAAGCTGAGGCAGCCTCCACCTCCAGCACACGTGGTCCCATTCCCCACCTTCCTGATGACGTCACCAGCCTCACCAGCAGTAAACCTCACCGCACGTCACTGGGTAGTGGTGATGAGCACTGCCCCCTAGAGTGGGGAACAACTAGCACATATGTGTGAGGGGAACCTTTACCTTTACCTTTCCATGTATTTTGCATGTACATGATTTTTTTTGCAAGTTTTTCTGCTCTATAGTAAAAACCCTATTAACCAAAATCACTGAAGACCAGCCCTCTCCTTACCCAAAATGCATTTCACCAGGGGTTTTGGGTTTGTCACGTCCCAGTTGCCAGAGCTGATTATGGACAAAATTGTCACCCTATCTATGAAATTTACCCATTGCAAAATAATAATAAATTGCATATTCAGCCAGTTGGAAATTGATGCTTTCTTGGTCCTTTGTGGCTTGTTTTATCTCAAGGGATGCTTTCCATAGGATTGATGCTTTCCTGTGATTAATTTCCCTAAATTAGGGACAAATTACTTACATGCAAATCCAAACGCTAAAGAGCATCCAGATGTTTGGATAGACAAATAAATAAATAGCTAAACAGCAACCAGAGCAGGCTGTTTTGACTGGAGATATGCCTGAGGGAAGACAGAAATGCAAATAAAGGTTTGAAGTGGCTTTTAAAACTCTGGCTAAGAGGAAATCTGTTCAGCCAGTTCCCTAAATGGCTGCAGCTCTGCACAGTTCCACTGCTGATAGTCTACATAGCACCACCATGGAATTTGTCCCCAGGCCCAAATTGCCCATGCCCAAACATCCCCCCCCCCTCATTCATGTCATTAAATGAATGGATGGAATCTCTAAAAGGATCTTGGGAAAATAAACAGCATGCTTTGAGAGAGGCGGCAAAAACGTATAAAAAGCAAGCTGAAAAACACCGGTGTCTCTTTTTAATTGAGGGGGGAAGCCTGTCAACCCTGAAGCCGGCCTAACGGTAGCCATTTTCTTTTTGTCACTTTCAATACAATACAATGCAAAAGCAGAGTTGGAAAGGACCTTGGAGGTCTTCTAGTCCAACCCCATGCCTAGGCAGGAAACCCTATACCGTTTCAGACAAATGGCTATCCAACATCTTCTTAAAAGACTTCCAGTGTTGGGGCATTCACAACTTCTGGAGGCAAGTTGTCCACTGACTAATTGTTCTAACTGTCAGGAAATTTCTCCTCAGTTCTAAGTTGCTTCTCTCCTTGATGAGTTTCCACCCATTGCTTCTTGTTCAACCCTCAGGTGCCTTGGAGAATACTTTGACTCCCTCTTCTTTGGGGCAACCCCTGAGATATTGGAAGACTGCTATCATGTCTCCCTTAGTCCTTCTTTTCATTCAACTAGACATACCCAGTTCCTGCAACCGTTCTTTGTATATTTCAGTCTCCAGTCCCCTAATCTTCTTTGTTGCTCTTCTCTGCACTCTTTCTAGAGTCTCCACATCTTTTTTACATCATGGTGACCAAAGGAGGTTTCCTCTAAGAAGGTTTCTATTCATGTTACTTTGGGGTTGACGCAGCCTGGAGCTGAGGGGGCCAGGGAGATGTGTGTGTGTAGAGATAGCTGGGGTCTTGTAGCCAAAACAAATTTCCTTCCCGTGGGAATCTTTGATGTTCGTGCAGATGTCTGACAGGTGGAGACTGAGGTCACCTTGCAACTGGATTACATGCTGATTGGACCATGTGACTGGAGTTTTAATTTTAATTGGGTGTAAAACCGGCAGGAACTTAAGAGCCGTTTTTTTACCAAGTCTGTGCCAATTTGATATATCCAAAATAAAATCTTCTCGGAGGAATATGCCTGACTCAGAGTTCTCACTGAAGGGGGTGTGTGACTTGGAACCTTGGCTTTGTGGCTCAATTTAAGACAATTTTCTTCATGTCCATATGTCACGCTGACACTTATTTTTTCTTTCTTTGCAGGAGCTGGTGAATCAGGCAAGAGCACCATTGTGAAACAAATGAAGTAGGTCTACCAAAATTTAGGATCGTTTCTGAAATCAATGTTCTAGCTGTGACTTCAGCGCTAACATTGAAAATTAACTATGTTTTATTAGTTGGATAACAATCAGAGGCACATTGTATTGCACTCATGGTAGAAGCACTAAGGCCTTTCTGGGTGGAAAGGATGAGCTGGTGATGTTTTAACTTAGGCTTCCCAAGAGCTGGAAGCAAACTCCTCGTCGCGACAAAAGACCCTTTTATTAATTTTCTGTGAATTCTGCTCCTTCACATCCAGCAAAGTCTTTCAAGGGAGGATTTACAGTCACAGACCTTCTCTGGCTTGGAGAGCTGCCAGGCCGATATCTGCAGAACTTGGCCAGGAGTCTTGGAGAGTCACGAACCAATTAAATGATCTAATTGTCTATAGCTGTCCTAGACAGCTTCGGATAACAGGTTGTTTGAGAATAAGTCCCCATCCATCATTTGATAGTTGATTGCAAACTAGCTAATTTCCATTTGTTTTCTCCACTCCACTGGTGTTTTTCTTTTTGGAGTATAAGACGCATCTTTTTCCCCCTCAAAAAAGAGGGTGAAAATCTGGGTGCATCCTATATACACCGAATACAGCATTTTTGGCCTATCGAAAGCCTGCCCCCTTTGCAAAAATGGACATGCAAAGGATTTGGCAGGCCTACAAAGTGCCCCTGGGGGCTGGGGAGGGCAAAAAAAGCAAAGAAAACCGATCTCCCTCCCCCAGGAGCACTCTACAAGCCCCCGAAAGCCTCTGCATGCCTTTTTTTTTTGTAAAAAATGGCCCATTTTTGCAAAAAAAACCCCAAAAACTCTTTTCTCCCCCCCCAACCCCCAGAAGCACTCTACAAGCCTCCCAAAGCTCTGCATCCCCCCTTCAAAAAAAAAAACATGCAGAGGGTTTTGGAGGCCTACAGAGTGTAAAAACTTTTTTTTTTAATTTGCCTCTTCAAAATCATGGTGCTATACTACTCTTATAGTCTGAAAAATGCGGTATTCTCATTCTGTCATCTTTCTGCTGTCTTGCAGGATCATCCATAACCATGGCTACACGGATCAGGAATGTGAGGAGTACAAATCAGTGGTTTACAGCAACACCCTGCAGTCCATTCTCTCGATTGTGAAGGCTATGTCCACTCTGGGAATCGAATATGAGAATGTGCAAAACACAGTGAGTGCGAGACCTGTGACGAAAGCCTTCCATTGCCACTCTTCCTGGTTGTCTATGGGGATTCTCAAAAGCACCTTTGGGAGAAACATCCAGGCCATGGTTGTCCCAAAAAAGCTTTTTCAAAAGGCAAAGGGACTTTGATTTTCCTTGAAGACGTTTCGCTTCTCATCCAAGAACTTTCTTCAGTTCTGACTGAAAGCAGATTCCCTGAAGCCATTCCCCACGATTCAGTTAAAACTGAAGAAGCTCTTCCTTCCTTCCTTCCTTCCTTCCTTCCTTCCTTCCTTCCTTCCTTCCTTCCTTCCTTCCACCTTCTCTCCTTCCCTCCCTCCTCCTCCTCTTCCTTCCTACATTCCTTTCTTTCCCCTTTCTTCACTCCCCTTCTCTCCTCTCCTCTCCTTTCCTTCCTTCCTTCCTTCTTTCTTTCCTTCATTTCTTCCTTCCTTCCACCTTCCATCCCTCCCTCCTTCCTCCTCTCCTTTCTTTCTACATTCCTTTCTTTCCCCTCCCTCCCTCCTCTCCTTCCTTCCGTCCCCCTTTCCTCCCTCCCTCCCTCTTCTCCTCCCTCCCTCCCTCTCTCCTCCTCCTCTTCCTTCCTTCCTTCCTTCCTTCCTTCCTTCTCTATATCCCCCCCGTCTCAGTTAATGACTGGGGGTGTTGCAGTTCAAAAAAATATTGCAATCAAAATACTAAAAACATTTGAAAACAATAAAAACAATGAAAACATTCACAATAAATATGCATACCAGTAGCAGCCAAAATACACGACCTGTTAGCAATACAGCCAGGAATGTGGCTATATTTACTGCATTTATTAAATTTATATAGCAATAGGACTTAGACTTATATACCGCTTCGCAGTGCTTTACAGCCCTCTCTAAGTGGTTTACAGAGTCAGCCTCTTGCCCCCCAACTATCTAGTCCTCATTTTACCCACCTCGGAAGGACGGGAGGCTGAGTCAACCTTGAGCCTGGTGAGATTCGAACTGTCAAACTGCTGGCAGCTGGTGATCAGCAGAAGTAGCTGCAGTACTGCACTCTAACCACTGCGCCTCACTTATTTCCTATGGGAGGGGCCAAGGGGATTGGCCCCTCCCATAGGAAATAAAAGAGGAGCGAAAGGGGAATGGGCCTTTGCAGGAAACAATTCGTTCAGTCAGTCATTAGATTCCTTTCGGGAGTGTGAAGATCTGTCCCTGAATCTCAGAGACTCTGTGCCCAGTCTTTCCTTGCACAGCTCCTCATTTGGAAAAGATTTACATGGAAGCTTTCCAAGCTAGATAAGGTCTGTGATCATAAATTCACCTTTGAAAGACTGTTTTCCAGGGCTTGGCTGAATGTGAACGAGAGGAATTCACGTTCGTTTAGTAAAAGGGTTTTTTTCAGGACCAGGAATCTTCCTCGTGCTTTTTGGGGTCGGAAACAAATTATTTAATTTCAGGAAGATGAAAAGCAGCTTTACGCCATGGCGGAGGTCACAGAGGATGGGTCCATGACTCCTGAACTGGCTGGCATCATCAAGCGCCTGTGGAAGGATCCAGGGATCCAAGCTTGTTTCGAAAGAGCGTCCGAGTATCAGCTGAACGACTCTGCTGCATAGTGAGTGGTTTCCTTGCAACTGGACTCTATTCATTTACCTGCTGATCCTTGGATTTCTGGGGTGAAAACCGCACCAGTAGAGATACAAAGAGTTTCACGGATTAAATGCATTTGTGAGTGTCTGGTGGTGATATTTGCACACCTGGAACTATTTAATTGCAAGCAGATTTGCTTTCTTGCTGAATGTATCCTCTGCAAAGAGTAGCAGATTCGGTTCTTCTTTTCAAGCAAGACAGACATGATTTCACTTTGCAAAATGTTGATAAATGCATATCTATCTATCTATCTATCTATCTATCTATCTATCTATCTATCTATCATCTATCTATCTATCATCTATCTATCTATCTATCTATCTATCTATCATCTCTTTCCTTCTTTCTTTCTTTCTTTCTTTCTTTCTTTCTTTCTTTCTTTCTCTCCCTCTCTCTTTCTCTCTGTCTCTGTCTCTCTGTGTGTCTTTCTCTCTCCCCCCCCCTCTCTCCTTTTCTTTCTCTCTGTGTGTCTCTCTTTCTCTTTGTGTGTGCGTCTCTCTTTCCCTGTCTTTCTCACTCTCTCACTCTCTCTCTCTCTCACACACACACACTTTCCCTTTTTCTCTTTCTCTCTCTCTCTATTTCTGTTCTCTCTATCTCTTTCTGTCTGTCTGTCCTGCTTTCTCCCTCTCTTTCCCTTTCTTTCCCTTTCTCTCTCTCTTTCTCTCCTTCTCTCTATTTCTCTTTCTGTCTGGCTCTTTCTCTCTCTCTCTCTACTTTTCTTTCTCTCTGTGTGTCTTTCTTTCCCCTTCTCTTTTATTCTGTGTCACTCTTTCACTCTCTCTTTCTTTCTCTCTTTGTCTTTCTGTCCATGTGTCTCTCTCTCTTTCTCATTCTCTTTCCTTTTCTCTCTTTCTCTTTCTCTCTTTCTGTTTTCTCTTTCTCTCTATGTCTCTCTTTCACCTTCTCTTTCCCTTTCTCTCTCTCTTTTGTTTCTTTCTCTGTCTCTCTGTCTCTTCCTCTCTGTATGTCTCTCTGTTTGTGTCTTCCTCTCTCTTTCTCTTTCTTCTTGTTTCTCTCTTTCTCTCTGTGTGTCTCTTTCTCTCTGTTTGTGTGTGTGTCTCTCTCTCTTTCTCTCTCTTTCTCTTTCTCTCTTTCTCTCCCTCCCTCCTCTCTCTCATTGATGCAGTTACCTCAATGATTTGGACAGACTGACATCTCCTGGCTATGTCCCTAATGAACAAGATGTTCTTCGTTCACGAGTGAAAACAACGGGAATTATTGAGACACACTTTTCTTTCAAGGACTTGCACTTTCGGTAAACAAGTCATTTTTTTTTCTCATTCTAGTTCTCTTTCCAGTGAATATACAGCATGTAGGTCCCCATAAAAGTAGGGATGTTGGGAGGTTTGTAGCAGTGGTGAAATTCAATTGTTTTCACTACCAGTTCTGTGGGCGTGGCTTGGTGGGCGTGGCAGGGAAAGGATACTGCAAAATCCCCATTCCCTCCTCACTCTGGGGCCAGCCAGAAGTGGCATTTTCCGGTTCTCCGAACTACTCAAAATTTCCGCAACCAGTTCTCCAAACTTCTCAAAATTTCACTACTGGTTCTCTGAATTTCTCAAAATTTCTGCTACCAGTTCTCTGAACTACTCAAAATTTCCGCAACCAGTTCTCCAAACTTCTCAAAATTTCACTACTGGTTCTCTGAATTTCTCAAAATTTCTGCTACCAGTTCTCCGAACTACTCAAAATTTCCGCAACCAGTTCTCCAAACTTCTCAAAATTTCACTACTGGTTCTCTGAATTTCTCAAAATTTCTGCTACCAGTTCTCTGAACTACTCAAAATTTCACTACTGGTTCTCTGAATTTCTCAAAATTTCTGCAACCAGTTCTTTGAACTACTCAAAATTTCTGCAACCAGTTCTCCAAACTTCTCAAAATTTCACTACTGGCTCTCCAGAACCTGCTGAATTTCACCCCTAGTTTTTGTTCCAACAAGGTTAAGATGATGGTGACAACCATCAACGCAGAGCAGAGCCTGTGTGACATGCGGAGGAAGGTGTTGACTGACACCTGGGGAAGCGGAGGTTGATCTCCTACCTTGTAAAAAACTGGAAACCACTCAGTTTCTCTCTCCCTCTCTCTTTCTTCCTTTCCTTCCTTCCTCCTTTCTTTTTTCTCCCTCCCTCCCACCCTTCCTTGCTTTCCTCCATCCTTTCCTTCACTTTCTCCCTCCCATCCCTCCACCCCCCTTCCTTCCCTCCCTCCCTCTCTCTCTTTCTTTCTTTCTTCTTTCCTTTCTTCCTTCCTTCCCTCCCTTCCTTTTGCTTTTCCTTCTCCCTCTAAAATGTGTCAGCAGCGCCCATCAGAAACAGCTTAAGCGAGTACCTGATTAATCATAGATTCATTTCATAGGATGTTTGATGTGGGCGGGCAGAGATCCGAGAGGAAAAAGTGGATCCACTGCTTTGAGGGAGTGACCTGCATAATCTTCTGTGCAGCCCTTAGCGCCTACGACATGGTCCTGGTGGAAGATGAGAATGTGGTAAGTTGAAGGAGAAAGAGAGGGATTTGGTACGCGGTGGAACGGATACACTGCGCTTCATCAAAACGCATATATATATATATATATATATATATATATATATATATATATATATATATATATATATATATATATAAAAATAATATATATGTGTGTGTGTGTGTGTGTGTGTGTGTGTGTGTGTTGTAATTGTACTGATAAATAAATAAAGGGAGACTAGGATAGATCTATTTTGAGCTAATTAGCTCTCATCAGCTAGCCATACCCTTACTGGGATTAGAACCCGGGCTGTATATATCTTAGGCAGGAGTCTTAACCACTAAGCCACGGGTTCTCTTCCTTATCAGTTGAGCCAGGGAAATAGGTATGTATTTATGTTACAACCCCTGGTATGACTAAATATGGGAGGAAGGTCACTACTCCCTCTTTCTGTCCTTCGGCCTATCACAAAGACCATGCAGGCAGAAAACCACATTTTTATTTTTACTGTTGCCTTTATATATATATATATATATATATATATATATATATATATATATATATATATATATATATATATATATATATATATATATATATATATATATATATATATATATATATATATATATATATATATATATACACATACATACATACATACATACATACATACATACATACATACATACATACATATATATATATATATATATATATATATTTGTGTTGTAATTGTACTGATAAATAAAGGGAGACTAGGATAGATCTATTTCGAGCTAATTAGCTCTCATCAGCTAGCCATACCCTTACTGGTTAAGACTCCTGCCTAAGATATATACAGCCCGGGTTCTAATCCCAGTAAGGGTATGGCTAGCTGATGAGAGCTAATTAGCTCGAAATAGATCTATCCTAGTCTCCCTTTATTTATTTATCAGTACAATTACAACACAAATATATTAAAAAAAAGGCAACAGTAAAAATAAAAATGTGGTTTTCTGCCTGCATGGTCTTTGTGATAGGCCGAAGGACAGAAAGAGGGAGTAGTGACCTTCCTCCCATATTTAGTCATACCAGGGGTTGTAACATAAATACATACATACATACATGCATACATACATACATACATACATACATACATACATACATACATACATATATATATATATATATATATATATATATATATTTGATGACCCCCCCCACACACAAACACCTAAGAAGGAGACCCTACACCATTTCTGACAGATGGCAGTCCAGTTGTCAGGGTTCCAAATAACACCCCCAATGGAAGAAGACTCCGAGGCTTGAGTTTCCTCAAAGTTCCATTTTATGAGAGATGTCCTATTGGCACATCTGGGAAAACCCAAATCTGAAAGTTTCCAGGTTTTCCCCACCCAAAAGAAAGTCCAAGTGCCTGCCCAGCACCCCCATGTCCGTCACATGGTCCAATCAATCCACCGTCCAAATCTAGAGATGCCTCCCAGTCACGCCACCCCAGGTGCAGGGCGAAACATCCTTGACTCAATAAGAAAGAACGTTATTTTGACTATATATCTCCCATACTCCATGTAATCCCCCCTCCCATTTTCCCAGAGTTGAAATTGTGGCAGGCCTGAAGGCCCAATGTAAAAAAATGTCTCTCAAGCCTGACACCAGTCTCTTCTTGGAAGCCTCCAGTGATGAAGCTCCCACAACTTCCAAAGGCAACTTCTGTTCCATGGGTGGACTGTTCTCACTGTCAGAAAGTTCCTCCTTATTTCCAGGTTGAATCTCTCCTTGTTCAGTTTCCATCCATTGTTTCTTGTCTGGCCTTCAGGTGCTTTGGGCAATAGCTTGATCCTCTCCTCTCTGGGGCAACCCCTCAAACATTAGAAGACTGCTATCATGTCTCCCATGGTCCTTCTCTTCACTAGACTAGCCATGCCCAGTTCCTGTAACCATTCATCAACCTCCAGTGATGCAGGACGCTCCATTTCTGGAGCCAACCCGTTCCACTGGTTAATTGTCTTCACTGTTAGGAAGTTTCTTCTTAGTTCCAGATTGAATCTCTCCTTGATCAATTTCCATCCATTTTTCCTTGTCTGGTTTTCAGATGCTTTGGAGAACAGCTTGACCCCCTCCTCTCTGTGGCAGCCCCTCAGATATTGGAAGGCTGCTCTCATGTCTCCCCTGGTCCTTCTCTTCACTAGGTTAGCCATGCCCAGATCCTGCAACTGTTCATCGTATGTTTTAGCCTCCAGTCCCCTCATCATCCTGGTTGCTCTTCTCTGCACTCTTTCTAGAGTCTGCTGTTCTAGAGTCTACGAAGATGTTCTTCTTGCTCAGAGCAATTAGGAATAATAGATTAATCTAACGACCTCCTTGTTTTTTCTTCTCACAGAACCGAATGCACGAAAGCCTCAACCTCTTCAGCAGCATCTGTAACCACAAATACTTTTCCAGCACTTCTATTGTGCTGTTTCTCAACAAGAAAGACCTTTTCCAAGAAAAAATCGCCAAAATCAACCTCCGTGTCTGCTTTTCAGAATACGATGGTACGTTTTTCTGGCATCTTTGGGCAAAATTCTGTGGCGGTTCCCCCCATATCAGTCATGGATCATCAACGTGACCTGACCCAATTCTTACTCTAAGGGATTCAGACAACTTCTGTTCCATATTATCACCTTTAGGCCACTGTATCTAATAAATGAATCATGGTGTGTCGGATTAAGGGCCATGGTGTCCCAGTGGTTAGAGTGCAGTACTGCAGGCTACTTCTGCTGACTGCAGGCTGACTGCAATTTGGTAGTTCGAATCTCACCAGGCTCCAGGTTGACTCAGCCTTCCATCCTTCTAAGGTCGGTAAAATGAGGACCCAGATTGTTGGGGGCAAGAGACTGATTCTGTAAACAACTTAGAGAGGGCTGTAAAGCACTGTGAAGCAGTATATAAGTCTAAGTGCTATTGCTATCCCTCCCTCCCTCCCTCCCTCCCTTCATCCTTCCTTCCTTCCTTCTTTCCTTCCTTCCTTCCTTCCTTCCTTCCTTCCTTCCTTCCTTCCTTCCTTCCTTCCACCCTTCCTTTCCTTCCTTCCCTCTAATTCCCTTTCTCATTCTCCTTCTTGATGGCACAGTGATTAGAATGCGGTACTGCAGGCTAATTCTGCCAATTGCCAGCAGATCCTGACTGGCTCAAAGTTGACTCATCCTTCCATCCTTCTGAGGTCAGTAAAATGAGGACCCTGATGGTTGGGGGCAAAAGGCTGACTTTGTAAACCGCTTAGAGAGGTCTGTAAAGCAATGTGAAGCAGTATATACATCTAAGTTTTATTGCTATTGCCATTTTGCCGCACAGATCCCATTCACACACTAGATTCATGCCCTTTTGCAAAATACGGATTCCTTGGATCCAGGCATATCAAAATTTGTATTTTGGGGTGTGTCTGTGTGTCAGAATAGAAACATTGCATGGGGAAGAAAAGAACAAGGTTTTCTAGGCCACAGTGCATTTTATGAATATTCGTTCCCCCCCCCCTTTTTTTTTTATTCCTTTCCAAGCAGGTCCCAACACTTTTGAAGACGCTGGAAATTACATTAAGAAGCAATTTTTAGACCTGAACATCAGAAAGGAAGACAAAGAGATCTACGCCCACTTGACGTGTGCCACAGACACACAGAACGTCAAGTTTGTGTTCGACGCTGTAACAGATATAATCATCAAAGAGAAACTCAAAGATTGTGGACTCTTTTAAGCTCTTCATGATTTCCCCCCCCCCCCTTCCTTTTGCAAAATCTCTTTTGCATCCCTTGAACTTTTCTTTCCATTTTGGGTAACCTCTTTTTCTTTTTTCTTTTTTAGCAAATAAGTCTTAGTAGTGCCTCCTTCTGAGTTAATGTGTATAGCTTGAAGGTGGACATAAATAAATGGGAAATAATATCACTATTACATCTTGGCTACAAAATTCTAGATCACCAGTAGAGATCAGCAAAGGGATAAGGTTCTCTTCGCACATACACTATACACGTACACTATATTGCCAAAAGTATTCGTTCACAACTGATTCTGATTATTTGGATGGGTGAGCGAATGCTTTTGGCAATATAGCGTATGTGCTAGCCGTTCCTGACTCTAGGGGGCGGTGCTCATCTCCGTTTCAAAGCCGAAGAGCCAGAGCTGTCCGAAGACGTCTCGGTGGTTGTGTGGCCGGCATGACTCAACACCGAAGGCACACAGAACGCTCTTCCCTTTCCACTAAAAGGTGGTTCCTATTTTTCTACTTGCATTTGTCAGGAAATTCTTTCTCAGTTCTAAGTTGCTTCTCTCCTTGATTAGTTCCCCCCCATTGCTTCTTGTTCTACCCTCAGGTGCTTCCTTTAATTAAAGGAAGATAAAAATGGGGATGAAATCCCAGAGAAATGTTGGCCAACAGCGCCCCCTGCAGTCTGGCCCCATGCATATTTGGGAGAAAATCATCCATTATCAAAACAGGTAGTCCTCAATTTACAAAAATTCACTTAGTGATCATCCAAAGTTGCACAGGCACTAAAAAAAAGTGATTTTAACTAAAAAAAAGATATTTTAACCCTTTATATGGAAAAAACAAATATGTACAAGTGATAAGGATAAATAAGAACAATAACTAGGCGAATGTATTCCTGTAACTGTATGTAAGAGAATAAAAATAAAAAAATAACTTTTCTTTTAAAAAAGGGATTTGTGACCAATTTTTTTACAGCTACGACCATTGTAGCATCCCCATTTTCGTGGGATCAAAATTCAGATGTATGACAACTGCTTCATACTTATGACCGTTGCTGTGTCTCCAGGGAAGGTACGTTTAAAAAATGAAACGATGGAAGCATCGCTAGAGAAAACAATAAGAATGATGAATGTGGAGGTATGATGATGGTAATATAAGTTAATATGAATTAACATTTGAGTTAAGATACTAGAGTTAATATGAATTATACTTGATGAGGGTGGAAGAGATGCACAAAAGCCTTTCGTAACCAACTGATACACTTTCTACAGTATGTAAAGAAGGAGGAGTTTTATGTTTGTTTTGAAAATAAAAAATAATATTTTTTTTGCAAAGAAAAAAAAAGGAATGATGAATGGGATCTTAGAACCTCGCGAGATCTCCTAAACGAAGCCAAAAAAAAAAAAAAAAAGACTTTTTCCTTACGGACTTATTTTTCCAAACAGAATTGTTCCAAACTAAATTGTTGAATTTGTGAATATACATGATCCCACCACATGAGGGCAAAGTGACATTTACGTTTTACATCGGCTTCTGAATTATTTTGATGGCATCACCAGCCATTATCACAGGGCCATCGGTTTAGAACATTCTGAAATAATTACCCACTTAGAGATGGGGTGAAAAATCCCATTGTTTTGTCATTCTAGGAAAATGATTTATTCTGCATTACTGATTCCCCCCCACCCCCCCAAAAAAAATAACCCACCCCAGCGCAGAGTTCGCTAAGCTTGATTCTCAGATCCGGTTTTACATTACAGAAATTCAGCTGGCTGCTTCTTTAAATGCTGAACAATACTTGGATTCTATTGAATGCAAAAAAATAAATAAATAAATCAATGGGTTTATTTGTGAGAAAGTTACTGTGGGGTTTATAACCCCAAATAGGGATTTGATTGTGCTCCATGGCAGTGTTATCTTGCAGGAAACACCTTCGTTAATTAGATTAAATCTTTGTGTAGACTTGTGTCATTTCAACTGCACTTCACAAGAGACGGCTTAGATTCCGTTATGGATTTCAGGGTCCAATCTTACTCTTTCCACAGATTATTATGAACCCTCCACCCCCCAAAAGCTTGCTTGCTTGCTTGCTTGCTTGCTTGCTTGCTTGCTTGCTTGCTTGCTTGCTTGCTTGCTTGCTTGCTTGCTTGCTTGCTTGCTTCATTCATTCATTCATTCATTCATTCATTCATTCATTCATTCATTCAAATATCAAGCTTCCTGTTCTTTAGGAATTGACAACAGAAAAGAAAAAATAAGTCCGTAAGGAAAATCTGGATGATAAATTACAATTAGAATAGAACAGAGCTGGAAGGGACCTTGGAGGTCTTCTAGTCCAACCCCCTGCTCAAGCAGAAGACCCTATGTATTCCAGACAAATGGCTGTCTTCTTAAAGACTTCCAGTGAGGAAGCACTCACAACTTCTGGAGGCAACTTCTGTTCCACTGGTTAATTGTTCTCACTGCCAGGAAATTTCTCCTTAGTTCTAGGCTGCTTCTCTCCTTGATTAGTTTCCATCCATTGTTTCTTTTCCTGTCTTCGGGTGCTTTGGAGAATAGATTGACCATCCCTCCTCTTCTTTGTGGCAGCACCTCAAACACTGGAAGACTGCTATCATGTCCCTCCTAGTCCTTCTTTCTCTAGACAAGCCAAAGCCAAATCCTGCAACTGTTCTTCCTATCTTTTGTAGAAATGTTATTTGGCAGGAAATGACATCCACTCCAGAGAAATAGGGTGCTTGATAGAATGACAATAAAATAAAGTAAACTAAAAACGTGTTTCTCCTAATTTTTAGGGCACGCCGTTGCTCAGGGGCTAAGACGCTGAGCTTGTCGATCAGGAAGGTTGGCAGTTCAGCAGTTCAAATCCCTAGCGCCGTGTAACGGAGTGAGCTCCCGTTACTTGTCCCAGCTTCTGCCAACCTAGCAGTCCGAAAGCACGTAAGAAATACAAGTAGAAAAATAGGAATCCCCTTTTTGTGGGAAGGGAAGGGAACAGCGTTCTGTGCACCTTAGGCATTGAGGCATGCCGGCCACATGGCCACAGAGACGTCTTTGGACAGCGCTGGCTCTTCGGCTTTGAAACGGAGATGAGCACCCCCCCCCTAGAGTCGGGAAAGACTAGCACATATGTGCGAGGGGAACCTTTACCTAATGTATACTGAAGATGGCATTTAATTTCATTGTACGAGGTGCAATGACAATAAAGTAAACTAAACTGAAAACGTGTTTCTCCTGATTTCCCCCATCGGTGTTTAAATCTGGCTAGGCAAAAATGTTTGTTTTGAGGTTTTAAATACTTCTCCAAGATAGGGTAACCAACAGAGAATGCTCTCTCTCTTGCTGTGACAAGAGATTAAAAAGAAAAACCTCTCCCTTTTTTTTGCTAATGCAAAACCAGAATCCTAATCAGGGCTTCAAATCCCACTCCCGTTTCATTTCTACAGCTGCGAAGTGCTTTGGATCGAGCCAGAATGTAGAAATAAAGCAAAGCAAGGATGTGACTTAGATAAAGGGTTTAAAAAAGGCACCCTTAAACAACATATTCTTGGGGGCACAGTATTTTTCTTTTCCTACACACCTACAGATAGATGCAGCTGGAATGCCACCCTGGATGGGATTGTTTTCCATGCTGAGTCACTGTTTTAAGAAAACCCAAGCCATCTGTTAAGGGGCTCTCTTGTCACAACCCTTTGTGAGTCTAACGTATCATTTGCTACAGCCACAAAAATTATAATATGTGTTGTTGGAAGCTGCCAGATCTGGAGTGCATGTAAGATGCAGCTTTGGACTCGAGGTTTCCCTTAAGTATAGCTCACTCGTTCTGCAGCTTTTCGTAAACCTATAATATGGACCCCGGCTTTAAATTCTGCGATTGCAGGGCGGGACTGCAGAGGAACAGAGCTGTTAATTTTCTCTATAACCTCCTATTTGGATTTGCGTCCTATGTGTGTCTACTACAAAGGAGTATTCTTCACAGAAGTCAAATATTTTTTGTCCCTACAAGCCCTCAACCTGTGCTGAATTATTTTGGTCTGTCCAAAGTCTGGGCTAGCACTTCGGGGCATCTTGGATTGCCAAAAATCTAAATTCTTTTTAGAATTTAGTCGTCCTATTGTAAAAGAGAAAAAAAGAACTCAAAACACCCTTATTCATTTTGTCGGGATTGCTTCAGATCAGTTTTTTTTTACTGCAGTATGGAGCAGTTTTATACCTTCTGACTGGAAGGTATAATTGGGATATTATAATTGGGAGATTTTTTAGGAGAAAAGAAATCCATTCACACGATGATTTCATGAATCCTGAGTAAGTGTTTCCAGGACATGACCAATGCTAAGATTTTAGGAGCAGACACCCAAGAGAGGACTACTGACATATCAACTTCAGGAAGTGACAGCTACAAATTTACAATTCACTAGAATTTCTCAGTCAAGGGATAAAACGTAAAACGTAATTTAGAGAATATAATAAATAGGCCAATTAAATAATAAGTAGACCAATTAAAACATTGGCAACTCTAAGCATGGGCTGGCTACCCAAGGTCCTTGTAGGCCTTAAGACTGTGCTATTAAAATTCTATAAGTAAATTTCAACTGCAAAATGTCTCTTCTTCTTCTTCTTCTTCTTCTTCTTCTTCTTCTTCTTCTTCTTCTTCTTCTTCTTCTTCTTCTTCTTCTTTCTTCTTCTTCTCCTTCTCCTCCTCCTCCTCTTCCTTTTTTCTGTAACCCCCTTCACCTTCTTCTCTCCTTCTCCTGTCTACAGTATATTCTCCTCCTTCTCCTCCTCCTCCTCCTGGTTCTTCTCCTTCTCCTCCTCCTCTTCCTCCCCTCAGTCTAGTGTAGTCCGTTGTTTTCCATTACATTGCATTACATTCTGTTCCATTCAATTCTCTATTCCATTCAATTCTCTATTCCATTCCATTTTCTATTTCTTTTCTATTCCATTCTATTCCATTTTCTATTCCTTTTCTATTCCATTCTATTCCACTCCATTTTATTCCACTCCACTCCATTCCTTTCCATTCCATTCAACTCCATTCTCTATTCCATGTTCTATTCCACCAAATTCTATTTTCTATTCCATTCTCTGTTCTCCATCCCATTCTATTATCAGTGCTTTAGAGTCTTCTACTAAGCCAAGTTGAGAGGTTGAACTAAGGGTTAAGAATCTGGAGTCAATTATTTACCACCAAGCTGAGTAAATGTGGGTTTAGATTTCTCCTGGTAGAACAATATTTTTGTATGCTTGATTGTGCGGCTGACGAAGAGTATATCTCGAGCACCGCATCCCCAGTTAAGTCTAATTTTCAGCATTTATTTTCAGGGATGTACAACATTTATCATTCCGGGAATGAACCTTTCTGAGAAAGTCATTCCGTTTTCTTCTCAGATTAAGCCAATCTAGATCTTTTCAATCAGAACACCCTGTTGGAGATTCCAAGAATTTAACTTCAAGGAATGCGCCATCCCCTCCCCATTCCATTTCATTCTATCCTAATTTATATTCTATTCTGTTCTGTTCTGTTATATTCTATTCTATTCTATTCTTAATTCTATTCTATTCTATTTTATTCTATTCTATTCTATTCTACTCTACTCTACTCTATTCTATTCTATTCTATTCTATTCTATTCTATTATTAATTCTATTCTATTCTATTATTAATTCTATTCTATTCTATTCTATTCTTCTTGTATAAGTTTAAAACTAGCCTCCTATTTTATTTATACTATCATTTTGTCCAAGGACACAATGTCAGGAAACCTCCAAGAAACCAAACTGACCAGATGTTCAGCTTTTAACCCACTTCTCTCCTCAAACCTCGCACACAACTGTGCTTCCCGGTTTGAAAATCCATCACACTCAGCTTTCTCTCTTTCTTTCCCCCTTAAATGTCTAAAAGTAACCTTCGCTCGCTGTGCAAAGCGAACGCTTTTAGGAATAGAGTTGTTTATAGCTTTTCTGTAAATCAACATGACTCAACCAGTGTGACTCAACCGGGGGACGATCTATATTTTTTCCAGAGATTTCCCTCTGTGACTTCTCTGCCAGCTTCAATTGTCGTTCAAACCTTACAGAAGAAATGTGTTCTTAGAAAACATGGTGTGCCCACACTAAGAAACTTAAGGAAAGTAGAAATGCAATGGGATTTTCTGGCTAGTTCTCCAATCACATGGACCAGTTTTGTTGGAGTGGAGAAGTCTCCCCTTCCTCTTGTTAGACCCCGGAGCCCCAGGAATGTAGTAATCAGCTGCCAAAGGTGCTTTTTCCAGGAGGCACCTGGATTTTCTTGTTTTTCCTTGAAGACATTTCGCTTCTCATCCAAGAAACTTCTTCAGCTCTGACTGGATGGTGGAGAATGGAAGGATTGATATTCCTTGCAGACAGTTGGTCATTTGCATCCTTTTTAAAGGGTTGTTGAGGCCACTTGGAGGTTTGTCTGCATCCTCAGGGTAGCACAAATATGTGTGGATCCTTCTTGGCTGCAGGGTGTTTTCTGTCCTGTGTAATCAGTTGCCAGATCAGCCAGAGGTTGAAGGAGAAGGAGAGAGAAATGAATCTTGGTAGGGGTGAGAATTTGATTTGAAGGCATCAGACACTGCCAAGACCAAATGCAAAAAGTAATGCCTGGAAAACAGTGCAGAAGGATGATGAAAGGAGCTAAAGCCCACCCAGATCAGCCTGTAATGGACAATAGACCTCCACCCCTCACTGTGTCATTGTCCGCAGTGCCAAAGAGCCTTGTAGATCATTTGCCCAACAACATTTGTGTTGGATGAAGAGGGAGAGCAGCACTTTGACATTGGAACAGATGCAAGCAGCTACCCAAGGTCTTCTGATAAGGAGATTACATCATAAACTCCTTATCACCTGATGTAATCTCTACCACAAGACCATCACAAGGCGCACTGCTGCCTCACACCTGACCCATCACGAGACCCATCATAAGAACCTCACTTGACACAACCACACCTGAAGCCCTTATAAGCAGAAGAACGCTGACATGACCTAAACTCATAGCAGCTAAGTTACCTAGCCTGAGAACGAAACATTTGGAAACTAACTCACAAACTTGGAGAATGAACCTTTACCCTTGTAAGTTTATATGCTGTATTAAGTTTATCTATCTATCTATCTATCTATCTATCTATCTATCTATCTATCTATCTATCTATCTATCTATCTATCTATCTATCTATCTATATAAAAGCCAAGTACCACGCATTCATCATCAAATCTCCAGAACTGTAAAGCCTACACACTTGAAATTTGGCACATATGTTCCTCTTGGCTTCTAGGTGCTCGCTAAGAAAGGATTTTTCGAAATGACCATCAGATAATTAGTGTTTCTTATACAGTAATTAACACGCTCTGATGCTAAGGAGTTCTACTCCCCCTCCCCACCTGAAAAGAACTCTGTTCCAACTGCCAGTTGCCTCACATTCTGTTACCTCAGTTCACACTGGCAGACATTCCACTCCTTCATTCAGGAGGGGTCTGGGGCTCCTTACAGTACTAAACGTCAGTACCTCACCAAAAGATAATGCCTTTCACCTATTGAACCGCTTCCGGACTCAAAGGTGGTAGGAATGAATATTCCCTTATGTGTTTCAACCACCAACCACCACTGGGCCAACAGATTGTGAACCAAATTTCTCCTGCATAGCCCGATCACATAGTTTACCGCCACGAAGCACGGGTATCCAGCTAGTATACTACCTTTATTAGGTGGATATGTTGTAGAATATGACATATGATGTAGAACAATTTCATTCAACAGCTCAAGTTCATTGAGGGCCACATCAGGGCTGTGGTTGACCTCAGGGGATCCAGGTGGGTGTGGCCAGCTTGACTCCACTCACTGGGCATGGCCGACTAGATGGGCGTGGCCGACTGGGTGGGCGTAGCCAGCTTAACAACCCCCCCCCCACACACACACAGACACAAACTGCAGGCATGTTTCCTCTTTGCAGTGGGTAGACTGGGCCGAAGCCGTATTGGGTATACCGGTCCAAAGCAATGTGGACCAGAACATTACATTTTCTAGAATGGCCCTGCAGGCCATATCTGACCACATCACGGATGGATTTAGTCCACAATAGAGGTGGGTTCCTACATATTGGGTCCTGTTCAGCCGAATAGGTAGCAATTCCAGTGGAATTAGGAGAATTTTAGGAGAAAAGGAATCCATTCACACGATGATTTCATGAATCCTGAAGAATAATAATAATGATCAACGCTAAGATTTTAGGAGCAGACACCCAAGAGAGGACTACTGACATAACAACTCCTAAGTGACAGCTACAAATTTACAATTCACTAGAATTTCTCAGTCAAGGGCTAAAACTTAAAATGTAATTTAGAGAATATAATAAATAGGCCAATTAAATGATAAGTAGACCAATTAAAACATTGGCAACTCTAAGAAAGGGCTGGCTACCCAAAGTCCTTGTAGGCCTTAAGACTGTACTATTAAAATTCTATAACTAAATTTCAACTGCAAAATTCCTCCTCTTCCTCTTCTTCTTCTTCTTCTCCTCCTCCTCCTCCTCCTCCTCTTCCTCTTCCTCCTCCCTCTTTTTCTTCCTGTTCCTTTTCCTCCTCCTCTTTCTTCTTCCCCTCCTCCTCCTCTTCCTTCCCCTTCCCCTTTCTCTTCCTCTTCTTTCTTCTTCTTCCCCTTTTTCTCCCTCTCCCCCTGCTCCTCCTCCTTCTTCCTTCCTCTCCCCCATCTCCTCCTCTTCCTCCTTCTTCCCCTTCCTCTTCTTTCTACTTTTTCCTCTTTCCCTTCCCCTTCCCCCTCCTCCTCCTCCTCCTCCTCCTCCTCCTCCTCCTCCTCCTCCTCCTCCTCTTCTTCTTCTTCTTCTTGAAGAAGACAGTAGAGACTTGCCTTGTATGAACACGTGACAGTACCGGTTCTATGATTGGCAGCGCCATCTTGATTTTCTGTTCTGCACATACGCAGAACAATTTCATTTTGCAAATGCAATTTTGATTCGATTTTTTTGGTTGTGCCCATGCACAGATAGTTGTGAATGAAAATGTGCATGCGCAAACATTGTTTCTACCGAACTGGTAGTAATGGGGGCCGGGACCCACCCCTGGCCGTATTCTACATCATATGAACATAATAAATCCATATATAATTTACAATTGTCTGTAATTTGTGTATTCTGAAACCTTTGCTATGCCATATTCTGCATGGATTTTTTTAGCAATCATCCACATGACATCAGGATCAAAAAAAATCCCACATGCCCATTTTGGACAGTCTTACAAAGAATCAGGGTTTTGATCACAGCTCTCCACCATTTCGCAGATGTTAACATCTGCATGCATCTCCCAGGAGCTCCACTTAACGTACAATGTCAATAAGTTATATAGTCTCAGTATAACAGCAATTTTTGTTCCCCTGTACGGCATTGTTTTTCTTCAATTAACGCTTAAAATATGTCCTTGTAATGTTTTTAAAGCAAATTAGTGTGGAAATTTTCTAAGAGCTATTTTGGGACTTTTACCATTTGTAGATATCCTGCCTCTCAAATCTTTTTAATTAAGGCATCTTATGATTCAGTTTCTTACGAATTTTACGAGAACTTCCTGCCAGGAAGTCTCCTGACAAAATAGACTAATTATAAATGGTTCCACTCAATTATGGAGAATTATCACTGTTCTTGTTATGAACAGATAGGGTGCATTAAAAATGCCTCTAAGAGGCCACAGTTCGACTGTACATCTTATGCTTAATTAAGGCCCAATTAAGATTCCTTAAAAAAGCAGATTCCTAAAAAAAAAAGAAGAAGAAGAAGGAAAACATTTTTTTTCACAACAAAGACTTTTCCTGATTTTTGAAGGTCTCACGTTTTCCATCCCAGCTGGGATTCTAAGGCAGAAATTTTGCAAATAGTATGAGGAAGCTGTTAAAATATTCATGACTGGGAGAGACATGGGAACAAGGTTGGCCAACGAATAGGCACAGCAACTAAGTCAGCCAATGGGAGCTTAAACAGATCTGAGTCTGTGCAGAGAATTGAAACTGAAACTTAAGCAATCTGCTGCTCTGAGAAGTAAACTACCAGTCTCCCTGGGCTTCTCTGATGAAATGAAACTAATTACTTGTGTTTGCCTGTAGCTCTCCTGCTTTGTGTTTACTTGGGAGAACCACCTGTTGGTATTGTACATTTATTCATCTATTGTTATGTATATAAAGAAGTTAATGAATCCAGCTGCATCAGTTAAGTAATAAATATTAATATGTTGTTGATCAGCATAATATTTCATGCATATATTCTATAATGACATGCAAAGTCATAAGCTGCAATTATTAATTAGTTCTTATTCGTTATGTGTATGTTTTTGTCTCAAAAGCAGTTAGCTTTCTTACACTTGCTTTCCCTTTGTCTGACATTTTAACAATAGCACAGACTTATATTCTGCTTCACAACCCTCTCTAAGCGGTTTACAGAGTCAGCCTCTTGCCCCCAACAATCTGGGTCCTCATTTTATGACCTCAGAAGGATGGAAGGCTGAGTCAACCTTTGAGCCAGTCAGGATCGAACTGCTGGCAGTGGGCAGAGTTAATCTGCAATACTGCATTCTAACCACTGGGAGGGAGAGAGGGAGGGAGGGAGGGAGGGAGGGAAGGAAGGAAGGAAGGAAGGAAGGAAGGAAGGAAGGAAGGAAGGAAGGAATAGCAATAGCACTTAGACATATACCACTTTGCAGTGCTTTAGAGCCTTCTCTAAGTAGTTTACACAGTCAGCCTCTTGCCCCCAACAATTTGGGTCCTTATTTTACCCACCATGGAAGGATGGAAGGCTGAGCCAACCTTGAGCCTGGTGAGATTCGAATTGCCAAATTTCAGGTAGCCGGCAGTCAGCAGAAATAGCCCGCAGTACTGCACTCTAACAACTGTACCGCTGTGGCTCATATATTTGGTATATTTGCTCTACTGGGAAGAAAATTTCATGGCTAGAAGAAGGAATAATACTTCTTTTCTTTTATAATTTAGGGTTACGAAACCTGTAAGTACTGTCACTGAAAATTTAGAATTCTACATAGAAAAGGAAGGGACTTTGGAGGCGAGCTGTTCCATTGATTAATTGTTCTCATTGTCAGGTAATGTCTCCTCAGTTCTAAGTTGCTTCTCTCCTTGAGTAGTTTCCACCCGTTGCTTCTTGTCCTGCCCTCAGGTGCCTTGGAGAATAGCTTGACTCCCTCTTCTTTGTGGCAACCCCTGAGATATCAGAACACTGCTATCATGTCACCCCTAGTCAAGTAATATTCACAAACGATGCCCATCTCAGATCAATATTTTGCAGTCATACTTCAAATATTTCCAGCTGCACTGAACTGTTTACCATTGTCGGTTGCAAATTGCGATGAATTAGAGAACCACATTTGTGACTGACAGCAGAATTATGCTGGTGGCACTGACATGCAATTGTAACAAGGCATTTTTTTTAAACCCGAAACTGGAAGCTCAACGCGTTGGCTCGAGTTTCACAGCACACTAACTCATCAGAAAGAAAACCAGAGTAAAGCTCATGACTATTTTATGTGTTTGCTGCAGTCTTAAAGTGATACTGTTGAGAATTCTTGCATTGAAGGAAACTTAAAACAAAAGATCTAAGAAAGTTTCTTTTTTTATTTCCCCAATGTCTTTCCTTGATCCTTAACCCTTCTTTCTGCAACTCTGCTCATGTTTTTTGGTTCCTACTTGTAAGGGGAACGTCTTATTTTATGCAGAAACTGTGTTCGCTTAATGAATATGTTAATTACGAGTTGTAAACAAAGATTCTTCAAATATCTTCCTTGTAGATGTTCCATCAATGGGGATTTATCAGAAATAACTGGATAACAGAATAACAGAATGGCAGAGTTGGAAGGGACCTTGGAGGACTTCTAGTCCAAACCCCTGTTCAGGCAGAAAGCCTTATAATATTTCAGACAAATGATTGTCCAATCTCTTCTTTAAAACTTCCAGTGTTGGAGCTCCCACAACTTCTGGAGGTAAGTTGTTCCTGTCAACTTGCAAAGCATTCCTGGCCTGCTCTCGAGGTGCCATAGGCAAAAGGGTGGGAAAACTGGAGCAGCATGGCAGCGATAACCAGAAGCACATTCCATGCATATCTTTCTCAAGGCTGTCTCCCAGGTTATCTGCAACAGCCGGACTGACGTGTTCTCTACAGCCTACAAAAGTGCTCCATTGGAGAATGTGATTTATGACACACTTTGAAGGAGGGGGAACAGGGTCATAATTGGGCCGTAAATTACATGGGGTCAGAGTTGGCTTTAGTTGGGTACATGCCGACATGGGCATTCAGCTTCCCTGGTTAATTGTTCTAACTGTCAAGAAATTTCTCCTTAGTTCTAGGTTGCTTCTCTCCTTGACTAGTTTCCATCCATAACCACTTGAATGGGTTAGTATGAGGTTCCTACAATGCTCAGGGGGTTAGACTCGAAGACCTCCAAGGTCCCTTCCAGTACTATGATTCTATGTTCTTTGTAATCATCAGAATCCATGTTTTTTTAATAACCAGAGAACAGACAATCCTCGAAAATATATTTTAATAAATCTCATCTGTAGAGAACAGAGAAGCTTATACATCTGATATCTGGGACTAATTTCTTGAAGGCAATCACATGTTTCAATGATAGCAGAGTTCCAATATCTCAGGGGCTGCCACAAAGAAGAGGGGGTCAAGCTACTCTCCAAAGCACCTGAAGGCAGGAAAAGAAGCAATGGGTGGAAACTAATCAAGGAGAGAAGCAACTTAGAACTAAGGAGAAATTTCCTGACAGTTAGAACAATTAATCAGTGGAACAGCTTGCCTCCAGAAGTTGTGAATGCTCCAACACTGGAAGCCTTTAAGAAGATGTTGGATAGCCATTAGTCTGAAACGGTATAGAGTTTCCTGCAGGGGGTTGGACTAGAATACCTCCAAGGTCCCTTCCAACTCTGTTATTCTATTCTATTCTGTTCTATTCTATTCCATTCCATTCCATTCTATTCCATTCCATCTCATCCCTATTTCTATCCCTATTCCTATTCCATTCCATTCCATTCCATCTGATCCGATCCAATCCCTATTCCTATTCCTATTTCTGTTCAATTCTGTTCCGTTCCATTCCATTCCCTTCTACTCTCTATTTTACTGTTCTAGAAGGACTGGAAAAGGAGTGGAAAGACATTGGTTGAATCCATCCAGTCTGCCAAGAGAAAAGTTTGTTATAAACAGCTCCAATGTTCATATCCAGAAGATTTCCAACGTTCCTCTCTAAAATTTCCACCTGCAAAACCAGAAAGAAAGAGATTCCATTAGCGTGTTTAGAATTCATTACCGCACCTTGACTTAAAACGGAGAGTCCAAAGTTCAAATGAAAACCACGTTTGCCCACCTCACATCCAAAACATTAATGACTCTCCTAAGCTCTGAAGTCCAATTTTAAACAAGCCAGACCATTAAGCTTCCTCAAACAAATTAAAAATTGAACAACCACCTTAGGTGCTCGAATTTTATTTTATTTTTAAAAAATGTGGTTAAATCTCTAGAATAAATTCAGCCAGGAGGATAATTAAACGATAAGAAAATCTCTGCTGATCAAAAAGATTGGTTCATGGCTGGGCTGCCTGCATTGATGAAACCACTTCAGAAGATGGAAATGAATCGCAAACAACGAGCATCAAATAATTATTCATAATTTCTTCCTCGCATGTTCAAAATTTAAAAGCAAAAGACAAGTGTGGGTTGTAATAAACCAGAGGGGAGCCAAACCTCTTTAAATCTACTACCTGTAGGTAGTCCTCGACAGCTGTGACTGTACAAAGTTACAACATCACTGGAAAAAGTGAATTACGACTGTTTATCACACTTACGACCATTTACTGCATCCCCCATGGTCACGTGATTTGCATTAGGCTGCTTGGCAATTGATTCATATTTATGACGGTTGCGGTGTCCCGGGGTCCCCTTTTGCGACCTCCTGACCAACAAAGTCAACGGGGAAGCTAGATTCACTTAATAACTGTGTTACTATGTTAACAACTGCAGTGATCCACTTAACAACTGTGGCAAGAAAAGTCACAAAATGGGGCAAGCTCACTTAACAAATCTCTCACTTAGCAACATAAATTTGTGGCCAAGGACAACGTGTAGTAAACATTGAGGATTAGCCTTTGAGGGTGTTGTCGTAAATTGAGGACTACCTATGTTCCAAAGAAATTTTGAGAATAACAAGAATTTCACAGAAACTCCCAAATTCAAACCATGTGAATAGACCACTTGTTCAAGCAATATCAATTCAGGATTATAAATTCATGGATTAAAAATAATACTAACTTTACTCAAAAGTTACCAATCGGTATTGTTGAAATCCATCTAGTAGAATCCTGGTTTTCCATCAGAAGATCGGTTCTTTTTCATGGTCCATCAGAAGAATTTTTTCTTGGTCCATGAGAAGACCTTTTTCATGGTCCCTGAGAAGACAGGTTCTTTTTCATGGTCCATCAGAAGACCTTTTTCATTGTTCATCAGAAGACTTTTTTCATGGTCCATCAGAAGTCCGGTTCCTTTTCATGGTCCATGAGAAGACCAGTTCTTTTTCATGGTGCATCAGAAGACAGGTTCTTTTTCATGGGCCTTTCCATCAGAAGACCAGTTGTTTCTCTCCTTGATTAGTGTCCACCCATTGTTTCTTGTCCTACCTTCAGGTGCTTTGGAGAATAGCTTGACTGCCTCTTCTCTATGGCAGCCCCTGAGATATTGGAAGACTGCTATCATGTCTCCCCTAGTCCTTCTTTTCACTAGACTAGACATACCCAATTCCTGCAACCGTTCTTCATATGTTTTAGCCTCCAGTCCCCTAATCCTCTTTGTCGCTCTTCTCTGCACTCTTTCTAGAGTCTCCACATCTTTTCTACATCGTGGCGACCAGAACTGAATGCAGTATTCCAAGTGTGGCCTTACCAAGGCCTTATAAAGTGGTATTAACCCTTCACGTGATCTTGATTCCATCCCTCTGTTGATGCAGCCTAGAACTGTGTTGGCTTTTTCGGCAGCTGCTGCACACGGCTGGCTCCTATTTCAATGGTTGTCCACTAGGACTCCAAGATCCCTCTCACAGTTACTACTACTGAGCAAGGTACCAGAGAGGGCATTGTGCCATAGGGAAAGGAACTGAATGTAAAAGAGGAGAGGGAGAAAGTCAGAGAGAGCTGGAATGGTAAACAGACGAAAGAAAAACGAGAAACGCGGTGTGCCGAAGAAAGAACTGGATTACAAAATGAAAGGAGAAAAGATGCTTCTGCAATTAAGGTGGAAACAATGTTTTCCTAAGCAGGAGAAATGTAAGAGAGGGATGCAGTTTTCCAAAATTGTAGGAAGCTGAGGGCACTCAGTATTCTGCAATGCTTTTATACCGTTTCTGTGGCAACCACAATCATGTTTCTTTCCTGGCATGCTCTCTAATGTGAAATTCTAACTAATGTTACTCCAAAAAATATATATATGCACTGCAGCTGCTGGCAGGGTCGATGTGTGCAAATATGAATACTTTTGTTGTGGTCCACCGGTGGCCTGCAAAACTGCCAGTAAAGTCAGACAGTGAGGAAGTTGGGGAGGAACATGGGCCGGTCCTGGAGTCTGGGGAAGGCTCGGACGAAGGCTCTGCGTTGGAGGCAGAGAGGGGGCCAAGGCCATTTGGTAGTTATTTGCTACCTCCGGAGTCTGACATCAGCAAGGCAGAAGAACAGAGCTACCAAAAGGCAAGAACAGTTAAAACAAAAGGGATGACTCGGGAGTAAGTCTCGGAGGTGATTGGCCCCTCCCATAGGACATAAAGGAGGAGCAAAGTCACCTGAGCCTTTGCAGGAAGCAACTTGGTTCATGCTGGTCAGTTTACCTTCTGAAGCTCCGTTTGGACTCTTTGCTCTGTTTGTCTTGCCAAGCTAATTGCCAATTCAGTCTTTGGCAGCGTTTCAAGGAAGATAAAGGTGGGCGCTTATCAGCCTTATCCCGAAAGACTTTGGCAGACTACTGTCGGACTCTTTAGGAACTATTTGGGACTCAGTACAGTGGGCTCCATTTGCACTACTCAGGTGACCCTGAAGATACAGACAAACCTCCAAGTGGTCTTAAGGACTCTCTAAAAAGGATGCAAATGACCAATTCTGTCTGCAAGGAGTATAAATCCTTCCCTTCCCCACCATCCAGTCAGAGCTGAAGAAGCTTCTTGGATGGGAAATGAAACATCTTCAAAGAAAAACAAGAAAGTCCAGTTACTTCTTGGGGTGGGGTGGGGGAAGCACCTTTGGGACTTAGCAACACCTTGCACCTATGATCGTAAACATAAATCTAACACTAGCACATCTAATAACTCCTGGGCTACTCAGTGGAGCTGTTTTGGCTGCCAGACATTTCAAGGTCACGATAATTAAGTGTTCAGCTTAGGAGAGTACCTGGGCAGAAGTCTAACCCTAAGATCGATCATCGCGCTTGATTTATTTCAACGGTTTCCCACCCGTTCCCTAGGGAATGGAGTTGTCTTTCAGATCATGTTACGCAAGCAAAGGGAAACATCAGAAACGGAGCAGTCCCACAAGGCCTGAGCTTCAGCAGCCTTCAAATTGGAAAATGGCCAAATTACACGTAGGATGCCGCAAGCAGACTCAGCTCGGTCTAAAGGAGGACATAACATTGCTCTGCACAATACCCCTCGTTCTGCATCAGTGAATATTACAATTCCTTTGGAGGCATTTGGAAATCGTCATCGGTAGATTAACGTCGGTCTCATGTTTTGTTCTGCGATACTGGAGGATCTAGGGATGGGTTTTCTAAGCATGGTGTATTTAGCATTTTAATCGGTTAACAGATTAAAAGCAGGAAGAATGACAGAGCTGGGAGTGACCTTGTACGTCATCTAGCCCAAGCAGGAGACTCTACACCATTTCTGACAGATGGCAGTCCAGTCTCTTCTTGAAAGCCTCCAGGGATGAAGCTCCCACAACTTCTGAAGGCCACTTCTCTTCCTTCAGTTGATTGTTCTCACTGTCAGAAAAAATGTCTCCTTATTTCCAGGTTGAATCTCTCCTTGTTCAGTTTCCGTCCATTACTCCTTGGTTCCATTTAGACTTATATACCACTTCATAGTGCTTTTTACAGCCCTCTCTAAGTGGTTTGCAGAATCAGCCTACTGTTGGGGCCTACCAGCAGCTACAGCAGCAGATTCGGACAGTGAGGAGGTTGGGGAGGAACCTGGGCCAGTCCTGGAGTCTAGGGAAGGCTCTGATGAGGGCTCTGTGTCGGAGGCAGAGAGGGGGTCAGGGCCATATGCCAGTTATCAGCTGCCTTCAGAATCAGACATCAGTGAGGCAGAAGAACAGCTGGAGCCTGTTCCCAGTGTGCGCATACGCAGAGTTGCCAGACGAAGGGAACAGCTAAAGAACAGGGGTCGATTGGGAGTAAGACCACAGGTGGACGATGAATGGCCCCTCCCCGAGGGAATAAAAGAGGAGCGGAAGGGGAGGGGAGTTTGCAGGAGACAATTAGTTTGTTTAATTGGTTTGTGACTCTCCGAGACGCCTTGCCAAGGTTTGCAGATATCGTCCTGGCAGCTCTCCAAGCCAGATAAGGTCTGTGACTGCCAATCCTCCCTTGAAAGACTTTGCTGGGTGCGAAAGAGCAGAATTCACAGTCAATGAATAAAAGGGGTTTTTGCTGGGACAAGGACTTTGTTTCAGGCTCTTGGGAAGCCTCGGTCAGAAGAGAAAGAATAGAAATGCTGGGCTCAATTGTGGTGTAAGTCGAGGACTAACTGTAATATTGTTTGCCCATAAACATACCTGCCGAGAAAGTTGCCCGGCGTTGTGCCTATAAATAGGACCTCATTTTTCTCTGCTGGAAGAGAAAAACATGGATTATTGCTTCTCACAATAGGAAGTGTTCTTCATTTCCTTGGCTCACCTGGGCTGAGAATTTGCACATTCAGTATGTCAATGCCATAAAACATCTGTTGTAGAGGAGAGCATATGGATGATATTTCGGGGGTGTCGGTGCGTTGCATTCTAAGGCAAAAATAGAAGGAAGGATGATTTATGGGACCCCCTCTCCCTTTTGAAGCAGAGCAAGTCGAAACGTGGGCGAAAGGACAGAGCAACGCTTATTTTAGACATTTCGTAACCAAAGTGACACTTGTCATTGTCCAGCTGAAGAGAGGAAGGCATTGTAAGGAAGCCTTACGTGACTCATCGCTTGCTGGATTAAGGAACGTGGGCTTTTGCAGGGAGTTGGGGCATGCGGAGAAATAAGGATGGATGGATGATGTCGTCACACAGGTGATGGTTTGAGGGACACTTGGTGCTCTCTGAGCTTGGTTGTTTCCTTGTAGACGTTTCACGAGCCAACTAGGTAACGTCATCAGTGCTAGAAAGGAGTAGGATTTGTGGAGGGGAAGAGGAGAAAGGGGAAGAGGACCGTGGGATCCTTGGTGGTCTCTGAGCTTGATTTCTTGCAGATGTCTCAAGACCCAACTAGGTAACGTCATCAGTGCTAGAAAGGAGTAGGGTTTGTGGAGGGGAGGAGGAGAAGGAGAAGAGGAGGAGAAAAAACTGAGGGGTTCTTGGTGCTCTGAGCTTGATTGTTTTCTTGCAGACATTTCATGACCCAACTAGGTAACATCACCAGTTCTAGAAGGGAGTGGGGTTTGGGGAAAGGAGGAGAAGGATTGTGCTGTTTGAGCTGAGGTTCTAAACAGAACAATTAATCTGTGGAACTGTTTGCCTCCAGAAGTTGTCCCTGGACGTTTCAAGAAGAGATTAGAGATCCATTTGTCTGGAATGGTATAGGGCAGGGGTGTCCAAACTTGGGAACTTTAAGACTTGTGGACTTCAACTCCCAGAATTCCCCAGCCAGCTGGGGAATTCTGGGAGTTGAAGTCCACAAGTCTTAAAGTTCCCAAGTTTGGACACCCCTGGTATAGGGTGTCCTGCTTGAGCAGGGGTTGGTCTAGAAGACTTCCAAGGTCCCTTCCAACTCTGTTATTGTATAACCAATTTCGTTGTATTTAAGTACAATGACAATAAAGAATATACTTAATTCTCTAATTCTGTAGACTGGGAAAATGTTTAAGTCTTGTCTTCAAATGCAATTGACTAGCAAAGTTTATTTTCTCAGGATGCCACTTCTTCTTGTTATTTTTATTGTTATTAACTGGTTTTAATCCTGTAACCATCTCTACCATGACCTTAGGAATTATAACCAGACAACCATCAGCCAAGCAAATAAGCAACTAGTAGATACAGGACTTCATGAGTATTTATGGATTAGTAGACCATGGAGTGGTGCAGTGGCTTAGAGGTGGAGCGAGGCAGTGAGTTCAATCCCAGGTAGAGGCAGATATTTCTCTCTCTGGGCACAATGAGAATATATTTGCTGAACAAAACTCCGCCCTGGTGACAGGAAGGGCATCTGGCCAATAAACACTATGTTAACTCCATTCCGTTGCCAAGACTCCACCCCACAATGGATTACGGGGTCTTTAAATGATGATGATGGATTAGCAGACCATATTATATCTGTTTTCTTTTGGTTTCATTGCTAAGGAAGGGACTTCGACCCTCCCACATTTCTGAAAGTCATTTTCCTTTCCTTTTGAATGCTCAAAACTCTCAGGTGTGTTGATAGAAACATCAGGCCTTTCAAGAGCATTTTGATTTCTGGATTTCTGGGAACCGTTTAAAATGTGCTCATTTCCTGGGACGTTTCTTATGTTTCTAGGAACGGTTGTGTACTAAGTGTGATTAGATGACAATTCTAAGAGATGCAGGCAGAATAACTCACTTTAAATATTGTGGCTCTGTTGTAAACACAGCCAACATTTTTCTTTTTTTAAAGGAAATAATTTCTGGCTACTTTATGCAGTTTCTAATAAAAATTTAATTGATTCCACTCTGTACAGATTTGGGGTATAAAGAATAGAAATTAAACAGACTATGTTCAGCCTAGGGCCATTTACCCTCAAATTTGAATGGTAAAACTCCCCAATTCATTGTCTAGGGAGATTCCCAATCATCCAGGCCATAGTTGTGTCTAGAATATCTAGAATAACAGAGTTGGAAGGGACCGTAAAGGTCTTCTAGTCCAACCCCCTGCTTAGGCAGGAAACCCTGCACCATTTCAGACAAATGGATATCCAACATCTTAAAAACTTCCAGTGTTGGGGCATTCACAACTTCTGGAGGCAAGTTTTTCCACTGATTAATTGTTCTAACTGTCAGGAAATTTCTCCTTATTTCTAGGTTGCTTCTCTCTTTGATTAGTTTCCACCCATTGCTTCCTTTCCTGCCTTCAGGTTATAGTTTATTTAATTTATAGACCGCCCCCTCTCCCCGTAGGGACTCGGGGCGGTGCCTTGGAGAATAGCTTGACTCCCTCTTCTTTGGGGCAACCCCTGAGATATTGGAAGACTGCTATCATGTCTCCCCTAGTCCCTCTTTCTCTTAAGCTAGACATACCTAGTTCCTGCAACCGTTCTTCATATGTTTAAGCCTCCAGTCTCAAATGTGGTGTTGTTGTTTTTTCCAAAATGCAACTGGATATTTTTGGTTTTTTTCCTTTGAAAAGGTTTTGCTTCTCATCTAAGAAGCTTCTTCAGTTTTTTTTTTTTGGGGGGGGGGAACCAAGAGAGTCCAGTTGTCTTTTAGAAGAAAACAGCAACTTTGGGCCCCAAATTCATTCCTATCGTGATTTCAACAAGAGGATATTTTGGTCCAAGATGCAAATCAGGAATAAAATTAATTCAATGAATTCAATGAATTCAGACGTTGATAATCTACCACCGTTTGTTATTACAGTTGAATGGAATAAAATCTGCACACGTTAAAATTCTGGAGATAAATTTCGTATTTCCCCCAAAATAAGACCCAACTGGAGAACAAACAAGTCTGACTTTTCAGGATTTTCATAATACAAGCCCCCCCCCCACCTCCCAAAATAAGCCCCAGTTAAGATTGTCAGGCAGGTGGATGCATTTAGTACTATATTTCCCCCCAAATAAAACCTAATTGGAAAATAAACTGTAATGCGTCTTTTGGAGCAAAAATTAATATAAGCCCCATTTTAATTTTCAGGGAAATATGGGTATATAGATAGGCATTCAAAGGTTCACGAAACTAGGTAGATAGGTCTTTCTTTTTCTTTCCTTTCTTTTTCTTTCTTTTCTTTCTTTCCCTCCTGTTTTTTCCTTTCTTTCTTTCTTTCTTTCTTTCTTCACTTTCTTTTTTCATCCTCCCTTCCTTCTTTCCTTTTTCTTGTTTCTTTCCTTTCTTTCCTTCTTTTTCTTTCTTTCTTTTCTCTTTCCTTTTTTCTTCCTTCATTCTTTTTTTCCTCCCTCCCTCCTTTCTTTCTTTTCTTTCTTCTTTTCTTTTCCTTCCTTTTTTTCTTTTTTTTCTCTTTCCCTCCTTCCTTTTTTTCCCTTCTTTCTTCCTTCACTTTCATTTTCTCCCTCCCTCCCTTCTTTCCTTTTTCTTTCCTTCCTTCCTTCTTTTTCTTTTTGTTTCTTTCGTTTTCCCCTTTTCTTTTCTTTCCCTCCTTCCTTTTTTCCCTTTCTTTTTCCTTCTTTCTTCCTTCACTTTCCTTTTTCTTCCTCCCTCCCTCCCTCCCTTCTTTCCTTTTTTCTCTTTCTTCCTTTCCTTTCTCTTTTTTCTTTCTTTCCTTCCTTCTTTCTTTTTCTCTTTCCTGACACTTACCTTTTAAAGCTCTATTAGCTTTTACATAAATAATGGAACTTAATAATCATTGGAGTTATTAGGGAATCGATATCCATTTATCTTTCAAAAGGGAGAGGCCAATAGAGTTATTCCCTTTATGTCATTTGTGTCCAAAGGAGATGCTTCACACTTGTTGCAACTTCCTAGTCCAACCCTGAAAGATTGAATAATAAGTATCCTTAGGTGACTTGCCTGTCCACTTGTATCCCAGAAGTGTCTCTGATGATTTTTATCCCTCCAGTGTATTTGGCACCTGCCCATCATAACCATCAAGATATTTGCTTTCTGGAATTCGTCCATCTTTATATGAGCTAAATTCTTATGTGCATTGATCAATGCTCTACTTTGCTGCAAAGGGTTCAGAGTCATGGAGATATCGTACCTAAGGAGGACTGGGGAGTCATGTCCATAGAATGGAGAAGGCACTTGAGTATGTCAGATGGAGTATGCTTCTTGGGCATCAACCATTTGTCCATGGTGTGAGATTCTCTTGGGAGCCTTTTCTAAACCAACAATGTGAATGTTACATTCTCTTTTAAGCCAACACTCCATTGATACATTGCTCCATGTAATACTGGTAGATAGGAAGTCCTTTGTCATAGAGACCTGCCAATCCCTGTAGGTTGGAGGAGGTAGGAGGAGCAAATCAACAAAGACCTACCTATGAGAATGATCTGCCAAAGGAGGATCTACCCACTTCTTACCATCGCAAAATAGACCCAAATCCAATTCGATCTGAATGCTTAGGTGATGCTATCAGTAACAACAAATGAAGATCTAGAATAGACCAGCTTGTTTGAGAAAGAGGAAGGGAGGAAAGGGGGAGGGAGAAGGGGAGAGAGACAGGCAAAGGGAGAGGGAGGGAGAGAATGAGGCAGAGGGAGGGGGAGAGGGAGCGGGAGAAGGAGAAGGAGGAGAGGGAGGGGGAGTGAGGGGCAAAAGGAGAGGGAGGGAAAGGGAGAGGGAGTGGGGAGAGTGAGATGGAGTGGGAGAGGGAAAGACAAAAGGAGGGGGAGAGAGAGGGGAGGAGGAGAAGGAGGGAGATGCAAAGAGAGAGGGAAGAAGAGAGTGAGAGGGAAGGAAAGGGAGGGGAGAGAAAGGGAGAGGAGGAGAGGAGGACTGGGAGAAAGATTATGTGGTGCCATTTTAGCTCTCACCTCCTTTTAACACAAAACTCCTTTAGCACTAAAGAACGATGGGGGAAAAATGGATGAAACATTTAAGTTTTGCAAGAATACTCATTCTAGGAAGATGGTTGGGCCATTTACTATTTAATCCTGAGCAAGTGGAAAGATTCCTTTATGCAAGAGAAAATCTACACTGCTAACTACAGATCTACAAATAAAGTTGAAGAAAAAGAAGGCGACATGCATAACATGAAAACAAAAATAAGGATTATTTCCGAAGTGTCGTTAACAATCCCCCCCAAAGCAAAATCCTCACTATTGTACAGTAACAACAGCTTTTAAAAACGCCGGTGCTCAACAAGATGCAACAAATCATTTCAATGTGGTGCTCCATGTATTTATAAACCAAAGAGTAGAAATAAATAGTCGTAGCTCTGGGTTGAGCTCTGCGGTCCTTGGTGCTCTCTGAACTAGGCGGTTTTCTTGCAGACATTTCATTACCACACTAGGGAACATCAACAGTCTTTGGGGTTCTCTGACGACGTCACCCACTTTGCTAATGAAACATCAGCAAGAAAACCACCAAGCTCAGAGAGCACCCCGCAAATCCAAGGCTGATGGAGAAAAGTTAATGCACAATCAACGCATTTGACAAGGCATCTCCCGTGGGATTTCTATTCTGACCCAGGCTTCCCGAGAGTATGAAGTAAACTCCTTGTCCCAGCAAAAACCCCTTTTATTTATTTACTGTGAATTCTGCTCATTCAGATCCAGCAAAGTCTTTCGAGGGAGGATTTACAGTCACAGACCTTATCTGGCTTGGAGAGCTGCCAAGTCGATATCTGCAAAACTTGGCCAGGAGCCTCGGAGAGTCACGAACCAATGAAGCGAACTAATGGTCTCCTGCAAACTCCACTCCCCTTTCTCTCCTCTTTTGTTTCCTTTGGGAGGGGCCATTCATCGTCCACCTGTGGCCTCACTCCCAAGTCGACCCCTGTTCTTTAGCTCTTCTCTTCGTCTGGCAACTCTGCGCATGCGCACACTGGGAACAGGCTCCAGCTGTTCTTCTGCCTCACTGATGTCTGAGTCTGAAGGAAGCTGATATCTGGCATATGGCTGCTCTGGCCCCCTCTCTGCCTCCGACACAAAGCTCTCATCAGAGCCTTCCCCAGACTCCAGGACTGGCCCAGGTTCCTCCCCAACCTCCTCACTGTCCGAATCTGCTGCCAGATCCCTCGTCCACTGGCGGGCCACAACCCTCACAAACCCAACACTGATGGACAAAAGTCAACACACACTCAAGGTATTTGACAAGGCATCTCCAGTGGGGTTTCAAACGGTAGATCCTAAAAGTATGACCTCTTCTATCACACGTTACACATGTGAAAGATGAAGGACTTCCTTTGTGTAGTTCACAGGGACCATATTGACTATCTGGTCAATGCTCCCCATCAGCATCTATGGTTGCTTAGAATTATTCAAACTGGTGCAATGAACATATAGAATGAAAGACTCCATCAGGTCTGGTCCTTAGAATGCATGGCTTACTACATAAATTAGCAGGATTGTATTTCTGAACCCAAGGCCACACCCGGACAATATATATATATCGCATTATATAAATAAAAATAAATAACCCCCCCCCCAGCTCTAAAATTATTCATGGTCTTCTTCTTTTTTTTTTTAAAAAAAAAGCACATTTGGTTTTTGTAAAAAAAGAAAGAAAGAAGGATAGTTGAATATCTATGGTATATGTTTAGAATAAACCGCAGTCTTTCAAATTATTCTTTATGATGACATCGGTGACCGCATCAAACACGAACTGAACATTCTTGGTATCGGTGGCACAGGTGAAGTGGGTGTAGATTTCTTTCGTGTCTTTTCTCTTGTTTAGGTCTTCGAACTGGCACTGGATGTACGCAGCTGCTTCTTCGTATGTGTTTGATCCTAAAATGGGTGGAGGGGAAAAAAACAAGGGTGGGTTTAGTACAGGGGTGTCCAAACTTTGAACTTTAAGACTTGTGGACTTCAACTCCCAGAATTCCCCAGCCAGCGGCTGGGGAATTCTGGGAGTTGAAGTCCACAAGTCTTAAAGTTCCCAAGTTTGGACACCCCTGGTTTAGGCCCTTTAGACTAATGGGTGATATGATAGCAGAGTTCCAATATCTCAGGGAGTCAAAGAAGAGGGAGTCAACCTACAGATACAGAACAACAGAGTTGGAAGGGACCTTGTAGGTCATCTAGTCCAACCCCCTCCCAAGGAGACCCTACATCATTTCTGACAGATGGAAGTCCTGTCTCTTCTTGAAAGCTTCCAGGGATGGAGCTCCCACAACTTCTGAAGGCAACTTCTGCTCCGCTGGTTGATTGTTCTCACTGTCAAAAAAGATCTCCTTATTTCCAGGTTGAATCTCTCCTTGATCAGTTTTGATCCATTGTTCCTTGTCTGGCCTTCAAGTGTTTTGGAGAATAGTTTGACCCCCATATCTTTCTAGCAGCCCCTCAGTTCTAAGTTGCTTCTCTCCTTGATTAGTTTCCACCCATTGCTTCTTGTTCTGCCCTCAGGTGCTTTGGAGAATAGTTTGACTCCCTCTTCTTTGTGGCAACCCCTGAGATATTGGAAGACTGCTATCATGTCTCCCCTAGTCCTTCTTTTCACTAAATTAGCCATGCCCAGTTCCTGCAACCATTTTTCATATGTTACATATTCTTTGGAGAATAGATTACCTATTCTCTAAAGCACTTGAAGGCAGGACAAGAAGCAATGGAGGGAAATTAATCAAGGAGAGGAGCAGCCTGGCTTTGTTAAATAAAATATTTTGCTGCTGCTACAATTCCCTTTGGTTGCCATTATTGGGTTGGAATAAATTCCTCAACAACAGAATCTTTACGTTATATCACACAAGTAATGGAAGGGAGTTCTTATTACCTCTTCCAAACAATTATTTATGCCAGGGATGAAAAAAATGTAGCCTTTCAACCTTCTCATGAACCATAAAAGATATTTCAAGGATGTTGTAACATCAGCAGAATGAAAGGAGCAGAACTCATCCCAGAGAAAATATATGTAGTCAGTAATCTTGACACCAACCACATAGTCCATAACCATCAAAGGTTCCTTCCCTTAAAAATGCTAGAGGAGCCCAAAATCAGATCAAATTTTGGACCACAATTACTTGTAGGTTAAGTTTCAAACTAGGGAGGAGGGGGAGAAGGAGGAGGAGGAGGAGGAGGAGGAGGAGGAGGAGGAGGAGGAGGAGGAGGAGGAGGAGGAGGAGGAGGAAGAAGAAGAAGAAGAAGAAGAAGAGGAGGAGGAGGAATTTTGCAGTTGAAATTTAGTTATAGAGTTTGAATAGCACAGTCTTGAGGTCTACAAGGACCTTGGGTAGCCAGCCCTTGCTTGAAGTTGCCAATGTTTTAATTGGTCTACTTACTATTTAATTGGCCTATTTATTATATTCTCTAAATTACATTTTACTTCTGTATAGGCAACTATTCAGTGCAGTAAGTATTAGTCTGCTACAGCATAGTTCAAAAGTCCAATAACAAATTAAACAATTATGGAACGTTTACGCCAAAGAGACCTTATGTCTGTGCAACTATTTTCACTTTGCTCCATAACAATGCTAATTCAGTTATTAAAATATCACACTATTTTATATGAGAGGTGAAACCTAGAGTATGTACAGTACACAGTTCCATAAATACCCTTCACACCATTCACAATAATAAGAATCTTCCATTCAGATTCTTTTTATTTAGGAGAACAAGGACTTTAGTCAAGATTTACTCTGCTCAAAAGTTTGAGGACAATAATTTCTCTTTTTTCTTCAGTATTCTCCTTGATGGAGAATTCTTTCCTCAAGACCCTGCTACTAAAATCCCATAACTACATTTTCACTGCAAAATGTCTCTCCTTCTCTTTTTGATGGATGGAAACTAATCCAGGAGAGAAGCAACCTAGAACTAAGGAGAAATTTCCTGACAGTGAGCACAATTAATCAGTGGGACAACTTGCCTCCAGAAGTTGTGAATGCCCCAGCACTGGAAGTCTTTAAGAAGATGTTGGATAGCCATTTGTCTGGAACGGTATAAGGTTTCCTGCCTAGGCAGGGGGTTCGACTAGAAGACCTCCAAGGTCTCCTCCAATCCTGTTATTCTGTTAAGATCAACATGTTTTCTCTGCATAAAAAGGGAGGGAGATATACCTGGATATTCTGGATAACAAATAGTTAGAGGACTCCTTATAATTTTTTCTTCAAAGAGATCCTTTTTATTTAAGAACAAGATGATGGAGGTGTCAGTAAACCACTTATTGTTGCAGATGCTATCAAACAATTTCATGCTTTCGTGCATCCTATTCTGCAATTGGAAAAAAGGAGAATCGATCAGTTTTCTTTCCTCGTTTCTCTGCGTAAAAGTATCAAGATCAATTCACAAATAGGTCCAATGAAACAAAACTCAATATATCTAAAGAACAAGGACCAAAGTCTGTGACATTTTCTTATTTCAGACAATTATTTGAATTATTCAAATCAATAATTCAAATGATTGTAAGACCATCGTAAAATAGTTCAGCTACTGCTTGGTTCTTCTTCCTTTTACCAAAATAAAGTATTTTTTAAAAATATTTTACAATGTGTTCATCATGATCATTATATAAGTAAATCCCTAAAAATAGAATACTACTTCACCTATCGGCAAGCTGAATAGAAAATTATCGTAACCATTCTCTTGCTGCTAAATGAGTAAAATGTGATTAAATTACAGATAGTCCTTGACCTTCAACCACAATTGAGCCCAACATTTCCATTGCTAAGCAAGACAGTTGTTAAAGACAGTTGTTAGCTGAATTTTGCCCCATTTTACAACCTTTCTTGCCACAGTTGTTAAGTAAATCACTGCAGTTGTTAAGTTAGTAACTCCTCCTCCTTTTCTTTCTTTCTTTCTTTCTTTCTCTTAAATTCTTTCTTTCTTTCTCTGTCTCACTTCCTTCTTTCTTTCTCTTTTTCTCTCTCTCTCCTTCCTTCCTTCCTTCCTTTTCTTCCCTCCCTCCCATCCATCCTTCTTTCTTTCTCTTAAATTATGTCTTTCTTTCTTTCTCTGTCTCCCTTCCTTTTCTTTCTTTCTTTCTTTCTTTCTTTCTTTCTTTCTTTCTTTCTTTTTCTTTCTCTTTCTTTCTCCCTCTGTCTCCTTCCTTCCCTTCCATCCCTCCCTCCCTCCCTTCTTTCTTTTTCTTTTTCTTTCTTTCTTTCTTTTTCTTTCTTTCTTTCTTTTGTTTACTTACCATTTCTTCATCTTCTGCAAGGACCAAGTCATAATCACTAAGTGCCACACAAAAAATGATAGCCGTAACCCCCTCAAAGCAGTGAATCCACTTTTTCCTTTCTGATCTCTGGCCTCCAACATCAAACATCCTGTAAAAAAACAAGAGCCAAAGCAACAACAACCAATCAGCTGATTTTAAGGAGGGGATTCTACCCAGACCAAAATGAATTAGGGCAGCTGCAGTGGAAGAGGAAGACTATAAACCAAGTCCTGCGACTGGAAAAGAGTTTCCAAAGTATCTTCTGCATTCGAAAAGCAAAATTAATTTCACATTTTATGTGACATATCTCTCTGTATTCGTTAGAAGATATCATCATTTCCCTTTTTGGTTTTGAAAATTAGATCCTTAATCATAAACTGCTCCTTTCTGGAACTATTTCAATCAATCAATCAATGCTTGCCAGATTAAAAATATTATGAAATACTCTGTTCCGGATAGAAATATAGTCTCTTCCCTCATTTCATGCGAAGGAAATATTTGACTAACACACTGGACACCCAAAGAATTCTCTTTCAGATTTGGGTTAATGTCAAGGTTCCAAATAGCATCCAAAAGAAAATCAGAGTCCAAGGCAAAGTATTGCTCAAAGTTCCAATTTATGAAGAGAGCCACGTTGGCACAGCTGGGAAAACCCGAATCTGAAAGCTTCCCAGTTTTCCCCACCCAGTTGAAAGTTCAAGATCTTTCCCCCACAGCCACAAGTCCATCCCATGGTCCAATCTCCCACTGCCATGCTGGCAGTTCCACCCATCCAGTTCCGGCCAGGTGCAGAGGTGCAGAGACAAAGGATGACCTTGGCTTTCTAGAAAGAATGTTGTTATGGCTACATACCATCTAACTCCGTACAATCCCCCTCCCATTTTCCCACAATAGAAAAGGCATAGCAGAATAATAGAAAATGTGGCAGGCCAAAGGTCCAAAAGAAAAGATGGCTGCAGGCCTGACATCATATATTTAAGGCCGTTACTTACTTAAAGTGGAGATCTTTGAAGGTAAAATGAGTTTCCACAATTCCTGTCGTTTTCACCCTTGTCCTAAGGACATCTTGTTGTGTTGGGATATAACCGGTATGGGCGATTCTATCCAAGTCATTCAAATAGCTAGGAGGACAGAATAAATATCGAAAGTCTTTTAATTTTAAATTGAACGGCACGTGTCATAAAGATTAGCTTCGCCAAAAATTTCTTTGAACTGCTTTAAAGCTGTGGACAACTTCTAAGAATTGTGGTCTTTGCTGTACGGACAACCAAACTATTCAGAAGACGGCTACAAAGTCAAGTACGAAGATTGAATTCGTACACTATGTTAAGCAATAACAATTACCGTATTTTTCAGAGTATAAGACGCTCCAAAGTATAAGACGCACCTAGCTTTTGGGGAGGAAAACAAGGGGAACAAAATCTGACTCTGCCTCCCAGCAATTTGCCTCCTTGCACCAAACAACAAACAGTACAGACAATATACACTGTTTGAAGTGTTACATTTCAGACTATACTTGTACAGATGCTCTTAAAATTGATGTGGCTTTCTGGAAGTATACGTTATTCTCTGCTATTTAAAAGAAGATACAATGACACTTCAGATCAAGCAATTATTTTTTTTAAAAGCTTCTTCATTTTGTTAAGTTATCTAGAACAATAATAAAGCAGTCTTTAAAAACATAAGTCTCATAATTTGAACATTCTATAGGCATTTATAGTTATTGACTTACCTCCTTGCAGCAAACAGCCTGATTAGCACAAGAAAAAAAAATCTGCCTCCCAGCAATTTGCCTCCTTGCAGCAAACAGCAAGTTTCACTTTCAATTTCAGAAGGGGCCTCCTGATCATCAGCTGTTTCAGGCTGCAGGGATTGCCATAGCCTATTGCAGCCTCCGCAAGCCCCATTTTCCCCGTTTGCTGCAAGGAGGTAAATTGCTGGGAGGCAGAGGCCAAAGGGTGGGGGGAGGCAGGGGGGCTACATTCAGTGTATAAGATGCACCCAAATTTTTCCCCTCTTTTGGGAGGGGGTGCGTCTTATATTCCGAAAAATACAGTATTAGCAAAAGGGCAAATTGATGGGGGCCTTGATGAAGGGGTTAACTTCATAAACACATGGCACAACATAGGAGAAGAAGCCCATCAGGAGTAGTTTCAGCAGTCAATCTGCATTTGAAAGACGCAGGTTGCTCTTTTGCAGACAATCAAGTCCACATTTTGGACAGAGAGGACCGCTGGTTTGAAAGAGGAGCCAAAGAGGTCATCTGTGTCCAAATTGAACAGCCCTCTCTCAACAGTGGGGGAGGGACGCAACATCACCTATCTCCAGTCTACAATATTGTCCTTTCGGCAGTTCCAAGAAGGTTCCACAGCCATTTGCACCCCTCAGGTGTCCCTGAGGATACAGTTCAACCTCCAAGTGGCCTCAGTAACCCTCCAAAAGGATGCAAATGACCAGCTGTCTGCAAGGAATATAAATCCTTCCATTCCCCTCCATCCAGTTAGAAGCAAGGAAGCTTCTTGGATGAGAAGTGAAACGTCTTCAAAAGGAGAAAAAAAAACAAGAAAGTCCAGTTGCCTCCTGAAAAAATACACCATGACCTGATGGAGAATCTCTACAAGCTTTTATCTACAGGGATATATCAATCTGTGCAAATTTACTTTGGTTGAAGTGGCTTTGGCTGTTCTTGTTTTGCAAAAAAACAGAGCTCTTATTTCTTGCATTACAACATTTGGCATCAGACGGCATAATTCTTTTGGGATACTTACTACGCGGCCGAGTCATTAAGCTGATATTCTCTCGATCGGTTGAAACAGACATGGACTCCGGAATCCTTCCACAATCTTTTGATCACCCCAGCAAGTTCTCCCGTCATAAAACCTTCTTCTGCAGCCCCAGCAAGGACAAAGAGTAGACGTGCATCGTCCTATCGTAAAATACAAAAAAAAGAACTTAAAACACCCTTATTCATTTCGCAGGAATTGCTTCAGATCAGGTTTTTTTACTGCAGCACGGAGCAATATTATATATCTTCTGACCGGGAAGGTATAATTGGGAGATTTTTTCAGGAGAAGAGAAATCCATTCAAACGATGATTTCATGAATCCTAAGTGTTTCCAGGACTGCGTGATCAACACTAAGATTTTAGGAGCCGACACCCAAGAGAGGACTACTGACATGTCAGCTTCAGGAAGTGACAGCTACAAATTTACAATTCACTAGAATTTCTTAGTCAAGGGCTAAAATGTAATTTAGAGAATATAATAAATAGGCCAATTAAATAGTAAGTAACCAATTAAAACATTGGCAACTCTAAGCAAGGGCTGGCTACCCAAGGTCCTTGTAGGCCTTAAGACTGTGCTATTAAAATTCTATAAGTAAATTTCAACTGCAGAGTTTCTCCTCCTCCTCTTCTTCTTCCTCCTCTTCCTTTTCCTTTCCCTTCCCCTTCCCCTTCCCCTTCCCCCTTTTCTTCCTCTCCCCCTCCTCCTCCTTCTCCTTCTTTCTACTTTTTCCTCTTCCCCTTCCTCCTCGTCCTCCTCCACTTCTTCTACTTCTTCTTCCCCTTCCTCTTCCTCCTCCTTCCTCCCTCTCCCCCTCCTTCTCCTCTTCCTCCTTCTTCCCTTTCCTCTTCTTTCTTTTTCCTCTTTCCTTCCTCCTCCTCCTCCTCTTCCTCCTCCTCTTCTTCTGCTTCTTCTTCCTCCTCCTCCCCCTCTTCTTCGTCTTCTTCCTCCTCCTCCTCCTTCTTTGCCTTCCTCCTCCTCCTGAATGTACACTAGCAGGAATATCAAAGTTCCTGAATTTCTGAATTCTTAATTTCAGAATTAAGGAAGTTATTGAAAGGGAATGTTGTAAAAAGTTAATACTTACAGCCCTGGCTGAATCTCCAAAGTCTATTTTCAGCCTCCCCATAGCTCTGATGATAGCAATAATGGACTGGATGGTATTACTGTAGACAACAGCTTTGTACTGTTTACATTCTTCTTCGGAATATCCCGCTTCGTGGATAATTCTGATCAAGAATAACACAATCAAGCTTTCAGTTTCATGACATCATTTCCTGACTTCACGAAGTTAATATCCCCACCCTTAAGCATACTTAGGCTTAGGTTTATTTGGATTTATATGCCGCCCTTCTCCAAAAGGACTTACTTCATTTGTTTCACAATTGTGCTTTTTCCGGATTCGCCAGCTCCTAAAAGAAAAAAGAAAAACCCACAAAGACACAATGAGTTATTTAAGGGGGATAGTCTAAATAAAGGAATGTAGTAGCATTAGCTCATCTGATCATATTTCCTCTCCGGAAAACTGACATCAATCCTGCAATCCTCCATAGGTCAAATTCAGCTGTACATTTAAAAAAAAGTCAGACTTGGTTCCCCTAAGCTCTTACCTTGAACAAAATTCCAAATTTTTAAGGGACAGATACAATGTTGTGACTGGGAAGAAGGAAGGAAGGAAGGAAGGAAGGAAGGAAGGAAGGAAGGAAGGAAGGAAGGAGGGAGGGATAACAGAATAACCTGCAATACTGCATTCTAACCACTGGGAAGGAGGGAGGGACAGACGGACAGACAGGTAGGTAGGTAGATAGGTAGATAGCAATAGGAACAGGAATAGCACTTAGACTTATATACCGCTTCACAGTGCTTTAAAGCCCTCTCTAAAAAAGTTATTGCCCCCAATAATCTCATTTTATAGACCTCAAAAGGACGGAAGGCTGAGTCAACCTTGGGCCAGTCAGGATCGAACTCCTGGCTCTGGGCAGAGTCAGCCTGCAATACTGCATTCTAGCCTAAGCAGTCTCTCTTAACTGGCTCTGCCCATGTATTTAGTTCAACCCCAATGAAAACTGCATGGCAAATGGGTGGGTTTTCTGCTTTGGAACAAAAATGCAGACATGAGTCACCTCTCGCAGCCTCTTTAGAGAACAGGCTACACGAGGTGTTGATGGACTAAGTAGACCACCGTCTAATGAATTAAATGCACCTAACTGCTGCTGCTGTTTTTAACCATTTAGGATCGTTGCGCTTGTTTTATGTTGGTGCTTGGGGCTCTCTGAGCTTGGTGGTTTTCTTGCAGATGTTTTATGACCAAGCTAGGTAATGTCATCAGTGCTAGAAGGGAGTGGGGTTTGCTCTCTGTTTATATACTAACTGTTCTGACCTAGGCTTCCCCAGCAGAAACCAAGCCAAGTCCTCGTCTCGATAAACCCACTTGATTTAATTGACAGTGAATTCCTCTCCAGCAAAGTCTTTCCTCTCCCACAGTCTTTCAAGATAGTTCCCAATTACCGACCTTTATCAGGTTTGGAGAGTGGCCAGGCTGATATCTTTCATACTTGGCAAGAATGCAGGAATGAACTCATGGTCTCCTGCAAACTCCACTCCCCTTTCGCTCCTCTTTTATTTCCTCTGGGAGGGGCCATTCACCGTCCACCTGTGGCCTTACTCCCAAGTCAACCCCTGTTCTTTAGCTGTTCCCTTCGTCTGGCAACACTGCGCATACGCACACTGGGAACAGGCTCCAGCTGTTCTTCTGCCTTAGTGATGTCTGACTCCGAAGGCAGCTGATAACTGTCAGACGGCCCTGGCCCTATCTCTGCCTCCGACACAGAGCCCTCATCAGAGCCTTCCCCAGATTCCAGGACTGGCCCAGGTTCCTCCCCAACCTCCTCACTGTCCTAATGGTGGACCACAACACCAACAGCTTGCCCTGTCAGTGTTGATGGAAGTGTTTTTGGTGGCTCTTTATTGGACTGTTTACTGATAATTTGTACGTCTGAGTTGATTTATTACCTAGTCGGTCATCAAATGTTTGCAAGAAAACCACCCAGCTTAGAGAGCACCAAACCCTGAGCCACAGATATTTCTCTTCTATAAGACATTCCTTCAATTTATCCTGGAGATTTAAATGAAAGCTAAGGAACGATTGAAGGCAAGAGGTTGCAAAAATTATGCTGTGAGCAGAGAGCTTCAACAATGCTCTTGTGAGGATTCTACTAAACCCACTAAATGCAACGAGGCCGACTTTCAAGCAAACTTGCACCTTTGCACACACACACAAGGATGATACAAACAATTCTTTTGGAGGTGTATGTTTTTATGGACATTGTAAATAACAGGGAAGGGCAGATGGTCCTTGATTTACAACAGCTTGTTTAGTGATAGTTGGCAGTTTTCAGTGGCACTGAAAAAAAGGGACTTTTAACTGCTTTTCACACTTATGACTGTCCCATGTTATGGTCACATGATTAAAATTCAGGCACTTGGCAACTGATTCCATATTTATGACGGTCACAGTGTCCTGGGGATGGGGTGGTCACGTGATCGGTTTTTGCGACCTTCTGATGAACAAAGTCAATGGGGAAGTCGGGTTCACTTAACAACAGTATTACTTCAACAACTGGAGAGATTCGCTTAATAACGGTGGCAAGAAAATGGGGCAAATCTCACTGGAAAAATGTCTCGCTTGGCAATGGAAAATTTGGGCTTGATTGTGGTCGTAACTCGAGCACTACCTGAAATATGGACGGAAGGTCTGACTTTAGACACCTGAAGGCCAGACGAGGAATAAGTAGAGATTCAACCTGGAAATAAGGAGGTATGTACTGACAACGAGACAATCAACCCATGGAACAGAAGTTGCCTTCGGAAGTTGTGGGAGCTTCATCCCCGGAAGCTTTCAAGAAAAGACTGAATTGCCAGAAATGGTGTAGGGTCTCCTGCTTGGGCAGGGGGTTGGAATAGATGACCTCCAAAGTCCCTTCCAACTCTGTTAATCTGTTAAGTTCTATGTCCCGTAAAATTCAGTCAAACTCATATTCCAGGAAACAGGTTTTGCAGTTAACAATGTGAAAGCTGTTTAGCCGTGTCGATTGTCCAGCGCAGGTGTTTCTCGAGAATAAAAGGAAATGTTTGACTGAGCTAATCGTATTGTTTATACACAACAGAACGCAACAATAGAGTAACACGGCATGGTGTTGGAAGCTTGTAAAGGAAGCAAAGTGCTGGTTGGCTAACAAAGTATTTTAAGAAACTGTGTATTCTCTGGATTTTCCTGCTTTAAGAGGGGAAAGAGGCCTTGGCATAAAGAAAAAAAAATAACCTTGGGGAAAAAAATATAGATATTCAGTCAGGGGAACTACGAACAGCTCACTGCATATGCCGTTTGGTTTTCGAAGCAACAATTTAATGTAGTGTTTCCTACCTTGTGCTTTCTATTAGCGCTAAGAACTACAACTCCCAGAATGCCCAGGAATTTAGGAAGGGTAGGCTAAATGGATGGGAGGAGGGGGGAATGGAAAAGAATTGAGGAAATGGAAAACATATGAATGACTTGGGAGGGAGGGAGAGAGAGAGAGATGGAGGGAAAAAGCTGCCAATAGTGGCTATTCCACACCAGCTGTTCCCAGGTGTTCAAGGAATGCATCCTCTTTCTCTCAGTATAGAATTCAAGGGGAGGAAGGGACCTTGGAGGTCTTCTAGTCCAACCCCTGGCCCAAGGCAGAAGACTTCATGCCATCCCAGATCGTTTAATATTTTCCTAAAAACCAACCAGCAATGGAGCATCCACAGCTCCAGGAATCAAGCTCTCTGTCTGTCTCCATCTCTGTCTCTCTGTCTGTCTCTGTCTCTCTCCCTCCCTCTCTTTCTCTCTGTCTTTCTCTCTCTCTCTCACACACACACACACACCACACAAATCCATATAACTTAGGGAATACTTTTGAATGGGAATGATTAATGTTGAATGTAGATGCTCCTGTGTTCATTTTCACCCACTATGAGCCTTCTAGGTACAGGTATAAGGGAGCCCAAAATTTATGCTGCTAAGTGAAACATTTGTTAAGTGAGTTTTGCTCCTTTTACAAGAGAATAGAGAAGAAAATAGGAAGAGGAAGAGAAGAGGAAGAGAAGAGAATAGGAAGAAAAAATAAGAATAGGATAGGATAGGAAATAGGAAATAGGAAATAGGAAATAGGAGTAGAGCAGAGCAGAGCAGAGTAGAGAAATAGAATAGAATGTAAAATAGAATAGGAATAGGAATAGGATAAGGAACAGAATAGAATAGAATACTTTATTGGCGAACTGTGATCGGACACACAAGCAAATTATCTCTGATTACTATATTATTATTAATGACAACCATATCAACAAGAGGGAGTAGTAAAGAAGAGAAGTATACATAAGAATACTGCAGCCATACTACATAGAAATAAAAATACTACAGCTATACTACATAGAAATAATACTACAGCTTTAATACATGGGAATAATAACGCTAAGACCATACTACATAGTAATACTAATACTACAGCCATACTACATGGATAAAGACAGACTACAACGCAGAGGATCGCTTGCCAGGCCTGGCAGAGGAGAGAATGAGTGAAAGAAGACCCGAAGGCATCCCTCCTGGTAGTAGCTCCTTACCCAGGAGTAGGAGTTTGACTTCCCGGGCCGCTTTTTCTCCGTCTTCTCGGAGATTCCGGTCGATCATCTTACTCCGCTCGGCCGCCGCCTTGTCCTCCGCACTCAGGGTGCAGCCCATCTCGGGGGCTGGTTTTTTTTTGGGGGGGGGGGTGAAGATCAGCAAGAAGAGGGGAAGGAAAACGGCCCGCGATCCTAAGCTTTGCAAGGATGGAGCATCCAAGGGAAAAGAATAATTCCTGGGTTTCTTGCAAATATTTCAGCACTTAGGGGAGGAAAGCCGGCGGGGAGGAGAAGGAAGAGGAGGGGAGGAGGAAGAGGAGGAGGAGGAGAGAGAGTGGAGAGTGGAGTAAGAAGCAAAAAATAATCCACCTCGGAAAGGCTGAGTACCAAAGGCCAAAAGAGGAGGCTTGTAGCCTTCAAAAAAAAGGAAAAGGATGCGCCTTTGTTGCTTCCAGCGGTTGCAGTGCAGGAGGGACGAGAAGGATTCATCCGTCGGAGGCAAAAAAAGAAAAGAAAGAAAAAAGAAAGAGAGGGAGGGAGGGAAAAGAGAGACAGTCTCTCACAGCAGCCCCAGATTGGGGGAGGGGGTGTGTCGAGGGTCGCTCAGAGCCAGGGAGGGACAAGGGCTGCGGTGGGGAGGAGGCGCCCCTTCTCCAGCGCCCCCAGGACAAAACGTCGCCCTCCCGGAGTCTCCGCCGCCTCCGCCGGCTGGATGGAGAAGAAGCAGCGGAGGAGGAGGAAGAGGAGGCTAGGTTCCACCCCCCCAGCCCCTCCTCTCCGCCCCCCCCCCCCGGACTCGGTTCTAGGCGCCGCCTTCGGGAGCCGGGGAAGAGGCGCCGGCCGGGCACGCGCGGACTCCCACGCGGGGTGGGCGCCTGAAGCGGGGAGGGGGCAGCGCTGGGAGGCGAGCGGTGGGGAGCCTGAATCCCCGGGGGAGGGGGGTGCTGGTGGGACTCGCTTGAGTGTGTGACTGTTTCACTTTCTCCCCACCACCACTCTCTCTCTGTGTGTGTGTGTGTCTTTTTCTTTCTCTGTCTCTTCCTCTCTCACTCCCTCTCTCCCCCTCTCTGTCTCCCTCTTCCTCTCTCCGCCTTCTCTCTCTCTCCCACTCCCTCCCTCTCTCTGTGTGTGTCTCTTTCTTTCTCTCTCTTCTCCCCTCTCTCTCTTCTTCCCTCTCTCTCACTCTCCCCCTCTCAGTCTCTCTTCCTCTCTCCTCTTCTCTTTCTCTCCCCCACTCCCTCTCTCTCTGTCTCGCTCTTCCTCTCTCTCTTCCTCTGTCTCTCACCCTCCCCCTTTTTGCCTCTCTTCCTCTCTCCCTCCCTCCCTTCCTCCCTCCTCTCTCCCTCTCTTTCTCCCTCTCTCACTCTCCCCCTCTCTTCCTTTCTCCCTCCCTCTCTCTCTATGTCTCTTTCTTTCTCTCTCTCCCTCTCTCTCTTCCTCTCTCACTCCTTCTGTCTCTCACTCTCTCCCTTCTCTCCCTCTCACTCCCTGTATGTGTGTCTTTCTTTCTCCCTCTCTATTCCCCCTCCTCTCTCTCTTCCTCTCTCACTCCCTCTCTGCAGCTCCTCTCTCTCTCTCACTCCCCATCTCTCTGTCTCTTTCACTCTCCTCCCCTCTCTCTCCATCTTCTTCCTCTCTCACTCCCTTCTCTCTCTCTCACTCCCCCTTTCTCTGTCTCTTCCTTTCTCACTCACTCATTCCCCCTTCTCTCTTTCTCTCTCCCTCCCTCTCTCTCTCACTCTTTCTCTCACACTCCCCCTCTCCATCACTTCCTCCTTCCCTCTCTCTCTCACATACATCCCCTCTCTCACACCCTTTCTCCCTCTCTGTTGCTCTCTAGCACTCCCTCTTCTTTTTCTTTCTCCCCCCCCCCGCTCTCTGTGTTTGTGTGTGTGTGTGTGTGTGTGTGTGTGTTTGTGTGTAGCTGATCTGCTGCTAAAGTTACAACTATACGGAAAAAAGTGACTTATGACTATTTTTCACACTTACGACCATCGTATCCTTCCTGTGCCCACGTGATTTACATTCAAATGCTTGAACACTGACTTACATTTATGCTGGTCACCATATCGAAGGCGCACGGAACGCCGTTCCCTTCCCACCAAAGGTGGTTCCTATTTTTCTACTTCCATTTTTGACGTGCTTTCGAACTGCTAGGTTGGCAAAAGCTGGGACAAGTAACGGGAGCTCACTCCGTTATGTGGCGCTAGGGATTCGAACTGCCAAACTGCCGACCTTCCTGATCGACAAGCTCAGCGTCTTAGCCTCTGAGCCACCACATCCCGACAAATAGCTACTGTATTGACCCTCTTTAATAACTATCACACACAACGTAGCGTAGCCCGCAGACAAATTTCTATTAATGAGCCCCAGTGATTTTATTGTGTTTTCTATCAGCGTATTCTCAAGTGACCTGCAAGTAATTAGATGACGTCAAAAAATGTTCGCCACACTTTGCCTAAATTTTGTGAGAATCTTTGTATGAAAGGAAAAGTAATGACGCCGAAAATGTCTTTTTGCTTCCTCCGGCTGTATAATCTTCATCTAGATGACACCAGTTGGTGCCACTTCATTACCTTCCACCTTTGTTCGAATTGTTTCGCCAGGATGGCTTCCTCAAGACATTTTCTCCAGCGAGGGCTTTTTATTCACTGACATTGTCCCAACGGTGCTTTTTCAAAAGGCCACTGGATTTTGTTTTCCCTTGAAGACATTTTCCTTCTCGCCCAAGGAGCTTCTTCAGCTTCTACACAGCCTCCAATGTTCAGCCAGAACCGATGAAGCTTCTCGGATGAGAAGCGAAACCTTTTCAAATAAATAGGAACCTTAAAAAATGTCGCCACCCCACGCTGCGGCAACCGAGGAATTCACTGCCGGTTCTGTGACCCAGGTCAACATTCCACTACTGGTGCACGCAAACTGGTGTGAACTGGTAGCAACCCACCTCTGGCGCAGGTGGCTTTCCAGGACCAAAATAGGTTGCAGTGGGGCTCTTGCGACATCCGGTTGCCCCAGTTTGGCTTCTAGGTTGGTACAGGAGGACTTCCGGGCCCAAAACGTGGCACATGGGGGCTTGCACTTACCCCCTTCCTCCTCCCTCTTATACCCTTTTTCATTCTCCTTTCTGTTGGCACGTTGGTTAGGAAGCAGAACCGCAGGCCAAACCAAATTCATTTTGTGTCGCCTCAATGGCTTACTGGTTTTATTGGTGTAACCTTTTGCAGATTAAAAGCCATTTAAGCCCGGCAGCGTAATCTTAAAAGTGACACAGTGGTGGGAAGAGAAGGGATTGTCTGGAATCACGCAATCCAATCAAACCCTCCACTGTGTCTTTTGTCCTCGTCTAGGTGGCAATGCTCCATTGAAGTCGCAGTGCCCTTTTCCCCGAAAGGCAGGATCACCTGTTGGTGAGCAGACACGTGGTCCTAATTTTTCTTTCTTTCTCTTGAATTGTAGGATGAAGCCGAACAGGAAAAGCATCTCATCTCGTTGCCTTGGCAACGCTAGTCCATTCACCGTGCCAGCGATCGCGGTTGGCTGACCTTCATCCATCAATGGAGCGCTTTCCTTTTGACACCTGGATGAAAAATGGGATGTGGGCAGCTCCTCGGGCTTTTACAACCGTTCGGTCCAGGTTGAGGTCCGTGAATATCTCTTGTTCTTTCAATTCCAGTGTTTACACTTTCCCTATTCTGTGTTGGTGAATGTGTGTGTGTGTGTGTAAGAGAGAGAGAGAGAGAGAGACAGACAGACAGACAGAGACAGACAGACGGAGAGAGAGAGACAGAGAGTGAGAGGGAGAGAAAGACAGACAGACACAGAGAGAGAGAGAGAGAGAGAGAGAGAGAGAGACAGACAGACAGAGACAGACAGACAGACGGAGAGAGACAGACGGAGAGAGAGAGAGACAGGGAGAGAGGGAGACAGACAGACAGACAGGCAGAGAGAGCGAAACAGACAGACAGACAGATGGAGAGAGAGAGAGACAGACAGACAGAGAGAGTGAGACAGACAGACAGACGGAGAGAGAGGGAGACAGACAGACAGGCAGAGAGAGCGAAACAGACAGACAGACAGATGGAGAGAGAGAGAGACAGACAGAGAGAGTGAGACAGACAGACAGACGGAGAGAGAGAGAGACAGACAGACAGAGACAGACAGACAGACGGAGAGAGAGTCAGATAGAGACAGACAGACAGACAGCGACAGACAGACAGACATATGGGGAGAGAGAGACAGAGAGAGCGAGAGAGAGACAGACAGACAGACGGAGAGAGAGAGAGACAGACAGACAGAGAGACAGATGGAGAGAGACAGACAGACAGACGAAGAGAGAGAGAGAGACAGAGAGACAGATGGAGACAGACAGACAGACAGACAGAGGGAGGGAGGCGGGAGGGAATGAATCACAATGAGAGTATCATTTGTTAATAGAGGATTTTGGACTTTTAATCTCATCTTTCTTCTGTTGTTAATAATTCTCATTGCTTTTATACTTTTATATGAGAAAGTTCATCAGAATAGAGCTGGAAGGGATCTTGGAGGTCTTCTAGTCCAACCCCCTGCTCAAGCAAGAGATCCTATATCATTTCAGGCGAGTGGTTGTCTAGTCTCTTCTTAAAAGCCTCCAGTGATGGAGCTCCCATGATTTCTGGAGGCCAGCTGTTCCACTGGTTAATTGTCCTCACTGTTAGGAAGTTTCTCCTTAATTCCAGGTTGCTTCTCTCCTTGATTAGTTTCCATCCATTGTTACTTGTCTTGCCTTCTGGTGCTTTGGGAAATAAATTGACTCCCTCTTCTTTGTGGCAGCCCCTAAAATATTGGAATTCTGCCATCATATCCCCCGTAGTCCTTCTTTTCTCTAGATCGGCCATACCCAATTCCTGCAACCTTTCATATGTTCTAGTTTACAGGCCATTAATCATCTTAGTTGCTCTTCTCTGCACTTTTTCCAAAGTCTCAACATCTTTTTTGTAATGTGACAACAAAAACTGGATGCTGTGTTCTTCGTGTGGTTTTACTAAGTTTGGATAAAATGGTAGTAACGCTAATAACATTGATTATTATTCTTTTTTCCTATTAACTAATTTGTTATTAATCTATAGTATGTATAAAAGGCAAGTACCACTCACTCATCCTGAAATCTCCAGAACCATAAAGCCTACAAACTTGAAATTTGGCACGAATGTTCCTCTTGGCTTCTAGGTGCTCGCTAAGAAAGGATTTTTCGAAATGACCACCAGATAATTAGTGTTTCTTATACAGTAATTAACACGCTCTGATGCTAAGGAGTTCTACTCCCCCTTCCCACCTGAAAAGAACTCTGTTCCAACTGCCAGTTGCCTCACATTCCGTTACCTCAGTTCAAAGTGGCAGACGTTCCACTCCTTCACTCAGGAGCGGTCTGGGGCTCCTTACAATACTAAACGTCAGTACCTCACCAAAATGTCTACGCTTTCCACCTATGGAACTGCTTCCGGACCCAAGATGGTGGGAGCGATATTCCCTTATGTATTTCAATCACCGACCGCCACTGAGACAACGGATTGTGAACCGAATTTTTCCTGCGTAGCCCAATCACATAGTTTCATCACGAAGCATGGGTATCCAGCTACTAATATAGTAATATAGACAGCAAGCTAAATATTTTTAATCCGATTTAGTAGCTTAAATTTATTTTGTCTTGTTTTTCAAGCAATGGGGAACCAACACTGCTGTATTATATTAAACGGCATTTAACTAGGGAGGATATTATGTTTATAGGTGTTTCAAGACCCTTTTTCTTTTTAATATCTTCTTTGTGGTGTTTTTTTTTTATTCTTTTGCCCTTGTTTTTAAATATGTTTATATTTCAACTTTCTTTGAATAAGCGAAAAATCTCCTAAAACTTTTAACGACATCATAAAAAAAAGTTACATGAAAACAGTTGTAGCTATAAAAACTTATGCATTATCAATATCAGCTTTAAAAATAGCAATAGCAATAGCACTCAGATTTATACACTGCTTCACGGGGCTTCACAGCCCACTTTAAGCAGTTTTACAGAGTCAGCCTCTCGCCCCCAACAATCTGGGTCCTCATTTTACTGACCTAGGAAGGATGAGTCAACCTGGAGCTGGTCAGGATCGAACTCCTGGCAATTGGCAGAATTAGCCTGCAATACTGCATTCTAACCAGTGATGAAATTCAATTTTTTTTTACTATCAGTTCTGTGAGCGTGCCTTGGTGGGCGTGGCAAGGGAAGGATACTGCAAAATCTCCATTCCCACCCCACTCTGGGGCCAGACAGAGGTGGCATTTTCCGGTTCTCCAAACTACTCAAAATTTCCACTACTGGTTATCCAGAACCTGTCAGAACCTGCTGGATTTCACCCGATTCTAACCAGAAGGAAGGAAGGAAGGAAGGAAGGAAGGAAGGAAGGAAGGAAGGAAGGAAGGAAGGAAGGAAGGAAGGCAGGCAGGCAGGCAGGCAGGCAGGCAGGCAGGCAGGCAGGCAGGCAGGCAGGCAGGAAGGAAGGAAGGAAGGAAGGAAGGAAGGAAGGAAGGTTGGTTTACAGACTCATCCTCTTGCCCCCATCAATCTGGGTCCTCATTTTACCCACCTCGGAAGTACTGAATGCTGAGTCAACCTTGAGCCTGGTAGGATTTGAACTGCTGAATTGCAGGCAGCCGGCAGGCAGCAGAAATACCCTGCAGTACTGCACTCTAACCACTGTGCCACAGAGGCTCAATGCTGTTTCATTACATACGTACATACGTACGTACATACATACATACATACATACATACATACATACATACATATATCAATGTAACAAATATCTATAGTATATATATAGGTATGCAGGTCTTGGTATATTTGGGTCTTTTCCCGTGTAAGATTGAGAGTATCTTGGCAATGTTTCGATGAGGTCCCACTCACCATCTTCAGGCTGGTGCCTTCGGCTTCGTGCTTGTGCGTGCAAGAGAATGAAGCTAGGTGATAAAGGATTCCTTGGAGCCATTAAGTCTGATTAGCAGAAGTGTTTACCAACACTGGGATGGGTGTTTATCTACAGCATCTGCCTGGGTTTGTGTTAGCTCACATTTCAGTCTCAAACAAGTTTAATAGCAGAGTGTGTTTGCCTCTGAATGTCTGGGAGAGGACGTAGGGCGAAACGGGGATTCTGTTTCTAGTGCAATCCATTCTCCTGAAAATGAATTTGGCCTTTTTATGCTGATAGATAGGTAGATAGATGGAAAGGTAGACAGACAGACAGACGGATGGATGGATGGATAGGAGAGAGAGATATATGAAAGACAGATATAAGATGATAGATAGATAGATAGATAGATAGATAGATAGATGATAGATAGATGATGGACAGGTGGACGGACGAACAGACAGACAGACAGACAGACAGACAAATGATAGATATAGGTAGATAGGTATGCAGGCAGGCAGGCAGGCAGACAGACAGATGATAGATGATAGATAGATAGATAGATAGATAGATAGATAGATAGATAGATAGATGATAGATAGATAGATAGATGATAGATAGATAGATAGATAGATAGATAGATAGATAGATAGATAGATGATAGATAGATAGATAGATAGATAGATAGATGATAGATAGATGATAGATAGATAGATAGATAGATAGATAGATAGATAGATAGATAGATAGATAGATAGATGATAGACAGACAGACAGACAGACAGACAGACATATATAGATGATAGATAGACAGAGAGGGTGGAGAGAAAGACAGACAGACAGAAAGATAGATAGATCGATAGACAGACAGATAGAGAGAAAAAAAGATGATTGATAGATAGATAGATAGATAGATAGATAGATAGATAGATAGATAGATAGATAGACAGACAGACAGACAGACAGACAGACAGAGAGACAGAGACAGTCAGGCAGGCAGATAGATGTCAGACAGACAGGGATAGAGAGAGAGAGAGAGAGACAGAGGGAGAGAGATGATAGGTAGGTAGGTAGGTAGGTAGGTAGGTAGGTAGGTAGGTAGATAGATAGATAGATAGATAGATAGATAGATAGATAGATGATAGATGATAGATAGATAGATAGATAGATAGATAGATGATAGATAGATAGATAGATAGATAGATAGATAGATAGATAGATAGATAGATAGATGGATGGATAATAGATAAATTGATATAGAAGGAAGGAAGGAAGGAAGGAAGGAAGGAAGGAAGGAAGGAAGGAAGGAAGGAAGGAAGGAAGGAAGGAAGGCTAGGAGAATAAGAATATTTTGTGCAGTTGCTGATATGTTTTCTCCAGGCTGTGTTTAGCATCTTCTCCCCCAATCTGAGATGTGGAAATCTAATTGTGTCCCGGGGCTCAGGAAACGTTTAGGGTTGTTTGTGAATGAGATCTTGAAGCCTGACAACTTGAGGTTCCTCAATGCACCAGGCCTGGTCTGTATAACATCTATGCTGCTATGTATTCTCCATTACTATCATTACGTTATTTGAATAATCAGAGACAAGTTTAGGCTGGCTGATCCATTTCTCTCACTGTAGCTTTGTCTGTTCCTTCCTTCCTTCCTTCCTTGTCTCTCCTTCCCCTTCCCTCCTTCTTTCTTCCTTCCTTCCTTCCTTCCTTCTCTACCCCTTTTTTTCTTTCTTTCTCTCCTTCTGTCTTTCTCTCTGCATATCTGACATTTCCATTTCAGGAGCGTCCTGGAACGAGAGCGCTAAGAACCCAAAACTCTTTGACCCCTCCCTCCTTTCCAAAGGCTGTAAACCCCGTAAATATTTATTTTAAAAAAATACACAGGGATTAAGAAGACAGATATTATACACACATAATATAATTTGGTGTATTGGGGAACACACCAAAATCGAAAATCCCTGCGTCTTCCCACTTTGCATAAATCACATTTATTGCTGTAACTTTCGCAATGTTCCTCCATTGCCTCACGTTCTCCTTCCTTATAATCATAACTTTATGCACTGCTCTGTACAAATTGTGTACATTACGTGTGAAGTTGTATATATGTTGTCACGGGACAAGCTGAGTTTCGTCAAATGGCACAGGAACCTAAATGGCTGGTAATTTTATAGCCAGAATGAGAGGTCAAGAAATATGAATTTTCTTTTTGTTCCCACTGATGTATTCAGAGGAATGGTTTGCAAGCTATAATCTATTTCTAAATTCTGTAGGCAGCGAAAGGCTTTTAACACCAGGTAGTCCTCAACTTACAACAGTCACTTAGTGACCATTTGAAAGTACAACAGCCCTGAACAAAGTGACGGGACCACTTCTCACACTTATGACTGTTGCACACTCCCCCTCGTCACGTGATTTTCGTTCGGCTGCTTGACAACTGACTCATATTTATGACGGCTGCAGCGTTCTGCGACCTTCTGACCAGCAAAGTCGACGGGGAAGCCAGATTAACTTAACAAGCATGTGACTCATTTAACAACTGCAGGGATTCACTTAACAAGCATGGCAAGAAAAGACGTAAAAATGCGGGAAAACTGACTTAACAAAGTTCTCGCTTAGCAACACAAATTTAGGAACTCAAATGCTCAGCTCCATTCAGCCTCCCTTACTCCACCCCAAATAAGGGGATTGCAGAGTCATGTAAAGAAATATTAATATAGTTTAAGAGAAATAAATCACCCATCTTGGATATGCCCCTTTCATTTCATAATCTACTTCCCCACTGGGTTTGCTTGGAAGTTAGTGGCCCATATAATCTGTCTCCCATACTCTTGGCCAGAAGTGGTATTCAATGCAGTATCCTTCCCCTGGATTGGGAAATGAATGGAGATTTTGCAATATCCTTCCCCTGGAGTGGGGAGGGAATGGGGATTTTGCAGTATCCTTTCCCTGGAGTGGGGAGGGAATGGGGATTTTGCAGTATCCTTCCCCTGGAGTGGGAAATGAATGGAGATTTTGCAGTATCCTTCCCCTGGAGTGTGGAGGGAATGGAGATTTTACTGTATCCTTCCCCTGGAGTGGGGAGGGAATGGGTTTTTTGCAGTGGAGTGGGAAGGGAATGGGGATTTTGCAGTATCCTTCCCCTGGAGTGGGGAATGAATGGAGATTTTACTGTATCCATTCCCTGGAGTTGGCAGGGAATGGGGATTTTGCAGTATCCTTCCCCTGGAGTGGGGAGGGAATGGGTTTTTTGCAGTGGAGTGGGAAGGGAATGGGGATTTTGCAGTATCCTTCCCCTGGAATGGGGAGGAAATGGGGATTTTGCAGTATCCTTCCCCTGGAGTGGGGAGGGAATGGGTTTTTTGCAGTGGAGTGGGAAGGGAATGGGGATTTTGCAGTATCCTTCCCCTGGAGTGGGGAGGGAATGGGTTTTTTGCAGTGGAGTGGGAAGGGAATGGGGATTTTGCAGTATCCTTCCCCTGGAATGGGGAGGAAATGGGGATTTTGCAGTATCCTTCCCCTGGAGTACGGAGGGAATGGGAATTTTACAGTATCCTTCTGCTGCCATGCCCACCAAGCCATGTCCACAGAACTGGTAGTAAAAATTTTGAAATCCCACCATTGCCCTTGGCCCATATGATTTCAGAGTGGTTTAATGTTGAAAGCAAATTGTTGAGTAAGGGCTCCTCGGTCTCATTTGCATATGTTGCTCACTTAAAGCGGCCGCCCTCATTAGAAATACATTTCACCATAAATCAGAACTGTTTGCTTCAAAGACTTTAATCTTCTCCCTCTTCTGGAAAGGTTGAACAATATGTTTGGCCTTTTAAAATACACACAGGCAGGCAGCCACACCCCTCTTCGAAAAAATCTCCGTTGCTATAGAAATGGATGACTCTGCTCCATTGCACAATCCCTAGAAATAACTTGATAATTGCCATGTCAGCCCTGCTCTAAAGTCTCTAAAATGAGACCGCGAGCTCCAGGACTCAATTTGTGGCCCGCCAGTGGCCAGTGGAGCTGGCAGCAAATTTGGACAGTGAGGAGGTTGGGGAGGAACATGGGCCAGTCCTGGAGTCTGGGGAAGGCTCTGATGAGGGCTCTGTGTCGGAGGCAGAGAGGGGGCCAGGGCCATCTGACAGTTATCAGCTGACTTCAGAGTCAGACATCAGTGAGTCAGAAGAACAGCTGGAGCCTGTTCCCAGTGTGCGCCTGCGCAGAGTTGCCAGACGAAGGGAACAGCTAAAGAACAGGTTTGGGTGGACAGTGAATGGCCCCTCCCAGAGGACATAAAAGAGGAGCGAAAGGGGAGTGGAGTTTGCAGGAGACAATTAGTTCACTTAATTGGTTTGTGACTCCCTGAGACTCCTTGCCAAGTTCTGCAGATATCAGCCTGGCAGCTCTCCAAGCCAGATAAGGTCTGTGACTGTAAATCCTCCCTTTGAAAGACTTTGCTGGATGTGAATGAGCAGAATTCACAGTCAATGAATAAAAGGGGTTTTTGTCAGGACAAGGAGTTTGCTTCCTGCTCTTGGAAACCCTCAGTCAGAACAGCACCACTCAAAGCAACCTCTTCCCAATTGTCTAAGTCTTCCTTGTCTAAAGAGAAAGTTCAGATTCTATAGTCTCATTTGTGCTTCAGCTATTCAGCCCCCTGGTCCTCTACTGTCTTCTGCAGTTTGCCCAAATCTGTGATCCTTGGGTTGATGACACCATCTAACCATCTCCTCCTCTGCCATCCCCCTCTCCTTTGATGAGACGTATTGTGGAAAGAACTCAATGGATCTCAAGGTGTTCTAATTTCCTGGCTAAAGTCCATTCACCACACAGTGTTCTGACCCAGCCTTCCTCAAAGAGCACGAGGCAGAGTCCTGGTCCTGACAAAACCCCTTTAATTAAATGAATGTGAATTCCATTCCATCCATCTACCCATCCAGCCATCCAGCCATCCAGCCAACCAACCAACTGTCCTTCCATCAACCTATCCATTCATCCATCCAACTATCCATTCAACTATTCTTCCATCTATCCATCCATCCAACTATCCTTCCATCTATCCATCCTCGCATCCAACTATCCATCCAACTATCCTTCATCTACCTATCCATCCATCCATCTAACTATCCATCCAACTATCTTTCCATCTATCCATCCATCCAACTATCCTTCCATCCATCCAACTATCCTTCCATCTATCCATCCATCTATCCATCCAACTATCCTTCCATCTATCCTTCCATTTATCCATCCATCCAACTATCCTTCCATCTACCTATCAATCCATCCATCTATCCATCCCATCTATCCATCCCATCTATCCATCCATCTATCCATCCATCTATCCATCCATCCATCCATCCATCCATCTATCTCCTCTTCCTCCTCCTCCCCCTCCCCCTCCTCCATAAAAATCAGGTACCAATAATCAAATAATGAGGACCACTGATTTTCACCCAAAAATATCCTCGCCAACCGATATCATATGTACAGCATGCACAATCCAGCAAAAATCCAATAAAAATGCCTCTGTCGGAAGCTGTTTTTATGCTGGATGAATGATCCAAAAATTTAATTTCTAAAATGTCCAGAAGCATTTTTCTTCTTCATTCCAAAAATACACATTTTATTCATTCTTAGTTTAGATAAGAATTGCCAGATGTTCCTTTATGGAAACAACATTTCTAAAAGAACATTCCTTTGTTGTGACTGTTCTTTTCTCGTTTGGGGGGGACATGATGTCTGTAAAAATGGAATATTTGGGAACAAGGAGGTCTGGACTGTCATAAAGACATTAATTTACTAAGCTCCTCACACAGATACGAAGAGAATTGGATGGTCAGCAAACATGAACCATTGTGCCAAGCTACAGGACCAACCCTTTTTGCCCAAAGGAAGAACACAACATCACACCATCACACAATCATCTGTGCCCTTTTGTATTTGCGTGCAATATCATGCTGTACCCACAAATGGGCCTGATACCGATCGTGTTGTTTGCTCAGCATGGACCTTCCAATGGGTTTGTACATTTCAGTACTTAAAAACATCTTTTTGAAAACAATGATTGCCACCAAAGTTGTCTGGATGTCTGTTGTGGCCTGCCAGTGGAGTCAGACTTAGACAGTGATGAGGTTGGGGAGGAACCTGGGCCAGTCCTAGAGTCTGGGGAAGGCTCTGATGAGGGCTCTGCATCAGAGGCAGAGAGGGGGCCAGGGCCGTCCGACAGTTAGCAGCTGCCTTCGGAGTCAGAGATCAGTGGGGCAGAAGAACAGCTGGAGCCTGTTCCCGATGTGCGCATGTGCAGAGCTGCCAGGAGAAGGGAACAGCTAAGGAACAAGGGTTGACTTGGGAGTAAAGGCACAGGTGGACAGTGAATGGCCCCTCCTAGAGAGAATAAAAGAGGAG